>NC_138906.1:68409325-68904078 GCF_965231255.1 Vanellus vanellus | reverse complement strand
AGCTGCAGAGACAAGCAAAATGTCAGCAGCTTGTAATTAGGAGTCCACGGTTACGTCAGTGACTGTATCTCTCCAAGAATAGCTATGTGATGTGTGCCACAAAGCAAAGGAAGACAGTTATAACCTGGTTATCAAGCCTGGTTCAAACAAGAAAGAGCAAAATGGATTAATGAATCTGCTGTGTTCCTAAATCAGATGTGGACGGATTACATGTGCAAGGCTTGCTGAATTCTGCAGCAGCGAAGACTGCATTATCAGTTTGTCAGAGGGCACGTATTCACCGAGTGAAAGTGTGAAAATCCTTCAGAAAAAAAATGCAGATGAACCGCCTATCCTAGCAAATGTCTTTCCCAGCGCCATCCTGTCCAGGCAGCTGTGTGACACGGAGGCATGCTCTGCAGGGAGAGACCGGCCAGCCGCACGGAGAGGTGTTTAAAAGGAAGGGTGGGATTAAACACACAGCGAGCATGCCGAAATTCTGTTCTTGGCATTGCAGATTTGATACTGAAATACCACCCCGGAGAAAGAAGGCTGGCTGGGGTCTGGTGTGGTTTATATTAAGGCTTCTCCGGTTAAGAGGGAGATGGGGGGAGGGAAAGGGCTTCGCGCAGCATCTTGCAGCCACGCAGAAGTCCCCAGGGCTACCGAGGGAAGAGGGATGTGCGCGGCTGTGGGCTCTTAAAGGCACATGCCCAGAGCCCCCCAGCAGCTTCCTGACCTCCGCGATTATTTTTAGGTCTGTGCAGGCAACTCGGCGGCGGGGGGGGAGATTGCGGGGGGTGTGGAGGTCTTGCTTCATCTGCGCCGACTGGCCTTTCTCCACTCTGTGGCTGGAAGGGTTTTTATCGATGCCCCTCCGCAACATTCGGTGTGCGTGTCTGCCTGTGTTCACGCCGCCCGGTTGCTAGAAGCCCTGGCATGGTTCCCTGCTCCCAGCAGAAGTCGGTCGCAGTTCAGCTCTGTTTATGTCGCTCTTCAGTTTACCAGGATAGGTAGATTGCATTATGCAAACAGTGGGGTGGTGGGTTTGGGTGGGTTTTTTGGTTGGTTTTTTTTTTTTTTTTTTTGACTGTGAACACAAATTTGTAGGAGGAGGTGACTCTGTATATTAAACCAATAGCTCTTTGAATTGTGTGTAGTATAATTTAAATATACTTACTTTAATTAATAGAAGGTTACAAAAGCTGGCATTGTCTGGGGCTGTTTAATTTACATCTTAGGTTTAGTCAATGAGCATAACCTGCCTGATTGGAATAGCGTATTCTGCGCAGCCAACAGGGTGGAAGACATTATTTTGTTTGTGTTAGTTCAAACAGCTGGTCATTAATGCAGGCCCCATCTCCAGAGTGAAGTGCTAGTGGACATGAATGGCTGCCTGATTAATGCTGCCCCTCGACGGGTCCTTCATCCAGCAGCGATGCTCGCAGCAGAATAATGCTGCGTGATTTGATTGCGCTCTAACAGGGTAGTGTGTCATTGTGTCACCGCGCAATCGAGGTTATTATGGGGCAGGGCAGACAGACGGGACAGTGGGGTTACTAGACCGTGGCATTTTTAGAAATGCGGGCCTGACCTACTTAGAGTTATTCTTGCTGGCTGGCAGCTGCCTGGCGCGGGGCTCCCCCTCATAGGCTGCGGCTGTTGCTAGGGGGAATTAGCATGAATTTTTCCACATGCAGGCTCAGTGATTGAATGATAAAAGCTGACTGGAATTAAAGAGATTCGGTTCAGTATTATGCAGATTTATCTCCCTCGTTTGTTTTTTTTTTTTCTCTCTCTCTCTCAAATGCATAAAAAGGAGCAGAAGACAGTTTGTTTCCATTTATTTTTGACCTATATTTTTTTTCCAGGGGAGGGCAGAAGCGTTGTGAATTTTTGATCATCGTTTGCTATTTAAGCCCTTGAAATGATATGACAGTGGGCATGCATCTTTAATGTATCGGAGCTTCAAATGCTGTCTCTTTGGAAGGGAATGAAATGAATATATTTTGCGTCCTGGTCAGACCGCCGCCTCTTTCTATTTGAAGCTATGTCAGATTCCCTCGTCTGGAAAGGGGAAACATATACCAGGTTTTATTGCATAACTTTAATCTTGGCTATTTTTAGCTGCCTGTACTTCACAAAATTAGTCTTGTGTTTATGTTGGTGGATGAAATGAATCCTCGGACTATGTCTGCTATATGCAGAGACAGACGTCTTGGGTATGCTGCAGCGTTGTCTGTCATGTTCATCAGAAAAGGTGTTTACATACTACAGACATATCAGCACTGCATACCTAGCGGAGAACTCATACCTGGCCTGTAATCAGATCAATTAGAGAATCTCTTCTGGATTTTGGAGTATTTTTCAGGCTTTGGTTTGAAGTTGGATTCTCTAGATGCCCCTTTTTTATTTATCTACATCTACCTAAAATAGTGTTATCTTTTCAGAGAACTCTGTGCTCCCTCAGGAAGCAAATAACAACAATACTCAGTGAAGAATCCTTTGATGTAATTATGAATATTTCCTTTGTTATTATCACTAATTATAGAAGATCTTTGTTTAAACCGCAATTCCCCTCTGTGTGATCCTTTACCATGCAAAGAAGTTACAATTTAGTGCTTATAATTCTAAATTAATTTTTCATGGCAACACATCATGACGTCACACTCGAAGAACTGGGAATTTTCAAAGTAAGAGGCAGCTGGGGATGGGGAAGAGAGACCCAGAAGTCTTCAGGATTGCACAATAAAAAACGTGACTCGGTGCTGAAAAGTAGTGAGCTCATTTGTGTCTGAAATGGTTTAATTTGAAATTCTTGGACAAACGAGGTACCTTTTACAGGGGTGTGAGCAGCCTGCAGGTCTGTCTGGATGGGCAGCAGCCTCCCTGGATGCAGAGCTCCCCTGCCTTGGCCTCTGGAGTTTCTCGGGAAGGTATGAAGAGGAAGCAGCTGGAAATGCAGCCCTGAATTTGAATGCGTTTTGTAGCCGAGGTGAAGCATTCAGTTCCTACAGATTTGAATTTCCTGTGTCTCTTTCCTGGCCTTGATTCATGACTGAAACTCACACCGCTTCCTTCTTTGCTCCTTCCTGATGGTCCCATGGAGTGACAGCTCTTTAGAGAAGTGAAAGTGAAGAGAGGCACTATTTGATGCCCAGTGATTGTGTTCTGCTTGGCTGTCCCTAGAGGTGACTCTGGAAAGTGAAACAGTGGGTTTGGTCCCACTTCCCTCAGCAATATTGTCTTGATCAAAGCCTGATCTCCTGATCTGCTTTCCTGCGGGATGCTGTTGGTGGCTGTGGCTTCCCACCTGGGCTGTGGTTTTCACATCAGTCTTCCAAACTTATCTCTATGTTGTGTTGTCTGCTGAGCTACTACCCAGTTGCTTTCCCTGTGATGAACCAGTTCAAGTGATCAAAGAAAAGGGCTGGAGCGTGGCCAGGTTTGGCCCACCCCCGTGTCTCCTCGGTGGGCAGCCTGGTACCCAGGTGGGCAGCCTCTTTGCTAACAAAAGGGGCGTACTGTCACGGAAGCCAGTTCCTTACGGGAGGAAAAGGCAACTTTGCTTTCCAGATGCTAGGCAACAGCAATTAGCTGTTCATGCCCTCGTTGGTCATAGCCAGTTGTAGTTTCATCCAATTCACCGGGGATATTAGCGACTTGGACTTCAGCAAATCAAACTGAGCATGCAATATTATATTAATTTCAGCAGAAACCTATTTTCTAGAAAAATTATTTAGGTGTCATCTTATTTTGGTATATTCCTGCTAAGAAAGAGGGATTCCAAAGAGAAGCAACAAACAATATAAAGCATATACTCTGTGGAAGAGAGTTGTATCCATGATGTTTGTTTGGGATTTCAACGCAGTGAATATTTATAACAACCATCAAATCAGGCAGTTTAACAAGTCATCAAGTGACATATTAAATATAAAAAATGCAGCGCACCAGAAATTTTATTCAACATTAGGTTACTTTTCTGAAAGTCTCTTTAATTGGAATTATTCCAAATTAATGAATGTGTGAATAATCTGATCATAATGCTTTGGGTAATTATAAGTAGCAGAAATATGGAGTTAATGAAACAAAACCAAAAGCATAAGAAACAGGACACCAGAGGAGTTTGAAATATATGTCTGTGTTGAAAATATTGTCAATTGTGCACATTCCTTTGAAAAAATATGTTAATCATTTTCCGATGATCTCCTCTGAGGTTTCTATTGTTGCAACAACTTACACCTCCTACCTTGAAGTTGCTTACCTACAAAAGATTGTGTTGCATTGTTCAACATTCTTGTAGCATGACCTCTCCTGTGAGCTATGAAAGATCTATTATGCTGAGTTTAAAGCTCTAGGGTGGCTAAGCGAGTGCTGATTTACTGGTAGCATATGCAGGCAATAATTTTTATTTTTTTCCCAGCAAAAGACCCAGAATCCTGCCTCCATTTGCAGCTGTGAGATGTCTGTGCTGCTTGCTGTATTCCTGACCTCGAAGTCTTGGCCGGTCATGGATTTGTTGCGCATTTTGTGATGTCATTTCAACTTTCTGTTTTTCTGAAAATGACCAGAGGATACGGGGTATAGAGCGACACGTCTAGATTCCCATGAAGGGATTACAGCCGCCAGGAGTGAGTTGATTCCCAGCCTTCACCTCCTGCCAGGGCCATAAAGATCAGTTCTTCTGCAGCAAATGTGTTTCGGTTCCAATTTCAAACCAAAAGTACAAGGAATTGTATTATATTGCCTAGAAGACTGGCAGTTGGCACATTCCTTTTATTGCAATACAGTAGGGAATACAAATGTTTTACAAATTAAAATAATCCTTACAAGATTTTTTTCTGTGATCCATTAACATGGAAACAAATTCTGTAACATACTACCATCAGCCAGGAGCAGTGTTATTGTGGCTCCCACATTCATGCTTTTCCTGCATCCATGGATGTCTGTGCCTATACGCTCAGAAATGCTGTTTACATGTAGTGTGTGTGAATGCATATACAAGACAAAAGCGTAACTTACACAAATACAACGCTGAAGCATACAGTATGTAATCACAGTTGCCTCAGGGCCATACCAAAACCTGTGCCTCTAGATGTATGATGCTGGTTTGTGTATGATGAAAAGTGGCTTGTCATAAAATTCATGCAATTCTGGCGTGTTGCATAACCATTGTGTTAATGCTGTCATCCCATTCACCACCAGCAACAACAAAAAATCACGATGCTGTGTAGCACAAAGAGAACAAAAAGGATAGTGTGGTGAGAAGTAGGGTGTACCTAGATAGATGGGTTTCATAACCACTCCTGCCCTTTTTGTATTCGATAGCAATGTAAAATGAAATGCATGATAGGCTATTTAAGAAGAAGAGATGTATTTTATATTGTCGTCAATTCTTCCCTCCTGCTCTTAGGCCACACCTACTTCAAAAGTGAATCCAGACTCAGATCTCGACAGAGATCGTGACCCTGTTGAAACCAATGGCTGTTTTATCCTGGAATTCAGTGGAGCCAGGCTTTCATCTCTGGTATTTTCCCCTGAATATGTCTTTTTTTGTGCTCTTGCTCCAAAGTGTGGTGTTTCTATTTCTACTTTTTTTTTTTCCTCTGTTCCTCTGAACATGCTTTGAAAGCTTACTTTTTTGAGCAACGTACTATAAATTTGCTCTTGAGTCTGAGAAAATGTGGGGAAATATCACTTCACTGCCAAGCAGCTAAGGTTGAGTTGCGGTTAGTCTCCATAGTTATGTTTTTCCCTATACTTCTGCTTTCATGCTAAAATATCTTTAGTTTCGATGAAATTGAACAACAAGTGAAAAAACAAATATGCCAAGGAGAATCCAGTCTAACAAGCTGCAGAAACTCAGATAATGAGATGGCTTATGTCTCAACCTACAAAGCTAGGGCTCGTAGAAATGTGCAGGGAGGCAGAACAAAACAATCTTTAAAAAGAAGTGCTTTCTAGCTTTCTATCAACTTACAGTGTTATCATCATTGAAGTTAATGTTGGACTCCTTTTGCTTTTTTTGATGCTTTAGTGTTGCACAAACAGTACTCACGCCAATATTCAATGAAGTTGTACATTTGGAGGTAGGTATACCACAGTTGTGTCTGGGTTTGCCATGTTTTTCTTTGTTATATACAGAGACAGTAATTAGGCTTTTCTGAGATCAACATTTTTTGGATATTTCAAGGTCGGAGGCATTTGAAATAATGGCAGTTAGTGGAGCCCATTGGTGATAGATTTTGTGCAGCATTTGTATCATTCAGAAAACATGCAGAATGGAGGAGGCGGTGAGGTGTGCTGCATACTTGTCTTGGTTATTGTTGAAACAAACGGCTGATGAATCTTAGTTTATATCTCCTGTTCATGACCTCTAATGATGGCCATATATTTTAGGCCTCACCTGCATTTCCTGTGTGTATGCACGGGCACACATACGCACCATTTTAGCTGAGCTAAAATTGCTGGTGAAGTCATCTCCAGCAGCTCTTCATATTACTCCTTTGAAACGCAAACCTACAGTTGTTTACAACTTACATATGAGACTACAAGTTCCATTCTTTTTTTGTCTTTTTTTCCCCCTTCCAGTGGTTGGTAAGATTATGTCCCTTTGTGACTTTTATGGATACATCCTTTTTATAGAGGAGCAGAAATTCCAGTGCACTTCAGCGCCCTATTTGCTCTGTCACAGTCAGTTGATCTTATTTCCATCAAGCGTTTTCTGTTAACAGCCAGAGAGTAGCACACTTGTCTTTGCATTAGACTTTGACTTTTTGGCATTATACTCACCGTTCCCAACATTTTTGTGGTTGTGAAGAGATACTTGCAAACGTGAAAAATCGTTGGTGCCCCTGGTGCCTATATTCGTAGAGACAGCTCACATTTGATATGAGTTTAGGTGAACGTGAGACATGAAGATTAAGCCCTGCCTTCTGAAATGTTTTCCCTTGTTTTAGGAGAGCAATCTCACTTCTTTTAGAAGCAGCAAGTGACTGGCAGGTCAAGGAGAGCAAGCAGACAGATGAAGTTTGATTTCACAAACCAGGTATTCACGTTATGCTATGTTCCTAAGAAGCAGGACAGGAAGCTAGTGCTGTGCAGATCAACTTGGTTGTATGTTTGCAAACAGTAGATCATCTGAAATCAGAGCTATGAGACCAAGTGAAAGCCTGGCACTGGTGGAGCAGTTGGAGAGCTGGGCTGACCGGGGCACAGCGCCTGCTTGCACAACTCTCCAAAGGGATTCTCCAAAGTTTCAAGTGCTCCCAACAACTGGTTGCCTTCTTTGCTCAGCCAAACTGACGCTGTTTTCAGTTTGGTGGTGACTGTAAGGAGAGGTAATACCCTTTATTTAAACAGCTGTCTCCCATAAACCTTGGCTTCTTGATAGCCTTAGGTAGTCCTTGGCTACCTCAAATTAGTGTTGACTTTAATAGGAGTTTGGAGCACGCAAAAAAATTGGGAGGCGGCCAGGATTTTGGAACAGCAGTGTTCTGTAGTTGAAGATTTCTGTATAGGTTGGTCATTTCTGTTTCAGAGAAAGTTAGAAGAAATGCAAGGCAGTGAAGTTTTGGCTGCACTCCAGAGCTGCATAATGATGGAGACCAATAAAATCAGTTAAAACTCTAGGCTTGCCACAATCACTTGCTTGCAACGCTGCTAATCACATCAGGAGAAAAACAAAATAGAAAAAAAGCACAGATTTTTCAGGGAGAAAAATCTTTTTAATAAATATAGTTGTACGTGTTTTGTTTCACCTTTGATGAGTCAGCTCAATGTTCCTGCGTATGTTTATGATGTACGCGATAGGAACTCAGCATGTATTCACCGGTCTTTATTTTAATGTTTTATATTACCAAAACGTGTTTTGTACCCTGAATTTTATACTGTAGGCTGAAAAGCAGTCATAAGCAATCAGAACACTGAACATACAATTTCTCCTGAAAACTATTTATATTTTAAGACATTATGCCCGCATAAGTTGACATACAGGCAGATCTGA
This sequence comes from Vanellus vanellus, assembly GCF_965231255.1. NCBI lineage: Eukaryota > Metazoa > Chordata > Aves > Charadriiformes > Charadriidae > Vanellus > Vanellus vanellus. Next base: position 68,896,094 of record NC_138906.1, on the reverse strand, counting down.
AAAACTTTAGGAGAAAATAACATCATCTGACATTAATTTTTGAGGAACTGATGTATTATTGAAGAAAAGTCATTCCATAATGTGACTTTTTAAATTATTATTATTATTTTGGTGGTTACAGTTGCTTAGGTTGAATGAAAAGAACTGAGCATAGTCATAAATGCAAATTCAGTAATAAATGTCCCTGTGGAACACAGAAGTCCTACAAAAGCAGTTTCTTGGTTATTTCCCAAAGTGAAAGGATAAGGTTTTTTCAAACAGAATTTTGTTATTATTTGTAAAAGTTATGGGTTTGTATGTAAAAGTTGTTCTTTTGGTGGAAAGTGTATATTTTTGTTATACACTTATATTGCTTTTTACGCCAAAGTAAGTTGCACAGTCATAATTATTCTCATTTATTCTGGGGTCCAGGTTGAGTTAATACACAGAAGTAAAAAAAATATGGATGTCTTCTGTTTTATTGTCTCCTGACTTCCCCTCCCCTTTTAATTTTTTTGGGGGGTGTCTCGAAAGAAAAGCATGCTGAAAAGGCCCAGTGTATTGAGGTGTGAAATTGAAGTTGCTCATTCTTATGATACAGACACTGTGCCCTTTCATGGGGTTAACATAAAAAGAAACATACTGGAAAACAGGCACCTAAGTACAAAAAAATCCTTAAATTCAGGGTGTGTTCATACAAAATGAAATTTCTACAGTGTGGAAAGCATTAAACCTGATCCAGAAAAAATGCGAGGTGCCCCAGCCATTGAGATGTGAATCTCTTTAATCCGCATAAGCATTAGAAAAATCTGAAACATGTGAAAGTTCAAAAGCTGCAAAGCCATTACATGACTTCTTATTCATTTCTCAAATATTATAACTTTCTATTGAACTGTGAAACAGCTTTTTCTTGTATTTTTTTTCGTTTCATAAGCAATAGATCAGTCGCACACTGATATGTTATTGCACATTGTGAAGCTGAAAGTTAGTTTCACTTGGTTATATCTACTTGGTTATAAATTCTTGATTTATTTTAGAGAATTTATGTAGCATTTCAGTAATTGGTAACTTGCACGTTTTCAGCAGTTACTGTTAAGGAGGGGGAAAAGGGCAAGACTGAGTACAAGTTTTAATTTATTTTTAAGATCCCAATCAATTTCACAGTAAGTGTCGAGGTAATTTTAACTTTGCATGAAGGCTTTTTAACTGTATGTGTGCTAATTAAAAAAAAAAAACAACAAAACAAACAAACAAAGCCTAAGAAAACCAAAAGCAAAGCAACACAAAATACCTTTTTTTCAGCTTAACTTTACAGCTCTGAAGCACACCAAGAGGACCTTCAAATTTGGTGAAAACTTACTTCAGAGAAAACAGTAAGTTACTGTTTGTAATGGGACAGACCCGGATGGTAGCAGAAATGCTCAGCCCAAGGATTTCCCACTATCAACAAACCTCTAAAGTGCATATATGCCTAACTCCAAGTGCCAGAGTCTCCATGTCTGGCCCCAGGCTGGCCTTGTGCTGCCACAGCAGCCGAACCTCCTGCAGAGGCTTGGGCAGCCTGGCAGATGTGGCTTTCCCTCTGTGGGAGTATTAATTTGGTTTGCATCTGCAGTTGTAGTCTTAGGCTTATTTTTGATACCTTTGCCCTTGCTGTGGTCAGTTATAGCAGCCCTCAAGTTTTCAAACAGTTGTCTCTCACTGGGGTATGAGTCATGCTTTAGGCTGCTTAAATGAAGTACTTGCTGAGATAAAGTTGCTGGGGAGGGGAGGGGTCCCCTGTGTCTAATGGTTTTGTTCTAGGAGCTGCCAGGGGTGTAGTGTTACACTGAAATGTCTGAAGCAAAAATAGATCTTCATATATAGGCTAACAGGCTTTCTTAAGGGCAGGAAGAATGGAACGTTTCATATTGATTTGCCATTTGAAAATTGGCCACAGATTTTTGTCATTGAAACTCCTGTGAGAAGATAGCATAGTGACAAAAAATAGTTGGAGTTGGTTTTTAAAATTACATGCAACTGCACAATCTGACCAAGAGACTTTTGAGTCCCCTCCTCACAAAAAATGTCTTCTACACTTAAAAAGACGGGGAGAGGCCTGTTTTCCACATGAAAATAGTTGGCAACCTGGCTTTCATTGATTTGCCAAAAGATGTATCAGAAGAGCTGAGGTAATCCACTAATTTCTGAGGTGGCGAAGCAGAAAAGTGCAAGTACTCTGTGGGCTAGAGATGGGGGTGGCTGCAGGAGCAGAGGGGAATGTCAGCTGAGAACTCCAGGATCTCTGGAGAAGACCACTTTCTCAAGCAATGCTCATCATTTAGAGTTATAAAACCTAAACAAATGTCTCAAACCTGTGCCAAGACCCGAAGAGTTTAAAGGTAAACATTAGATAAGGATTAGCTGTAGTCATTCTGTCCTCTGCTGCCAAGGCCTCGCAGCACAACAAAGGACTATTGATCAAAAAGGTCATGTAGAAGAGGGCAGGGTCTGAAGAAACTGAATTAAAAAAAAAAAAAAAAAAAAAGCCCAAATGAGACAAATGCAAAAATAGTAACACAGAGATGAATCGTGTTCTGTACATCAGGCATTTCTCCCATGCATTCTTTTATTTGTCTGCACAGATACAGTGAATATCTATAATTCTCTTGGCGACAGAGAATAGACTCTGTAGTCCTTAGAGCTTGAAATGGTGAGTAATCACACATGTCCCTCTAAATAAAATGGAAAAGGTGACAAAAGAAAACATGGTGCTGTGCTTGGGTTTTCAGCTTGATGCTGTTTTATTCTACAGGTCTTGCAGGGACACTTAGGGTTGCTCACACACATGATGGTAGCCAGGGGCTACTGGTTACTCCAGTATTTAGGCCTTTGCATGGTAGCAGGAGCTGCTAAGGGATATGTTAGGAACAACCTGCTGTTATCTTGATCTTCACCAAAAAGGCTTCCCCCCTACCCCACCCCGAGGTTGTGGGAAAGGGAAATAATTCTTTGTAGCTGGGATCGACCCACAAGTCGTCAGCCTCTCATATCCTGAAAAATATCAATAAAAGGCACTTTAGTCTGCTGTAAAAGGATTCTAAAATACAGAGATTCTGGTGTCATCTGCAGATGACAATCTGCTAAGTGTGTTTGTGTTTGGGGGGCAAGCGGAAAGAGAGCATTCCCCGTGAATGACAAGTGCCAATCTCATAATGTCATATTACTATTATGGACGAATAAAGAAAAAAGGCCCATTATGTTATATCTAACTAGAAAGAAACCTAACAAAGAAATACACTGTGTTGTTAGTGAGAGGAAGTATAGACTTGTGGTTAGGGCACAGGAGATGTTGGTTCAAATTTCTGGCTCTGCAAGAGACTTCCTCTGTGACCTTGGGCGACTAGCGTACTGCCACACTTCAAAACAGCAGTAGCACCCAGACTGAGAGAAAGATTTCCTGGAGAGATAAGTTCCTATTTAGACACTCATATGGGGTGCCTAAATGGCCAAATCTTCAAGATGGGCAAAAAGGTCTTTCGAAAATCTACAGTAAAAGTAGGAACTACAGGGCTTAGAGCCTTTTTTTTTTTCTTTTCTTCATTTTCTTCTCTTTTTCCTATGAAAGTCTGGCTCTGATGCTGGTTATTGAGCATTTGAGAGAATCTGATCCTTGACCTCCCTTGGGGTTCTCACTCTTAGTCATCTTAAGGCATGGTTTCCCAGCTGAAAATGGGGGTAACAATGCATCCTTTATCTTGCTGTCTGCCAGTTTTGTCTGTTTAGATGTTGAGGCTTTGGGAGGAGGGACTGTGTTCTACAATATACAGGTATTTGACCCTAATCTTTCAGAGGCAGTGGTAGAAACGGGGACTTTAGACATCAGGGTGGTGAAAAGGAGCACAGAGATGATAGTAAAAGCAGTGATTTTGAATGAGAGATGAACTCAGTTCAGTAGTATTGAAACTGGTTTTGCTCATTATAAGAAGAGAAGACAATTTGGGTCAGAATCAGGATTTCTTCAAGACTTGGGAATGTTGAGATCCAGACTTGTGGGTTAAACAGATCTCTAGCCAGAGTTAGATTAGAGTCTGTGTTGAAGTATGTTTTCAATTATATTCTGTTAGAAAAGTAATGCTGAAATTTATCTTAAGTTGTCACAGTGCTTCAAAGCATGGGCTTTTCCTCTCTCTAAGTCCTTAAACAAACGCAGGATGTGTTGAGGCAAAACTGTTTCCAATTAAGTTGATGCATTCTATTCTTTAATGTTTCAGGATTTCAAGTTTAAGTTACAGAAAAGTCCTGTAGCCAGAGTTCACAAGGATGATTCAGAAAAAATTGCTTGGAAAGCAGTCATTTGCCACAATTTCTGTGGCTGCACCATAGAACCATAGAATCATAGAATGGTTTAGGATGGAAGGGACCCTGAAGAGCATCGAGTTCCAACCCCCCTGCCATAGGCAGGGACACCTCCCACTAGACCAGGTTGCTCAAGTCCACTTCCAGCCTTGCCTTGAACACCTCCAAGGATGGAACCTCAACAACTTCTCTGGGAAAACTGTTCCAGTGACTTACCACCTTCAAGGTGAATAATTTCTTCCTAATGTTTAATCTAAACCTGCCCTCTTCCAGTTTAAAGCCATTGCCCCTCGTCCTATCACTACATGCCCTAGTAAAAAGTCCTTCCCCAGCTCTCCTGTAGGCCCCCTTTAGGTACCGGAAGGCCGCAATAAGATCTCCCCAGAGCCTTCTCTTCTCCAGGCTGAACAGCCCCAACTCTCTCAGCCTTTCCTCATAGGAGAAGTGCTCCATTCCTCTGATCATCTTTGTGGCCCTCCTCTGGACATGCTCCAGCAGGTCCATGTCCTTCTTATGTTGGGGACTCCAGAGCCGGATGCAGTACTGCAGGTGGGGTCTCACGACCTCCCTCGACCTGTTGGCCACACTTCTTTTGATGCAGCCCAGGATACCGTTGGCCTTCTGGGCTTCAATTGCACATTGCTGGCTCATGTTGAGCTTCTTGTCAATCAGCACCCCCAGGTCCTTCTCAGGGCTGCTCTCCAGCCATTCCCTGCCCCGCCTGTTGGGATTGCCCTGACCCAGATGTAGGACCTTGCACTTGGCCTTGTTGAACTGCATGAGGTTGGCTTTGGGCCCACCTCTCCATCCTGCCCAGGTCCCTCTGGATGGCAACCCTTCCCCTCCAGCATGTCTACCTCGCCAAACAGCTTGGTATCATCAGCAAACGTGCTGAGGGTGCACTCAACCCCACTGTTCATGTCACCGTCAAAGATGTTGAACAGTACAAGTCCCAGTACCAACCCCTGAAGAACGCCACTTGTCACTGGTCTGTACTTGGATATCGAGCTGTTGTCCGCAACTCTTTGAGTGCGACTGTCCAGCCAGTTCCTTATCCACCGAGTGGTCCATTGGTCGAATCCACATCTCTCCAATTTAAAGATCAGGATATTGTGTGGGGCAGTGTCAAACGCTTTGCACAAGTCCAGGTAGATGACATCTGTTGCTCTTCCCTTGTCCACTGCTGCTGTAACCCCTTCGTAGAAGGCCACCAAATTTGTCAGGCACGACTTGCCCTTGGTGAAGCCATGCTGGCTGTCACCAATTACCTCCTTCTTTTCTATGTACCTTAGAGTTTCCAGGAAGATCTGCTCCATGATCTTGCCAGGCACAGAGGTGAGACTGACTGGCCTGTAGTTCCCCAGGTCTTCCTTATTTCCCTTTTTGAAAATAGGGGTTATGTTTCCCCTTCTCCAGTCGGCAGGAACCTCACCAGACCACCACGACTTCTCAAATACGATGGCTAGTGGCTTAGTGACTTCACCTGACAGTTCCCTCAGGACCTGCGGATGTATCTCATCAGGTCCCATGGCCTTGTGCACCTTCAGGTTCCTCAGGTGGTCTTGTACTTGATCTTCACCTACAGTGGGCGGTTCTTCATTTTCCCAATCCTCGCCTTTGCATTCTGCGTCTTGGGCAGTGTGGCTGCAGTCCTTTCCAGTGAAGACTGAGGCAAAAAAGTCATTGAGTCATTGACCGTGTTGGGTCTTCAGATAGCACAGGGTGACGTACAGCCTTGAACTTCAGTGAAACTCTGCTGACTAACATTGACTGGGGATCCAGCTCTTCTCTGTAGCCAGTCGCTGAATATCTAAGAGGGGCTTGAAGCATATGGGTTAAGGGAAATAAAAGTGATTCCAGTAAATTTCTATGTTGCTTGTATCTGGTGTAAATTTTAGCTGTAGTAAGTGTGCCTGGTTCAGCAGAACAAGTTTATGAAGTTCCAAGGGTTTTTCCCTGCCTAACTGAAGCGTTCTTGTTCATCACCCATCATTTTGTGGAGTGCTATCCTGAAAACTTCTTTCATGTTGAAGATTAAAAAGAGATTAAGACTGAGTAACGGGTTTTTCAGGTAAATTTATGTACGCACACAGCACATTAATTGTTCAGGTTCAGTTCTCCAGCTCAAGACGAATACTTGCATGTTTACACTTGACACTTTTATTTGTCAATTCTTGGAGCTGCTGCTGCAGGGATCCCTGAACAAACGGCCTTAGCAGTCTTCTGTATGTTCTTTCTTATACGTGCCACCTCCATCCCTGCTCCCCCTGCACAAACACCTCCCTGCTGAACCTCAGCCAGCAAGGTTATGCCAGAACTTCGTTTGAGTCACTGATGTTGACTGCTTTGCAATGCCCGGCCTGCTTAATTTTGTTTTCCCTCAAGGCCAAATTTAAGACTACTCAGAGCACATACACAAACTGGTTTTAGCAAAGGTAAAATATAAGTGGAAATGATGATAAAAAAAATAATCCTTTAATTTATGTGATACTAAATAAGGAGCAAAAATCATGTGATGTAGGAACAAATGGCCGGTTTCTTACTTTGGCCAATATCCTGTTGCAAGAGTATGTGCGACTGGCTGTCAGTGCTGAATGAGTTTTTTAAACTTTGCAAGAAAACTTTTTTTTTTTTTTTAATTTAAGAGTAAGGTTTATTGTGGACAAAGATGTTACTGAAGGAATCCTGCTAACATTGTCCACTTGAAGAAGTTTGTGCAGGTATTCAGTAATGCATTAACCAACTGTAGGGAGCTATAAGGAAATTACTCAGTAGGTTTGCTGAAGATCAGAATGTTTCTTCAACTTCTCTTCACAAAAAGAATCTTACTTGTGGGACCCCAGATAGTCTTTCTACCATTAATGCAATCTGTCACGCATTGTGTGTGGGACTGTGCAGTGACAGGGGTTGTAAGAAGAGAAAAACTTTAATTTCAGTTTCCTACTTGGTTTTGGTGTGTTTAATACCTGTGTTAAACAATTAGGTCGTTTAGAATTTGAAATATTGAGTTAGGTTATGGATCCAAATTATCTAGTTGTCCATAACTGTGAACCTACTTACACTTGGTTCTCTTAAAACTAGGTACAACGTACTTTGGTACTCTTAAAACATCGCTTTGAAATCTGGCCCCTAAAATATAAGAAAATATCTAACGCAACATTAAACCACACTGTAATTCAGAGCAGTGTCCTTATTTAGGCTTTTTCTTGAAAAGTCAGGTCAAACCTCTCTTCCATCTAAACTTCTAAAAGTTTTTGATCTCAAGCTGTTTTAAATAAACTTCCTGGACTCAGAAGATACTGGAATTTTGACATGTTTTAATGTATGCACCATGGGATAATTGTTCTATTTCAGGATGATATTTGGTTGTATTATCCATGACAAGTTTTCTGTTTCCGTTGTCTGTGTTTGTAATCTTAGCAGTATGTTCTTGTCGTAGAAAAATGGTATGCTGGTCTTTTAGTATAAATAAGAAAACCCAAGAAAAATAAGCAGTGTGACATGGGTCCCCGTAGAGCTGGGGGTAATACTATGAATGCCCTTTTAATAAGGGATAAAAAAGACTTCTATTTTGCTTTGGAAAAATGTGGAATATTAGATGTCATTCTGGAAACCTGGGCTGCGACTACTTTCTGCCTACCAGGATGCAAATTTTATCATCTGTGTGCAACTATATCCTGGTCACTACTTTGAATTAATAATTGACTGGCTGAGTGAATCCTGTCCACTTTCTGAGCCATAGCAGAAATATGTTTCAGTGAGATGTCAAACTGAGACTATTTGAATGAGCAGATTTTAAAAACAAAAAAAAAAAAGGTTAAACTCTTAATGACATTTGCTATGAATGGGCAGGTGCCTGACTTAAAGAACAAAGAAATCTCCTTCCAAACCAATGAATCTAAGACTTTTTTATTTAAAGTCTAACATATATTCAATAGTTTAATTGACATACCTTATTATTTACTCTGGGAATCTATTCTGAAATCATTGTGTTGCTCCTGTAAATGTACTGGGTTCCTCCAGACAAAGGACATGACTTTCACAACAAAGTATACGCATTTCCCAATACATGCATTGTGGAAGAGTGCAACAAGTTTATACTATTCTTTGCTTTCTACAGTCCTTAAAACTTATTTAGAGGAGAAATCACAGCTGCTTCTGTCCAAAGAGCATCAGTGTTTTTATGACTGGCACATATGACTGGTGGCATGACTCAGCTTTAACAACAGCGACCTAGATCTTGCAATAATTGTTATCTCAGTAGTCATAGTGGAGACATTGGAATGCTTCAGCTTTGCTTAAGTGAGACTCTGCACAGGCAGATTATACCATAGCAAGCAGATCCCTAATAGTCAGAACTGCTGTGCTGTATTGACGTACGGTTTGAGAGACAGTTTAAATATTATCAGTTGCTTTTCAAACATTGAGTAAATAGGGTGGGTCAGTAAGTGGTACAGATGAGATAGCGAAGTTATGGATTTTACACCAGCTTAACTTAAATGAGACTATTTCCAGCAATAATTGATATAAGTTTATAATAGGACATTACAGAAACATTGCCCGATCTGTCTTTTGACAGGGTAGCATTTTGAACCATCACAAGTTGACTGGCATCATACACTTTTACCCACCTGCTGATTGCTGCTCGTGGTACTAATTTGATCTCAAGCTTATTTTGGCAGAAAGTTGTGACTGTTGTGACAAAAGCATCTTCGCACAAGATATTTGTGGCCAACAGATTAATAGTATGAATGTGGGGCCCAACTCTGAAGATTGCCTGATGACTCCAACTTTAGCCAGCTAACACTGTGTTACCTCAGTGAGCTATTCAGGTTCCTTAAGTTACACATGCAACAGAAAAACTTCAATGGGTCAGAGATTCAATTACTTTCCTTCCTCTCTTTCGTCCTTCCTTTATCGCCTTCCCCACCCTCTGTCTGGCTTTCCAAAGAATGTATATTGATTTTTGGCCCTAAATTATCACTGAGGCAGTGTTGGACACAGAATTTCAATGTGGTATTGTTATGCATCAGTCAGATTTTTATATACTTTTTCTAGCAAATAACACTGCTGCTGTCAGTTTTTGATCATTTAAGCTGAAGATATGCAGAGAGTAACGCCTCTACATTTTAAGGTGCTCAAACAGTTGCATTAATTTAGCAATATATAAATGATTACTATATTGCATCAAAAAATGCCCACCTTTTGGCTGAGTTAGGATTGCATCTAAAGCACTAAAAAGAGATCCATCAGTCCCTAAGGGGTTTAAGTTGAGTCTTTACATGAATTCATGGATGAGTTTACTTGGAAAACATTGACTGGCACTGCAAAACAGAAGCTGGACAAAATTAATGGCAAATCCTCTCAGCAAAGTAGATCTGTTGACTGTCAGCTGCCCTAGATTTTAGAGTGCAAAACCAGTCAGACAGTTGCTGAGCATCAGTGGCTCAGAGAGTTGGGGAAATTAGCCTCTGGTTGTGAGAATAATTGGATTCCATTTGGGGAACATTCAAACTTTTAATATTTTAAATATTTGAGTGAAGGAAAAGTGGTTTCTTTTCATTACTGTATTTCAAGGGCTGGAGGGTATTTTCTTTCTCTGGTTTTAATGCCTAATTCCCCTCAGAGGATCTTAGCATACATGCTGCTTTATAAAGGCCACCTTCTGTGTCCTTACTGAAGCACCTACCTCAAACCTCCTCTTCCCTCCCCAGAACACCTTGTAAGTGGGTCAATAAAAACTGGCACAGTCAGAGCAATGGCTCCAAATGGAGAAACAGATATCACTCATCCCAAAGCACACATCTCACTTCAGCAGCCCTCCCTTTTATCATAGGTAAGGTTTCAGTGAGGCTTGAGAATATCAGAAGAGTAAAATGAGGATTGTTAAAAAAAAAAGGTAGTAAAAAACTCCCACTACTTCCTCTTGAGGATCTCTACTCTTTCCTGCATGTCAGTAGAGGAGCTGTATTTTCAACAGTAATTCTATTTATTTTTTTCTCAGATATAGTGTTAAACAAAGGGATTCTTTTTCCTTTTTGTCCTTCTAAAGTGAGTTTATGGGAGGTCTCTCCTTTTTTCTCAACCCTAAATTGATACAGATAATTCACATCCTCTTTGATTGCTCTTTCCAGTACTTCATGAATAGCTGTTAATCTTCGTGATCCTTCAATCCTATATTTGAATGGACCACCACCCATTCCCCACACACTCTAGAGGATGTATGTCAGGGCATACATATTAATTAGGCAGAATTGTGTAAGCACTTTTTTCCAAAACCAGCAGGGCCAGTTAGTCATCCCGACATTACATAATAGAAGTTCATAAGTTGAAAAGAATGTTCTCAATCATTTATGCTCAGTAAAAGAGAGGTTTTAAAGTTACAAATGGAAATTAGATTTCCTGAAATTCAGAACTGAAACATTCTCCTTAGAAGTAACACAAATTACTACAATTAATAATTTAACTGAAAAGGCTTATATATGTGTGGATATACATGCATGTGTATGGATCTTTATCTATCTCTGCATTTCCTAGAAGTTGGTTTAGAAGCTTAGACTGGAACAAGTCTGGCTGCTGGAGAGAGCTCCCCTGCGTTTAGTGAGACATTGCATGGCCACAAATGCTAATCAGCACAACTAAGACAGCATCACACTTCAGTGACCACAAAAGAATTCAGTTTCGATGTGAGATGTGGAGGTGGAAGAATTGCATCCATTTGGGTGTCAGTGAGCCTATAAAATCCAGAGCATAATGCACAGCAAGAGAGAAGGGATGAAAAACTACTTGCAGACATCACATTCACAGAGGCAAAGTGAGGGATCCAGAAGCAAATATGAAGGAGAAAACTATGGAAAATGCTTACAGCCCTGAAAAAGAGTCTAAATGAACGTTCAGAAAAATGCATTTTTCTACTTATCCAATATAAACAGCAGAGGGAATTTTGAAAAAAATTGGTGGCCTTCTACAATGGGGTTATAGCGTTGGTGCATAAGGGAAGAGCAACTGACATCATCTACCTGGACTTGTGCAAAGCATTTGACACTGTACTTCACAACATCCTTGTCTCTAAATTGGAGAGACATGGATTTGACGGATGGAGCACTCAGTAGATAAGGAACTGGCTGGATGGCCACAGTCAAAAAGTTGTGGTCAACAGCTCGATGTCCAGGTGGCAAGCAGTGATAAGTGGTGTTCCTCAGGGGTTGCTATTGGGACTGGTACTATTTAACATCTTCGTTGACGACATGGGTGTTGGGATTGAGCGCACCTTCAGCAAGTTTGTGGATGACACCAAGCTGTGTGGAGTGGTTTACAGTCTGGAGGGAAGGGATGCCATCCAGAGGGACCTTGACAGACTTGAGGAGTGAGCCCATGCAAATCTCATGAGGTTCAACAAGGCCAAGTGCTAGGTCCTGCACATGGGTTGGGGCAATCCCATGCATGAATACAAGCTCGGCGGAGAATAGATTGAGAGCAGCCCTGAGGAGAAGGACTTGGGGGTATCGGTGGATGAGAAGCTGAACACGAGCCGTCAATATGCGCTTGCAGCCCAGAAAGCCAACTGTATCCTGGGTTGCATCAAAAGCGTGGCCAGCACACAGTGGTTCTGCCCCTCTACTCCACTCTCATGAGACCCCCACCTGGAGTACTGCATCCAGCTCTGGGGCCTCCAACATAAGAAGGACATGGACCTATTGGAGTGAGTCCAGAAGAGGGCCATGAAGATGATCAGAGGAATGGAGCACCTCTCCTATGAAGACAGGCTAAGAGAGTTGGGGTTGTTCAGCCTGTAGAAGAGAAGGCTCCAGGGAGACCTTGTAGCAGTCTGAAGGGGGCCTTTGGGAAAGAGGGACTCTCTATCAGGGTGTGTAGTGATAGGACGAGGGGTAACGGTTTTAAATTGGAAGAGGGTAGATTTAAATTAGATGTTATGAAGAAATTCTTTACCCTGAGGGTGGTGAGACAATCGAACAGGTTGCCCAGAGAAGTTGTGGATTCCCCATTCCTGGAAGTGTTCGAGGCCAGGTTGGATAGGGCTTTGAGCAACCTGGTCTAGTGGGAGGTGTCCCTGCCTATGGCAGGGAGTTTGGAACTAGATGATCTTCAAGAGAAATGAGATGAGGTGATTTTTTTTTCTTTTTGGTCAAATAAATATACTTATTTCTTGAAGCTACATGTCAGCAATAAAATGTGAGAATGAAATACGCTCTCATACATATCTCAATGAAGGTAAGTTGGTGTTTTTAGCAAAGATTTTACTGGTGTTATAATCCTATAGGAGAACTTGTGCTTTTTATAACATTGAGACTAATTTCTTTCTGATTGTCCTCTTGAATCATTTATACTGCTTTTTCACCTCATTCTCCATTCCTGATTGGTATCAGGGAGACAGTTCCTCCTTTCTTCTTCACCATTTTTAACTCTTATGAACACAAATTAAACCCTTTTTTAACAGGCTTTTTACTGAACTTTCCAGCCAAGGAAGGACCTAAAGCAAACAAAAAGAAGTCATTGTCACACAACAAGTTGTGCAACTCACTGCAGCTGGCAGTTTTAAAAAACAAAAGTTTAAGTGTCTTATAGTAAGAATATCCATGTTTGTGCGGAACAGGCCCACAGTAATGTTCAATGTGATGGTTGCATCCAATATCCACTCCACAAGGTCCATCACGTCCTGCTTACAGAAGACCTGAGAATAAGAGAGCTGCCTATCTCTAATAGTCTTCTCGTGAACATCTCCCACTTCCCTTTGTTAGAAACATGACGATGGACCAGGTACTTCTGTAGAGCAAACTAATGCTTCAGTTCCTGTGTTAAACATTCCTTCTTCCCTAAAGGCCCAAATTTGCCTGCTCAAATACATATTTGAGCTGTGTTGCCAGTGTCCAATTTAGACTGAAAATTCTTTAGGGCAGATGTAGTATCTTCCTTTTAATGACTGCCCTGTATGTAAAACTGAGGGCATAAATAATCATAATACTAAATACAAGGAAAAGTTCAGTTCTGCACTCATGTAAGTGAGAAGCAGGTTGCATTCTCTGACATAGAAATCTTTGTTTATAATTTACATCAGTGGTTGTCTATGATAAATGTTTATATAGGGATTTCTAATTTTTCTCATGGCAAACTGAAATGGAGGGTCGTTTTGTGATAGTCTGAAATTCTTTTCTTACTTCGTTCACTTTTTCAAGCTTAGTGGTTAATTCTTGAATGGGAAGTGGTTTCTGCAGATTTGATAATACCAAATGGAAGTTGGGTGATGTTTTTACCTTTAACATAAGCTTAGATGGGTCTCTGCAGGACAGTAGCTCAAGAACAGCAAGGGAAGAAAGAATCTGTCATCAACAAACTCAAGTACTGCAGCCCAGAAAATTCTTTGGTTTTGAATGTGTTCCATTGATAAGGGAATGTCTTACTGGTAGAGAGCAAAAACAGAATGATGAGCCTTTGTTTAAATGGAATGCTTTTTAATAAACAAATCTAGTGGTCATTTATCCAAACATTTATTATTAAATGTTTGCACCATTCTTAGCGTATGTATGCTTTTCACTATGACCACTCATCTTAGGGGCTGGCAGGGTAATATTGCAGAGTGACTGGAACTTTTTGAACTTTTGCGTGACATCTGCAAGTAGAATCTCTGCGGTGCTCTGACCTGAGAATATTTTCAGTGTAGCTGTTGAAACTCAGTGTACAAGATTGTCTTTGCGTCCAGGTGGAGGAGAATGACAACTTGGTAAACTACACATTAGATGACTGATATCTTACATACAGAGGAGGACAACCATGCAGGAAAACAATAAAATCTGTTGCTGAAATTAGCCTTCAAACAGAGGCCCCTTAAATGTCAGGAGAGGTTTTGGAGGTGGGTGTTATCAGTAAACACGGAATACCATGTTGGAAGGGACCTCAAGGATCATCTAGTCCAACCATTCTTGGCAAAGGCACACTCTAGACAAGATGGGCCAGCACCCTGTCCAGCTGAATCTTTAAAGTGTCCAATGTTGGGTAATCCCCCGCTTCCCTGGGGAGATTATTCCAATGGCTGATTGTTCTTGTTGGGACAAATTTTCCTCTTGGGTTCAATTGGAATGTCCGAAGGAGTAACTTGTACCCATTACCCCCTGTCTTTTCCATGTGACTCCATGTAAAAAGGGAGTCTCCACCTTCTTTGTAGCCACCCTTTAAATACTGGAACATGGTGAAAAGATCTCCCCTATTATTATTATAGAATGAATATAGTATGTTCAACTGTCTTCAGCTTACAGGGACAATATCTGGTTCTTACTTGTGAGACTTGTGGAAAATGACTCTGCCGCCTATGTGCTTGAGTAAGTATCCTGCCAGTGTCATACTGCATAACAGTGTCAGGAATTGTTGACAAGGTGCCAGAGTTTGTCTGTGCTTGTTGTAGCACAACGACTTGCAAGATGCCGAATTACCACTTTTTTGTAAGTGAGAAGCATCATCAAAGGCCGTGAGCCAATTTTCCTCCTATAGATCCTTGGAGTAGCAGATACAAATCCTGTTCGTGTGCAGCCTGGGTGTGCAACAGGGGATGACACTCTTTAATACCAAATGTATCCATGCTTACTGAAGGCTACATAAAGGTTTCATTTTTGACTTAGAAGTCATTTGCAGAACTTCAACCTGGATTACTTGAAATAATAGAGCTGTCACTAATATGAATTTTTTTAAAAGTGGGTGCAAATTACACCCTTTTGCAAGACCCTGCTGGGTAATAGCAGAAACAAAACAATAGAAATGAGGCAGACCAGTCAGAGAAAGCAAACATAAATCTAAGATGCTGAATCCTAGGGAGACAAGAGTAGCTTCCATTATGAATAATTCTGCTTCTCTTAATTTATTTCCTGTCTCCATCCTCCAGCGTTTCTATTATTCTATAGGGCATCGTATTACTAATTTAGATCAATAGTAGTCTTCCCAAGATGTTTGTTCTTCATCCAGTTTTACATGCAAAATAGTTGGGAGGGTGTGGACATTAAAGGGAAACAAACAGTAATGCTAATTTCAGTATTTCTTCATTTGTAAATCAAACTGTGTTTTGCATGAGTGTCTTTGTATTTGGTCTTTGCAAACAATAACATACTATTTAAAAGTGCATTTTAAGTGACTGTGATTTGACTGCAAATATTGTCCTAATGAGTTCTGGATAGAAAGTGGAGAGCTAAATGGTGTAGCTTTGTTTTGGAAAGTCTATTATATTTAGTTCTGTCTTAGTAAATGAAGTAATAGCTCACAAAGTGTTCACAAGCTTTAGAAAAACTGTGTATGGGTCTGTATATAGACAGAAGGATTACTGCTACATTTTCACACAACATTATGGGTTATAATACCCCTGTTTCAAAGTCCAGCTTT
Source organism: Vanellus vanellus (assembly GCF_965231255.1). Lineage (NCBI taxonomy): Eukaryota > Metazoa > Chordata > Aves > Charadriiformes > Charadriidae > Vanellus > Vanellus vanellus. The sequence continues at coordinate 68,880,395 of NC_138906.1, read as the reverse complement.
GATTTTTGCTGCTTAGAATAATTTTGAAAAAAGGGTGCTGTTAGGGATACTTGTTGTACAAGAGTCCTGAATTAATATAATCTCACCCCTTCTGAATGTCATAAAAGATTGGTTCCTGTCTGTTTTCCTCTCTAAATAAGTTTTGGCTTCCTGGTAACTCTTAGGCTCATTCTTTTAATCACTTCACAATGTGTAGAGCTGATGGGTAGGGGTCTAGAATATTTCCCCATCCCCACAGGCATTTTCACAGTGCAGCTGCCGATCATGTGAACATATTCATGTTTCCTTCACAGCTGACACCCTGCAAATGTCTGGCGTGCCTGGAGATGGTAAACATGTGTTCAGAGCAAAAGGAGCTTTCTTCTTATAGGGACAGCATGTCAATTTTCTATGAGGCGAGGGAATTTGAAGTGAAAATAAGGGTTTCTTCAATTGCATTAAAACAATAAAGACAGACCATCAATGCATGAGAAGAAAGTCTGTCATGCTGGGGTATGGATCTAGGAATCCAGGCATCAGAAAAACAAACAATTTTCGTTATTTTTATTCCCTTAGAAGTAAAGGGTTTCATAGCAAAAAAGCTAAACATTTCATAGATTTTAGATCTTTAGCTTGTCTCACCTCACTTTTTTGTAAGAGATTTTGTTTAGCTGCCTCTTTAAAACTCTCTTTTGCTGTGAAGTTTATTAAAATTTTGACAGCTGTCAGACCAGGGATGTGCTGAGAACGCTGCCTATCACACTGACCAACTGTGTCACTGCTTCTTTGTACTTCCATCTGTCTGTCTTTTTCTGTTTGTCATTTCTGTCCCACTTTTATACTATGAGTGCCTTTGAGACAAGTAACATTTTTGCAAGGTGTTTTGTACAGCACCTACACAATTGCTCCTGATGCATGTCTTCCATTTGTGTTTTGTTCCATTTATTGGTTCCCTTTTCTAGCTGAAAAACTCTAGCTGAAATACCAGGTGAAAAAAGATCAACCCCCTGTTATACCAAATACAGGAAATCTCTTATGAATGCAATTATAATTTTGACAAGAGTCTTAAAATGTTTAAAGAAGAATCTCCAAGGCATTAACTTCTGTCAGTGCTTGCTTCTTCACTAAAGCAGGGCTCATGCCTTTATGCAAGGACTGAATAATCCAGTCAACTAATTAACTATACCTTCTGTCATTTTTTGGAACCCTTTCATTTGGGACTGCGTGCATGTTTTCCTCTGTAACCTAGTGAACCTCATATAAGACAGTGAATTGTCATTTGAGCTAATCTAACCATATTCTTTTCTCTATTTAAGGAAATAATAAGGCTACAAGGACACAGTTATTGCATATCAAATTAGTCAGTTTTTTTTTTTATTTAGTGAAGCTCATTTAAACAAAAATCTGATAAAGGAATAAATATGTAATGATGAGTAAAATAATGCATACTGGGTATAGATGACATATCTAATTCTAATGTTAACGGACTTAGTACCAGCAAATAGACACTTATGTTCTGTATTCTACATTGCATAAATCACCTGATTAAGTATGTTAGGCTTATATGCTAGCAAAATGCACAGCTGTGCTTAAGGTTAACCAATCTTCTTTTCCTCTGGTAGCACATGCTCCATAACTACCTCTGAATTGCTGATCTCTTTCAATATTTTTTCAATAGGAAGAATCCAGTCTACTGTTAGCTTTCTGCTTGCCCACCACCTTGCTGACATCCATCCTTCTTGGTACTTCTCACACCAGTCCTCTCCAGCTGCTCCCGGCAACTGCTTTGTAATCACAGCATCTACCTCCTTGAATTGTGAAGATATGTCATCTTTTGCACTACTGCTCTGTGGATGAATCCTTATCCTGTCCTAATAAGGATATTACAGATGAGGCGAGCCTTAATATCTGGGAACAGTATTTTCTAGAATCATATAAGGCACATAGATACGTGGACAGATGGTTTTCCTCTCCAGCGGATGTCTTGTCTTGGAAAGACTCCTCGATATTTCAAGTAATATTTCCCAGTTGCCTACATATATTCTATTTGTCAGACAAAGCACAGCTACAGAATGGCCAGTTTCTAAGCACTCAGCTTTGCTTTAGGCCTCTCAAGCTGTAGGGAAATGGATTTTCACCATTTGCAAAAGTTCGTATTTTGCTAAATTATTTTTAAAAAATCCTAAAACAAATCCACAACCAACCAAAAAAACCCCTAGCACTCCCAGCTTCCACTACCTTTCAGTATTAGACACAAAGAAAAACTCTTATACCATGAAAGATTTTACATTTCTGTCTTGCAGCTTGCCTTTTTAAATGGGGAGGGAAAGGAATGGAAGAGAAGTGTCAGTCTCTGAATAACAAGTCCTCGTTTTCCTATGTGAAAGTTCTTCGAGAAAAGAATAGAAAAAATTCACCAAGTCAGTATGAAGTAGAAAGAAAAACTGCAAAGTGGAATATTAATAGTGATTGTATTTGTTTTATTTTGGTTTAAATAACAACATTTTAGAAAAAAAGAATTAACTGTAAATACTAAAATGTTAGGACTGATCTCTCTGTTGCTTGGCAGTATAATTCGGTGTTTCGATGTCAAACAAATACATACCTTCTTAAATGTATTTTAAGGCTTGAGACCTCATCTTACTCAAATAAAACCCTTTTGAGTGTCCAATCCCATCTTTCTTAAATCTCGTCATAGCATTGAGGGGAAAAACTATGTGTATACAACTGAAAGTATGGAGGCTTGGACACATTAACAAGAATAAGGCAGTTTAACATTGTCCATTAATGAAATAGGAGGAAAATAAACATCAGTGGAAAGCAAGTCCCACCCACACACCAGTTCAGCAAAGTGCATTCTGAGGCAGAGAGGCAGCAGTGACCACAATGACATACAGCAAGATGATATGGCCTCAGACTGCATTCTGTCTCTGACCAGTCATTTGATAACACTGTGATCCAGGAACATAGTAATTCTTTCTGTACATTACCATAGCATGACCTGCTCAGCTTTAAAAGCAATTCTTCTGGGATTATTTTGTCCACTTCTTACTTTATGTTCTAGTTTGTATCAGTGAGGATAGAACATTTTATACAGATTCATCAGGGAAATGAGTTATTTTTTGGGGGGTTGTTCAAGACCTTTTATCTTCACAATAAAAGGACTTCTAGGGTTGTGTCTGCATAAGATGAACTGCATTTTGCATCATTGTCTTCACCTTCATACTTGGGGTTGTTACCTTCACCTCCCTCTGTTACTAATCTTAAGGTACAGGTTATCTCATATCCTCATGCATTCTGTCATGTCTCATTCTTTGACTGAATAAAAACCACTTTTGGAAGATGGGAAATGAAGGGCTGGATTAAATTCTGTAGATATGCACGGAGAAGGCACTCTTCATGCAGATTTCCTCCATTCTGCATCCAGACAGTTGTGGGAAGCAGCTGCCTCGATTTTTTCCGTCTTTCTTTTGTGGAAACCATATGATATGGGGCTTTGTGTAAGACTGTGTTTATACATCACCTCTTGTATGCCGTACCACATTCAGCTCTAACTTTATGGGAAAGACAGCAGGTTCTATATACCACAGCAAGCATAGCATGAACTCAGTGACAGGACATCATAAAGCAGCTTGGATGGACTTCAGTCAGGTACTCCAAAATCAGCAACACTATAAGAGGTGAGACTTTGGCTCCAAAACTTCTCTGTATTCCCTTTGGGGGTACTGTGGTAAGAATTTGCTGCTCTCTGGAAGAATTTGGATGAATCTCAGTGCATAGTGCTTTTGTTTACAAGTTCTCTATTTGGAAAAGGCCATGAAACCCTTCTAAAGAAATGAGTGCATACCAGTATTTTCAAAGACTTTCAAGAAGTGTTTACCATTTGAACTACTGGTTAGCAAACCTCTTCAATATCTATTAGCAATGATACAGTCGGATTTAGAGTCAAGAACTGAATTTTCACAATTTGAACCTTGAGTATGTTGACTAAAATTTATTTCAGTATAAAAGATCCCTGCAAGGACCTACCCTCAAGGATTGCGTTTTCCAAGGGTTGATTTGCATATCACCTAAACTTGTCTTTGCTTGCTTTTACTTGAGAAAATGGATGTCTTTGCACTATAGTTCTGTACTTCATGGTAATTTTACAGACTGCTCTTCTATGGCAAGTTAGTATTGTTGCCACTAGCCCAAAGGAGTTGCACAAAGTGAATGAGGGTAATCCTGTGTTAGCATCTAGTCTGAGTATCAAAATGGATGACAATCTCAGCGCTTAACCTCATATAGGTAATGCATCCAATCCTAGTGAAGCATATACATTGGATTTCTTTGTGACTTGCTGTGAACCTTCAGTGAAGCCAGACAATCTTTGGGTTATCTGTAGAGTGCGTTGAAAGATAGAATATTCATTATTCTGAGGGGAGAATTCTGTTTCCCACTTTATTCAGTTCTGCGCTGACAAAGTATATATAGCTTTCCTCTTACGAAATCATCTACTGTGTATCATGCCCATTTTTACTTAGCAGATGGTGGTTTGGTCCCTACTTTATGCTGAAACCCCTGACCCAGTTAGCTGATACAAGGCAATTGGGGATGCAAAGAGCAAAACTTTCCTCATTTCTGTTTTCAAGTCAGTCAGGTCAGTGTTACTGCCAATAATATTTTCTTCTACATTTTTTATACACATGAATATCATGTACCTATGTTGGTATTCTTTGGAGATTAAAATATAGTCTTGATTGTTTAAAGCATATGATGTTAGCCATCGCACTGAAGTCAATAGGAGTATCCATACAAGGAAGGAATTTAGGTCTGAGCCCTTGATTCTTGTAGCATTCTTCTTTAACCAAACCAAAATATTACTCTGTGTTTGGATTATGTGCAGTTGCAGCTGAAATATGATTATTTGTCTTTTAGATTCCATTCACATGACTATCTTTTCATAACTGATATATGATAATTTATACTACATGCTCTCAGGACTATGTCATGTGAAAAGTAATATTTAGATAGCCAAATATCTGACACAAAAAGTATACGACTATCACACACACACATGCTTAAAAGTCCAAGAAATCACATCTCCCAAGTTGCTCATATCTTTCCCTTTCACTGTTTGTGTTGGTTTCCTTTCAGTAAATACAACTGCAGATCTTTGGCCTGTGCCACATGTCAAATAAGGATAAGAACCCTCTACATGGAAGTCAGTTTTCAAATGTAAATGGAGCAGATAGGTAAACCTCAACATATATCTTTAAACTGTTGGGTTATGCAGGTGTATGTGCAAGGGGGTAATTTGCGCATGCAAGAATCCATTTATGACGATTAAACAATTTGTGTGTGGAAAATAAAAAGTTTAGAGCATGCATTTTGGCATATACACACTTTGCCAGAGTAGTTGATGAAATGAATATTGAATACCTCATGTAAGGACACAAAAATACAGAACTGCCTAAAGTCACTAAAAAAGGAGCAGACAGCAAAGGATTTCTATATTTGTTTCCCCTTACAATATTTTGCTAGATTCTGAGTAACTTGTTCTGTGCGCTGTCTTGCTCAAACCAAATGTAATGATAGGAAAGCTTGAATATTCTTTTTTTTTTTTTTTTATTACTTTGCAATTGCTGGGGAAATTGTAAGTAGCTGGAGTTTAGATTTGGAAGTATTTAACTTCTCTATTTCCATCTGCATTAACATATAATACATCTTTAATTCTGTATTTATCATGGGAAATTTTTTGCTTGAAAGATATATTTCTGGGAATATGTTAATTGTCCTGTGCCATAATATCACTTCTGAAAGGAGTAAGTCCTTAAATATTAGAGTTCAGTAGGACTGTTCTTAATCTTTGCTATAATAATAAATACTGAATGTCAGACCTTTTCAAAGATCCAAATTGGAAACGTCTTTTACCTCACTAAAATGAGTGGAAGCTCCACACGTGTACATATGAAAGCAGGGAATTGTTACCCCAAATATACCTTGCAAGGATAATTGGAAAGGATTGGTTTACTTCATGTAGCTTTGGGGGAGATGAATAGTCTGCTGTGTTCCCAGGAAATAGAGAGTTGGGAATTTTTTACCTTCACTGGTGCAGAATTGTCTGCAAAGTTTGCATGCCCAAGTAGTTTTAGGTGTACCTGTCCTTGAAGAAGTAATCCAAAACAAAAACTCAGGTTTTCCCTGTCTGAAGTTTATTTGTATTGCTACAGCCTTTTTACATGAATTTTTGAGTATTGCAAATATTTTGTTCCTTTGTTTTTAATATTCATGCAATAGAATTTCTTTCAAGTGTTAAAGTGGAATAAGTTACAAATGTGTGTGTATATATATATATATATATATGGATATATACACCAAGATTTAGAAGACTGTGTCAATAGAATTAGCCCATGTTAAGGTTGGTTTAGGTGTGTGCTAGCAGGTACAGTTTGAGGCAGAGAGGCTCAGACCGAGAGGCTTTTTTCAGTCCTGGGTGGGAAGCTGGTTAATCAAGCTCTTGTACTACTCATCTGCTCCCATAGTTTTACCTGAGTTGCATTTTCCTCGCTTAGCTCCCCCCTTCTTATGCAAGTTTCTGCCTCAGCAGTCTAATTTTCACCTCTTTGACCTTGCCCATTTCCTTTCTGCTGCATGGCAGTTCAATAAATGTACTGTGCAAGCAATCCCCTTTCTAGCATATTGCCAGCTGGACATAAAATGACATGAACCTTCTAGGAAAGCTGAGATGGTGTGTAATATTCAAATTCACCTGCAGTCAGCAATTTTAAGGTGTTATCTCTGAGAAGCAGAGAGGATTGAGCGGATGTGCCATGAAAGAATTAATGGAATATCCACTTTAATGCTCTCCTGAGAACGAAGGCATGTTCTGCAGAAATCCAGACCAGTATGCATGCTAACAGCAGCATCTGGGTCAGCTGGACCTCCCATGAGATTAGAGTCTCTGCAGTTTACTGAAGGTGTCTCTGGGCTAGTCCCCCCTTAACAAAGAGGTTCTCTAGAAACAAAATTTCCAGGAGCTGTATTTAGACATATAGCTTCGGGGGGAAGGAGGCCCAGAATCCCATTAGGAAACTGTTCTGCTCTAGGGTTGCAATCCGATGGTGTGGGAACATCTACTGCACTGGTTGGCACTAAGGTATCAACATTCGACTTTTACAGATGCAGATCACAAGTCCGCATTGCTCCCTTCATCATAGCTGCATGGAAATCTGCTAGGTAGAGAGTCGGTTGTTATCAGCTGGTATGGTGAGATATAGTCAGCCTCAGCTACAGACTCAAGAAACCATGAAATAGATGAGTTTTATAAGGTGTATAATTTTATGAGGCAGCTCAAAAAAAACAGTGACAGCTACCCAAGAGTGGCTATAGAGTGGCCATAAGACTGTAGAGGAAAGTCTTTCCACCTATGAAACACCCATAAAATATCCGTAGGTGATTTATAATGTTCTTCAGTGGGAAAAGATACTTGGGATAGGACCTACAATGCTTAATGGTGTCATCTAAAGGATATTTACTCTGTTTTAGTTATGCAGATGTCTTCTTAGTCAATGGCTCTGTGTATTGCAAAGCCCTGTCTTGAGCTGAAATCTCAAGAATGAAAGAAAATTGTATCTTTCATTCATTTGAACACAGGTTATTAGACAGCTAATTTTGAGGAAATAAAGGTAACTTTGTGCAGAAAACCTTAGGTGACACAAAGCCTACACTCATTCACAAAAATGGTTTCACGGAGAATGAGAAACACCTCAGATTCTCAGAAATCAAAATAAACAAGCGCTAGTAAGATGCCAGGCCCGTGTTTCACTGTGCCATCAGCAAGTCAGACTATTTATTCTGTGGAAAACTGACTGCTGCCTCTTGTTCAAAGCAGGGACTACACCCATTTCTTTCCTCCTGTGGCGGCTCCTGGTCTTGTCTTCCTAGTCTGGACCTCCTATGTTTCCATGTTTGTCCGCAGCACGCATGACTAAAACGGTATTTTCATATTTCAGTGTAGTCGAGGCCCCTTAAAGAGGAGGGTTGCAAGTGTGAAAGAGAGATATGTTGTTCCCTAATGGCTTATTACCATGCCATTTGCAATTCAGATCAGTTCTAAATTGACTGAAATTTTTAAACACATAGCAGGCAGTTTAAACTAATGATTGTCTGGAGGTTCACATCTGACATGAACTAAGCTTCTGTTCAAAACAAATTGCAAATAATTCCTCCCTTAGAGTCAAAATGTCACTTTTTACACTGCGCATTGTTGCCAGATTTTGTCAGTTACATTAAAAAAAAAAAAAAAAAAAAAGAAACACACCAAAAAACCTGCTACCTGCTGAATGTTCTGACTTAGAGCGACACTGTGGTTTCGCTCCCCCCCACCCCCGACAATAATGTATATATGTGCCTGGCTGTCTGTAGGCTGATCAAAAACCCTTTCCCCGGCCCAGCGCCCCGAAATCCCCAGCCTATGCTGAAGGCCCCGGGGGCAGTGGTAGGCGATAGTTGCCTAGCAACCCCCAGCAGGCAGTGGGGCCACTGTGGCCTGCCTCAGCCTGCAGTGGCCTGCCAGCCTCTCTCCCGGCATTTTGCCTTGGTCCCCCTCCCTGCCTCTAGCTTGTCCAGGTCTATACAACCGTGGTCCTGAAAGTAAGGGTGTCAAAGGTGGCTGCGGTATGTTGGAGGGACGATGAGCACCGCCCTGACGGGCCGTGCTGAGCACTGTGCTCTTTGGTGAGCAATGGCTGGTAAGAGCAGAGAACTTCAGAGCTGCCTTGTCTTCTGGCCGTACAGATGTAGTAAAATGGGATTAATCTTTCATTGTTTCCAGTTTTTCATCACCCTACCTTGTAACGGCTGCTTAAAGAAGTAATTCAGAGTTTGGGTTCAATTCCGTCAGGATTTCGAAGTCCATAGGTTTGATGATGATAAAATGGGAAGCTCTTTAAAAATGTCCAGTGGGGTGGAAAGGTTACATTTAATAAGTGATTGAAATAGGGTTTCCCTTGAAAGAAATAACCCATCTGAGGTGACTTGCTGGAGAAGTCTTGTTAACATATAACCACTGATAACTAATTGTGAATAGGGAGGTATTTGCAAATTTCTAAAGGGAATGAGCTTATTTAGAGAGAAAAAAAAATTAGTCCAGTTTCCTTTGATGTAATCCTTGTGTATTTCTGCTTTGTAGGTGCTGGCCTCAGGGATAAGGTTTGGGACAGTCTCTCTTTTTTACCCATGGTGTTACTGGATCAGGTATCTTTGTTAGATGTTATGTGATAGTCTGTGTTACTTAACTGACTTGTGACTATATCTGGACTCAAAAAAAATTTTTTTTTCAAAAATTTTAACAAAGAACCCTCTTATGTTCATCAAGCTACTTGTTCAGTTACTATTTACGTTTTCATCTTGAACTGTGTATTGCTATATTTTGTACAACATTGTATTTCTCAAAAACTTTTGCATAGTTCATTGTCATACTGTTTTTTTGGTCCCTTTTCCCACTGACATATTTCTTGAACTCTTGTTTAAATGGTGGGCTGATGGAAATCCCTGCTCAAGGAGTATTTTCTCATAAGAAAGAGTATGGTGAAATGACACGCTTGTCTACTAAAATGGCAGTTTCACTGAAAACTTTAATTTTCTTTCTGAAAATTGTGAATTCAGAATTGGTTTCAATCAATACCTGGGAAGAAATCCTGAAGCATTATTGGTTTGATTTAGAATGTTTCTGTATTTGTGGGGAGGGAAATGTTGAAAACGAAAGACAGTTTTCCTTGCTAAATGTCAGCTTTCCTACTACATGTTCATTGCATGTAAAAAATTGCATTGCATTTTTTTTTTTAACTGAAAGGAGATGGGAAAAGTAAAATAATATTTCTTATGATGTTCCTAACTTTATGGTATTTTTAGGAATATCTATCTGCTTGTAACGAGCTCTAGGAAAGATGTGCGTATGTATTATATTTTCCTTATGCCTTCAATATGTACAATTGAAATGTGATATACTTTGTATTTCACAAAAAACACCACCAACAAAAAAGTCTGAGCTTACAAATTGTGGATATGGATTAATATGAAGTAAGTTTCTGCTTTCAAAAAAAGGTGATGCATGCTGCCTCTTTCCTCTCTATAAATCTATTAAGTTGAAGACTAAATTTAAATACAGTTTCCCATTGCTACAATTAAATACATATGAAAGAAGCCTTGCTCATTGGTTTTAGGGCTAGAACTCAATCAAAACCATCTTTCATCTGTCAAACATGAAAAACCATTTTTCATCTTTTGATTTGCCAGAGGGAAAGGATGCCATCCAGAGGGACCTTGACAGTTTTGAGGAGTGGACCCATGCAAACCTCAAGAGGTTCAACAAGGCCAAGTGCAAGTTCCTGAACATGGGTCAGGGCAATTCCCAGCATCAATCCAGACTGGGGGATGAATGGATTGAGGGCAGCCCTGTGGAGAAGGACTTGGAGATACTGGTGGTTGAAAAATTGGACATGAGCCGTCAAGGTGCATTGCCAGCCCAGAAAGCCAATCACACTCTGCACAAACACCATAACTATCTGTGTCCTGGGCTGCATAAAAAGAACTGTGACCAGCAGGTTGAGGGAGGTGATTCTCCCCCTCTACTCCGCTCTTGTGAGATGCTACCTGTAGTAGCATGTCGAGTTCTGGTGTGCCCAGTACAAGAAAGACATGGACCTGTTGGAGGAGGTCCAGAGGAAGTCCACAAAAATGATTGGAGGGCTGGAACATCTCTGCTATGAAGAAAGGTTGAGAGAGTTGGGGTTGTTCAGCCTGGAGAAGAGAAGGCTCTGGGGAGACATTACTGCAGCCTTTCAGTATATAAAGGGAGAGTCTTGTCCTGTAGTGACAAGGGGCAATGGTTTTAAACTGAAAAAGGGTAGATTTAGATTGGATAAAAGGAAAAAAATTTTTAGAATGAGGGTGATGAGATACTGGAACAGGTTGCCCAGAGAAGTTGTAGATGCCCCATCATCACAAGTGTTCAAGGTCAGGTTGGACAGGGCTTTAAAGAACGTGGGGTTGGACCAAAGGGGGTTGGACTAAATGATCTCTAAAGGCCCCTTCTACCCCAAACTATTCTATGATTCAGTGCATGCTTTTGGGGAGAGCACGTGGTGTTTCTTGACTATCTCTCTAAAATGTGTTGTGCATGTTCAAGACTGTAACATTATCATTTTATAGCTTTGCTCTGCTCTTTTGTCCCCAGTCAGATTTATGCCATGACAATAGATATATAATATTACCCTTAAATTAGGTCAAGGGAGAATTCATAATCCCTTTGATAAAGAGGCTATACCAGGTATGTCATGCTTTGATACTGAGGTGATGTGCACAATATAAATAATTATACAGGTACCTTTTCCCTCTCAAAGCAGTAGTGAACCTTTTTTTTTGTGAGTTATGACATGCACAGGAGGGTTGTCTAGGGGACAGAAAACATCTTTTGCAGAATAATGCTACTATCTACCACTGTATTAAAACCTGTTTTTGTATGAGTCTCTTTATATCTTATATTCGCCTAAATCTTACTTTCACTTAGATGGAATCTCAAGTGAAAATAAAAATAAATGGGTATCCTAAACATCTCACAAACCATTCCTGATGCTTTTGCTTTACATTTTTCATGGTGCCATCCATCAAAAGCTAATCTCTCAATAAACTCAGGCTGTGCATTGCACTTTCTTCCTTCTCATGGCCCTTAAGAAAGCATGAGAGAATTTTCTAATACGATGAAGTATTTTCTAGTACAAGGTAATAAAGAACAGAGTCTTTTTTATTCTCTCACTTTGATACAACAGGGACACAGAAGAACAGATTCCTTGCAAATAACACAAAAGCCATTTTAAAGAATTGCTGAGCTGCTTATTGCATTAGCTTTGACATGAGAACCCATGGTCTCTATTGCATGGGTCTCATGAAGGTACCGTGCAAATCAAATTAATTCAAGTAGCTTTTGTCATATTAAGTTATAGTACATGTGCTGTAGGTCCAGGATGTTGGAACATCCAAAAGGTTCTGAGGCTTTAGTTAGGCTTGGATAATCATCAAAAGAGTTGGAAACTTTTTTGAGCTATATGAACTATTATTGTCTGTGAAATCAGGCTGGAAATCTCCCAGTAGTGGCTCCTGGGGAAGATTATTGTTATTTCAATCATCTGGGTAAAGAAAGGGCCTATTGTCATATATGATTATTTGCCTAATCCTGCAAACCGTGTGCAGTGCTTTCAAACATGAAGTCAGTAAAGGTAAGCACAATAATATCTATATATATTTCAGGAATAGTTCTACCTTAGCAACGGAGTGAAAAGTATGACAGAGAGACAAGCTATGGTATACACCACCCTTTGTACACTTCTGATTCCTATTTGTTTTAATTCTAAGTAAACAGAGCATGACCTTGCTGGGAAGGGACCCTTTTTCTGTTCTGTGGTAGTGTACAGTAATGGTGACTTGGTTGATGATTGTGGGTCTAGTAATTCTGATAACACTGTAAAAAATACAATATTCTCTGATAACCTTTGACTTATTTGACCCTGAAAGCTGGAGGGAAGTAGTCAGCTTGACAGTGAAAAAACTCCCATCAGTAAATGGGAATATTTTTATTTAGTCATTTGGTGCACAAATTACTATTCATTGAATACACATGCATGTTATGTATTTTGTATTCTGCAGCTCCTTTGCAACATGTAGTATGTGGTACAAATAATATGAGTTTTATAGCTTCTTTGATATGCTAGAGTGAGTGCTCTTAGCATTTTTGATGATGCACACTGTCACTTGTGAATAAGTGATCTGAACTCTTCAGCGTAATGAACCCTATCATTTATTAAAAAGAGAAAAGTGTTCCCACAATTAGTGTGGTGATGTTTGACAGCAAAAGTGAATTTTTGAGGAACTACTACTATTAAATATTATTGGTAAATACTATTCATTTTTATGCTTGGCAAAGCAATTTCTTGTAGCAGACTGAATAAAATATAAAGAAATGTTTGTTGTAAAAGTGTTTAACAAATTTTGACTAGTGTCTATGCCATCATTTTTTAAATGGTTGTGAAACATAGGAATTCACAGTAAAGGGCTCTGTCCCAGACATGTCATTAGGACTTTTAGGAAGGCTTGGTGTCAATAATAAATAGGAAATGAACATTCATCTTCTTATATATCAGTACTTCTTGAGCCAGAGACCAAGTGTTTCTGCAACCCTGAAAGTCTTTCTATAACCACGTTTCACTTAGTTTGTTACCACTCGCGTTGTGTATTGAGGAAGAAATATAAGACGATGTGGACTGGCCAATAGTGATATAAAATGTATGACTCAATGAAAGAACTTCAGAACTCCTTCATGAGGAAAGAAAAAAAAAGTTATTATATCCTGCAATTCTCATTTGGACACATGAATTAGAAAGCGATATGCCATGAAAACTTATTCTTCCCCCAAAAAACAGAAGGTTAGCATGGGATTCTAGAGCTTATTGGATGATAAAAAGAGCATAACCATGGTGGCATGAAAGACAATTAGTGACAAAGTAAACGACAGGGTTTGTTGCACAATAAAATTGTAGATTGAAAGGCGGGATGTGTATTTTCCTTTAAAATGGCGTTGTGTTTTCTTTGTGTTCCACAGAATCTGTCCATGGGACCTCAAAAAAAAAAAATTAAAATCAAAGTAAATGGGAGAAGTCTCTGAACCTTTTTTTCACCAAAGATAAGGACAGTTTGTACTGCTTTCACCTGTGTGGAAAAAAGGTATAGTTCAGAGGACATTGCACACCATTAGTCATCTGTTTTCATTTCCTCCTCATAGTTGAATACATGAAAAGAAATTAAATATAACTATAAGAAAATATACATTTTTAAAATTTTCTATTATGGGGGCTTATATCTAAATATAGCCTTAAAGTCCCAATGATAGTAATTACTGTTGAAATGTTATCTGGTAGCTATTGAGGTTTTTTGGGAAAAAAAGTTTGAAAACCATGTCTTACACTCCTACTGTTTCCCTTTAGCTTCATAGCTAAAGTCGGATACAAGCATAAACAACTTCAAAAGGTATCATTATGTTTTAAAACTAGTTTTAAACCTCTTTTTAACACTTAATATAAACCTATCAGTAGTCAGTCTTAAATTTCAATTGAATTGAACGTTGAGGCTCAGCTTCAGTCTTCAAGATTTACCAAAGTAATTTGCAGTCACAAGTCATTAAGAGCTTGAGATAGAAATAGTCATATATGTAAACAGCTTTACAGATCAGTAAATCCAGTAATTTCAGTGGGAATGTGTATGCCTGTGGTATTATTCCTGTGTATGATTGTTGTATTTGATTTCTATAGGGTATGGATATATATATATGTATGATTACTGAGTTTACATCTCTGACTTAATTTGTTGTTTATATCTGTTTCATTTATAATAAGCAGGCTCAGTTTAAAATGTAGCCCTCAGAGAACTTCTGTTGTTCAGAAATTAAACTTAGAAGTTATATGTGGTTTCTACACTGTATCCTTTGTTATTAGAATTGTGGATTGCCTTTGAAATAGTATTGTGAAGGTAAACTGTATTGTACAGATGAGTTGCTAAGTTGTAGTCTCTTTTTTTTTTTTTTTTTCCAGCTAGAAGTTAAACCAGTGGAGGCTTTTTGTAGGGTCTCAAAAGAAAAAAAAAGAAACAAGTATGGTAGAGAGATTATCACATTACTAGTTTAAGCAGCTGATTCCAAATGACGTATACTGTCAGTAAAATCTTCCTTTATTGGCTTTAAAATCATCCTTAATATTATATCTGTTTTCTCCAATGGTTGGATATAGTCCTAGAGTCTAGACACAAGTCATGAAAGTTAGATTTTTATTTTGCATATCTTTATTGCTCTGTTGTGTTCAGTGATAAATGCTCCCTGTGATGAATTGGTTTGAACTTCATACCATGTAGATTTGGTATCACAAGGTTTTACCTTAAATTTAGTGCCATTTATGGAAGTTTGAATATAATTTTCAAAGGGAACAGAACCGAGCCTATGTTTCAGCCATGTGGACCTTTTCTTTCCATTCCTATCATTAAGCAATCTTAAGTGAACAGAAGTAAAGAAACCATCAGAGATTTAAAAATGGCCAATTTGGATATTGAATAAGTAATTAGGAAACTAGCCATTTCAAATGCTGGAAACCTGAAGTAGTCAGAAGTTAACACACTTGGAAAAAAACCTCTTATTGATAATAGTTTCCTTAATTTAGAAAGAACATGCTTGTTCTAAATTCAGCTTTGTATGAAATAAGAGATTGGCTATGTAACTATTTTTATTGGATGAAAGACAATAGTTGCTCAGGTCTTATGAACACGCACTAATTAACAAAATATTAGTGAGATAAGAATGTATTGTTGCTATTAACAACTGAAAAATAGAGTTGCCGATTGGCCTATATTGTGGCTTGAACATTCAGAGTCTGAAGGCATTGCCCATGCCAGGGCAATTGACAATGAAGGTGTAGTTTTGAATGTGCTCATGGGGTTTGAAGTCTTTCTATCTCTGTGACAGCTGTGATGACTCAGAATGTTAACAAAATCACTTTTAAATACCCCTTTGGCTGAACAGCTGCAAACCAGATAGCTTTTCAGTTGTTTAGATTTTTTTTTATTCCCCTATCTTTCTTTATGAAATTAAAAACTCATAATTGTACTAAAACAGGCTATAATAAAGCCAGTGCATGCAAGTTTTAAACAATTGTTTTAGCACCATCATTTTTAAGCAGTTAATGAAAGTCATTGTTTTAGATCTAGTCATGTAAGTGTAAAATTATGAATGTCTGCCCTATTAATCAAGTTGCTTTTGAATTCTAAAGAGATTCTGATGTAGGAGTTTACTCAGCGAGACATAATCGTTTTTCCAACTCAATACAGAGTAGTGCCATTATTCATGTTTTCTTTTGAATAAGAGCACACACTGTAATTCTAAGCACTTGTGATAATTACAAAGGATATTTTTTCTTTTTTTCCCTTTAAAATGCTTTTTTCCCCCATTGGCATTATAACAGAAAATAGATTATTATGATCAGATTAAATTCTAGTTTGGGCACTTGCATTTTGCCTGGCAAATTTTACCCGTTTTCTTCCTTGACTGGTGTTGTACAGCTGTGTGTTGTTAAACCACTGTTGCATATGCCCCAAGTTTTGTGCATTTCAGAGCTTATGAAAGATGTCAGTTATGACTGTCCAACAAGGAATTTGTTTGCTGTACAGGTGATTTTATATATATTAAAAATGAGCTTAGTATAAACTTATCCAGATAAAGCCTGAGGCAATCAATAATTGAAAACATGAAGAGATTAAAAGACCATTTTATATGTATATACACACACATATAATTAGAAATGTGAGGATCATTGCATCCTTGTAGAGATGGCTAAAATGAAACCTTTCTAGCAGCTGCTATTAACTAATCTCTTACGTACGTACTTATTATGGCTGTAC
Organism: Vanellus vanellus; assembly: GCF_965231255.1. Taxonomy (NCBI): domain Eukaryota; kingdom Metazoa; phylum Chordata; class Aves; order Charadriiformes; family Charadriidae; genus Vanellus; species Vanellus vanellus. Next base: position 68,863,943 of record NC_138906.1, on the reverse strand, counting down.
TTATTCTGTTGTGGTAATGAGAGGCTTAAGCCCTCAGACCCATCTTGTCTGGTGTTTCACTCTTCCTGTAAGCTGGCTCATCTCCGGAGCAATGCAGCAGGCTTGTCTAGTGGGAAGCCAAACCCATGAAGAGCTGATTTGAATTTAAGCTCCTCTTTGCTGAAGCCGTATGATGATGCCAAGGCTGAGTTTGTTTATGGCTTACAAAAACAGTGTATAGATATGGTCAATGGCTCCAGCTGCTATTTGGCTTCTTACTTGCTGTGTAACTTTAAGGCAGATTTTTTTGAAAAGTAGTCAATTGTTTTGGTCTCTCCAGTTTTCCGATGTCTAACCATAGTGTTTTGAAATGAGTGCCCTAAAAACTTTGAGTGTGACTAAACCCAAAGTGAATGGAGACCCTTAGGGTTTAGGACAGCAGACACCTTAGCTCAGCTAATGCCTTTTTATACCTTGAAAGTTTTCTGAGCAACTGCAACCACCACATCACTTGTGAGGAATGTGAAGGGTAGGTGGATATGGTATGGATGCCCAGCATTTCCTGTTGTGACCTACTGGAACCTAGTGGTTCCTTTGCCCTCTCATAGTCACTTCTAACATAATGAACCTTCCTTTGGAAATGCCTCTTCTCCAAATAGTAGAGATGTAGATATACCTGGATCTCTGTCCTTAAAATTCCAGATGTCTCTTCTCTCTCCATGGACTGCATGGGGAATGGCTGTGTTAGCCAGGATGGATTTCTTGCCTTTCTCTCCCCTACTCAGGCAGTTTTTGTACAGAGTAAAAGCATCAATCCAATTAGATTGGATTTCAGGCCATACTTTTAGTTTAGGGTAGTTTAGTGTAATAGGTGATAAATCTGCTTTTTGTTGTCCCACATTCTCCACCCCCATCCCCCACCCCCTTTTTTCATTCACTGATACCACTCAGTGTTATGCGCTTTTTGATTTAATAATATTTTTATTTGTATTGGCATGATCTGGTTATCATTGAAATGCTACTACGGGAGGATATTAGACAGAAAAGTGTATTCTTGTCGTACAAGTAATTTATAACATTTTAAAACACCAAGATAAATGGTGCTAATGCTTGCAGCCAGAATTCACAGACATGCCTGAAAGTTACTGATGATTCTGATACCGTACAGCGTGACTTTTCATAAAGTTTGCAATGAAAAGTGGCAAAGCAACAAGAACACCATGATGAATGATTTCAGTAAGTGATTAGGCCAGTGAGTGCTTAACAATTGCTGTCGTGGATTAGGCGGCACTTCAGAAGCTTGAGATAGTTGTCAATTTTGTGGGAATCTCGGCGGAGGCAATGCAGCAGGTTGTAAAAGGCAAAAAGTCTGGAGTCCTCATCTGCAAGTTGCAGGGATGGAAGGCCTTCCCACTGAGAGTAAATTTCATTTCCAATCTCACCAGAATGAAGCTAAAGACACAAAATGATACTGTCGTAAATGATAGTGAATCTGACTGGATGTGAAACGGAGCATGTAAAATACTGGCCTTGAGGAATGCTAGTTGCTAGTGTATGGCTTGTAAAGTGTCTCCTGTTATGGTTCCCACTATTCTGTACAATGTTCTATATCTTCATGCAGATTTTGAGTGAATTTGTCAGATTTTTCAGTTTATTTCCCTAAAATATGTAAAAAGCTTAAATGCGTTGGTAGTGTTTTAAGAGAACTAGTGTACTAACCAATGTTCAGTGGAACCTGACTTTGCAGAGAAATCAAATCTTCCTTTGTGCATGGACTCATCAGTGACATCTCTTTTTGGTTCCCTCCACCTTGAAATCTTTGTTCGCACTTGTCCTAGAACTTTTCTGTGTGTATCTCCAGCTTTGTCTTGGCTCATCTCTTAGGTGATTTTGCCGATACAGGCAGCTTCAAGAACATGTTACCAGACAAATCTCTCAACAGTACATCTTCAGATGTACTGTATCTCAGATTCCATTAAAAAATAAAAAATGCTGAGTGATAGAGTGACCTCTAATGTTAGAAAGCTACGTGTAGGAACTCATGTAGTGAGTTAAGTGTGTGAGGTGAAGGTTCATTTAGGTTTCCTTGTTTGAAAGAGGCAATCGTTAATCTTCTCATATAATAGGAATCTACCTTTCGTAGCAGGAAGGAAGTCTGTGCCTTATGCATGTGCTTATGCATGGTCCTTATTTCCCACAAGTTGTACTTTGTAAAAGCACATAGGAGAGTATCTGTGGGGTCTCTATCACTCAGTTTAAGCAACAGGCAAAAAAAGAGATAGACCTACTTTCACTCGAAAACGTGGTTTGACACTAATGAATTTGTCAGTCTTGTCTTCAACCTCCTTCTGTAAATAATGTGAATGAGAAGGTGGTGACAGGGTAACTGTAGCAGCACCTGACTTCTACTATTATCTTGGATCCTTGCCTGCACCCTTTTTACACGTGGATATGGGATAGAGATGGATTTGATTACACTGATAAATGAATTTGTGGCCTGAATGGGCTAAGGTTTCTGAGTAGAGACATCTAACAGAAAGAGAGAGAGAGACCATGAGTGATCGTTGGAAAGTGGTGGATACATTGATGGTGACACTGTTAATGCTGTTCAACTGTTCAGAGCCTAAGAAAAGCCCGTAAAGTCAGAACCTCTTGTTAACATCTAGCTCACTGACAGAATGATATATTCAGGGACTAACAGAGGCCCCTTTAAAAATAAACAAGCTAGAGCTGATTTTAGTCAGGAAAGTTTTCAAGTCAATTACTGATAACAAGGGGTATTTGAGTATGGGTTTTGTCAGACAACAGCCTTGTTGTCTAACCTTACAAGTGTAGGGGGAATCATGTCAGAGCAGGAGTTTAGAGGAGCCAGTATGGTGTGAAAAATGAAAGATACCACAATTACGTTGCTGTATGCCACATCTTTGCAATAGCCCAGACTTCCCGAACAGTTTTAAACACAGTGTCTGTTTCTGAAAACTATACACAATACCTATATGTATACAGATGTATATAAATACGCTAAAACATACATATAAATATGCGCATGTGAAAAATCACAGAAGCATCCTTAAAAAATCAGGATTGCAAATTCAAAATATTCAAAGACAGAATGACGATTACCAGTCCTGATGATTACACCTTCCCTTGAAGCAGGACTGGGATTACTCTGGATTATGCTATACCTGTCACATCATGTTTTCTCTTTAGAAATTGCAAGACAGCAGAAGAAAAGAAAGCTGAAAGAAGAAAGCTGAAAAGTTTTCAAATTCAGCTATCTTGGCTCCCCTTTTCCCTTTCATGTCTACTGTTTCCTTTCCTATTCCAGGTAGGGAGCACCTGTCACTGTGCCTTCCTTACAGCAACAGGCTGGAAGGATGTTAAGCACCTAATACTTACTCGCCCAACTATTTTCTCCATTCCTTCTAGAAGCCGCTTGTTTTGTTCTTCAATCTCTACAGCCTTCCAGAGAATGGTGTCTGGAGCTTCTTTGATTCTTTGTACTTCAGAGGCCAGATGGATCAGGGGATCATTCCACGAGCGCAGCACTCCCAGTACTAAGTTCAGTAAGTCTTCATGCTGCTCACCCACGTTAAGAAAAGGCAGTTAAAATAGGAAGGCTAAATGCTGGCAGCATTAGGAGGCATTTTGAGCAATGTCCTCAGACATAGTGATTTGGGAACTTACTCCAGAACCTACCACTGAATGCACTGTATAGCCCTGTCATAGCCTCTGTGCAATTGCATTTTGGAAGTTTGTCATTGTTGTAATCATGTTTTACAATATTTGCACAAGCGGTTACAGTATTGTAATGGAAAATATCATTAAACCCTCTCCACGTTAAAAATTAGCAAGCACAACTGTGTTTCATCTTTTTGAAAAAAAAAAAAAAAAAAAAAAAAAAAACCAAAAACAAAACCCCAGCACTCCTTATCTGATTTTTTATTAAAATTTGAAAATCCAGTGATTTTTTCTAAACAAATTTATTACTGAATGGAAGGTGAATGTTATGGTAAACTAGTAAATAGCTTTTATTGCCTCTGTGTAACTCGTCTGTTCTCCCTTTGAACAACGGTGCTTCCAGCAATAGGTCTGTGGTTTTAAAAATTGTCCTTTCTTATGGGCAATAAAAATTCATAAAGCTTATGGTTATGGTAGTATCCAACCATTTCTTCTTTGCTAGATGCACTGGATCGAACACAAACAGACTTGTTATGTACTGAGGGCTATGACAATAGAATTTCTGAATGGCATACTGAGAAGATGGCAATACTGCGATTGCAAGGGTATCACCACCATGAAACTGATAACAATTTCTCCCTGGCACACCCCCATTCATACACCTGTGCTTATTTTTTCTGCATAGTATTTTCAAATTGTATCTGTGATCATAGGCTGAAGAAGCCTATCTTCATCTTCCCTTAAGTTTATAATTATTAAATTGGCATATGTAGAATGTTTCTCTTTACAAGTATTTTGCATTAGAGTCTTTTGTTTTTCAATGATGGGACCACTTTTGCCTGCTGGTAACAGCAAGAATATCTATTTAGTATTTGTTTAGTAATGTCAGTGTTTTCAGTTACTGGAAAACTATTTACCTCTGCCTAAATACAGTATTCACTATATAGCAAATGTATTTTTATGTTTGTAAATATAATAATTGTCTATAAGGTGTTTTAAGATAATGTTCAAAGGCTGTAGTTTTCTCAGTGCTGTACAAATGTGGTAATGGGAATTGCTCCCTGAGGTTATATTGTAACTGGAAATAAGAAACAATGACTGAATGTAACGCACAGGAAAAGGAAGGGAAGATGAAAGGTACCAGTACTTATATATTCTGTATAGTCTGTAACTTAGTATCAGCAAATGTTAAATCAACTTTTCTTGGCCTTTTGGTGCTTTTCTCTTCCAGGCTTTCTTATTCTGATTGAGCTGAATTCCCTCCCTCTCTGTCTATTGACTCTCTATTCCTTAACCCTCCCTCTTCCCCCACCCCCACCCTCCCGCTCTATCTGACACTGAATGACATTAGAAATGGGACTTACATGAATCTGCTGAGCTTGCTCCTTATCTTCAGGAGTGGTTAAGGAGGAAGTGTGGCAGCCATTAACAGCTTTTGTAATAAAACCCCGGCCCTGAGCATAGCGCTCATCCTGCAGATCAGCAAGGACAGGCATTATTGAAACAGATAAGTAAGAAGAGCTTCAATTCAAACACTGTATTAACTAATTGTTATTCCATTGCTTTTATCGCTGCTTTTATGCTGTAAAGGTCAAAAGTTTCTGGTGAGTCTTTAGAGTGAAACTGGCACCCAGCAAACACAAACTTGTCCCACAGATAAAGAACGATGGGGAAAATGTTATCTTTTAGTAGAAGTGTTGGGGATCTTACAATGGTCAGCACTATACACAGATTTGGTCACCATTGGGACTATCACTGTCTGCGCAGCAGTCATATTTATTTACTTGTTGAAGGATTTAATATGTTAACATATGTTTGCGCTTAAAAAGTATTAAATTGCATTTTTGTATTTTCTCACTCTCAGGAAAAGGCAGAGTACTTACAAATTCATTGAATATTTCTGAAGAGAGGAAGTGGATGTAGTGTGAAAGTTTAACTGCTCGGTCAAAAAGTTCCCCAAGGGAAACTTGGCAATTGACAGATCCATTGGGGCAGATTGGCAAGGAGGTCACTCCTTCCTTTGTCAGGAGCATGTTGGACACCAGAAGGACCACCAGCAACAACCCTGTTCAGGTTTAAAACAAATCAAAATTGAATCACATTGACTTGTATGCATGTTTAGAAGTAGCTGTCAGAGTCAGATGCTGTGTGATTTTGACTGTGCTGTCACATGGCTCAGAGTACCCCCTGTACTGGCTGCTGAAAATCAATGGAGGAGGAAAGCACTGTAATTCTGTTATCCTTTCTCCCCTCCATCATCCTGACTGTATAGCACAGCCAGCTAGAGAGTTTGAGGAGACATGGTAACCTGTGTTGAAGCATACACTGTATGCCAAAGTCTCTTAATATTGTGCCTGACTTTATTACATAGTGATAAATGGAAGGAAAAAAATAAAAATTCTTCACAGTGTAAATATAGAAACATAATTATATTTGCACAGACATATAAGTTTGGGAAATAAATTGCTTTTTTTTTTTTTTTTTTTTTTTTTGTCCTCCTTCTCCCACAGGTCCTTTTTTTCTTTGCAAACATTTGGAGTTTAAATTAATTTTGCAGGAGGGTGGTTAGGTCACTCTCTTATGGTTTTGATTGTCCTGGGAGTTCCTTCAGAAGATTTCCAGCAGCTGTGCTGCTTTGCTCTTTAGAGTTTAACCCTAAATTGCCTACTGTTAAGAAATCAGAGAGAACTTTTGTGTTTTCTCCTGAACTTCTGAAACTGATATAGAGGACTTCTCATTATCTAAACCACAAAACCTCATCTGTTTAAAACTTTTAATATTAACTTAGCAGAGTCAAGTTTTCTATCTGTTGAAATAAAATATACACAGAAAAAGAATGAAAAAAATTAAATGCAAATATTTGGTAAACGAACGTACTTATTCATAGACCACTGTTCACAGTATCACAGTATCACAGTATGCTAGGGGATTGGAAGGGACCTCAAAAGATCATCTAGTCCAATCCCCCTGTCGGAGCAGGAACACCTAGATGAGGTTGCACAGGAAGGCGTCCAGGCGAGTTTTGAATGTCTCCAGAGAAGGAGACTCCACAACCTCCCTGGGCAGCCTGTTCCAGTGCTCTGTCACCCTCACTGAGAAGAAGTTTCTTCTCAAATTTAAGTGGAACCTCTTGTGTTCCAGCTTGAATCCATTACCCCTTGTCCTATCATTGGTTGCTACTGAGAAGAGCCTGGCTCCATCCTCATGACATTCCCCCTTTGTATATTTATAAACGCTAATAAGATCACCCCTCAGTCTCCTCTTCTCCAAACTAAAGAGACCCAGCTCCCTCAGTCTTTCCTCATAAGGGAGATGCTCCACTCCCTTAATCATCTTAGTTGCCCTACGCTGGACTCTCTCCAGCAGCTCTCTGTCCTTCTTGAACTGAGGGGCCCAGAACTGGACACAATATTCCAGATGCGGTCTCACCAGGGCAGAGTAGAGGGGAAGGAGGACCTCTCTCGATCTGCTAACCACCCCCCTTCTAATACAGCCCAGGATGCCATTGGCCTTCTTGGCCACAAGGGCACAGTGCTGGCTCATGGTCATCCTGCTGTCCACCAGGACCCCCAGGTCCCTTTCCTCTACACTGCTCTCTAACAGGTAGCTCCCCATCCTATACTGGAACCTGGGGTTGTTTCTGCCCAGATGTAGGACCCTACACTTTCCCTTGTTGTATTTCATTAAGTTATTCCCTGCCCAAATCTCCAGCCTGTCCAAGTCTCTCTGGATGGCAGCACAGCCCTCTGGCGTGTCAGCCACTCCTCCTAGCTTAGTGTCATCAGCAAACTTGCTGATAGTACACACAATTCCCTCATCTAAATCATTGATGAATATATTGAATAATATGGGCCCCAGTACTGACCCTTGAGGCACTCCACTGGTTACCGGCCTCCAACTGGACTCTGCCCCATTGACTACGACTCTCTGGCTTCTCTCCTTCAGCCAGTTCGCAGTCCACCTAATTATCCGGTCATCCAGTCCACACTTCCTCAGTTTAGCCATGAGGATGCTGTGGGAGACCGTGTCAAATGCTTTACTGAAGTCAAAGTAGACCACATCTACTGCTCTGCCATCATCCATCCACCTCGTTATTTCCTCATAAAAGGCTATGAGGTTGGTCAAGCATGACTTCCCCTTGGAAAAGCCATGCTGACTGCCCCTAATAACCCTCTTATCCTTGATATGCCTTGAGAGGGCTCCAAGGATAAGCTGCTCCATCAGTTTCCCAGGGATGGAGGTGAGGCTGACCGGTCTATAGTTACCCGGGTCCTCCTTCTTGCCCTTTTTGAAGACTGGAGTGACATTTGCTTTCCTCCAGTCCTCAGGCACCTCGCCCGTTTCCCAAGACAAAAATTAAAAACGCTTCACGAATTTGCGTGTCATCCTGTTCTGTGCTCTGAGGGTTTTAATTCTTCAAATTGACCTGCTACCTGTATTGGTTCACTATACTCATTTTAAATGCTAAATGAAAGCCTACTCCATAAATCAGCAAAGCTGTTTCTAATGTTATCATGTGATAACATTTCTAGCTCTAAAGTGGAAACTTTAGAGCTAGAAATAGTTATCACACTGTCATGTGATAACTTTCTAGCTCTAAATTCAAGAAAAGTGCATTTACACAATATTGGAGTAAGACTTCCTTCTACCCCATGAACAAGGTACATGCTGCATGCTGCATTTAGGAAAGTACTCTGCGGAACAGTTCTATGAATAAGAAAACCTGAGACTTGTTGGCTTAGAAAGTTGAAGATGGTTATGAAAATTACTGCATCACTTCTAGACTTGCGGATAATGACTTTTAGTCACTGCCTTCTGAGTTGCAAAGCAATTTGGATCCAGTCTTTTGTGTGCAGCTGTCACATCCCTCAAGCCAGTTTTCTGTGACACCGCCCAATGCAAAGGTGGCCTTAGGAGACAAAAGACTGAGTAAAAAAGGGATGAAGCTGCCTTCTAATTCCAAGCTTTGGACACTAAACATTTGAGGTGGAGGCAGGTTTCACCATTACTGAAAGACTAGGTGGCTGGAAGTCCTCAGTTTCTAGAGCTGTTAAGTTTCAGTTGCTTCCTAATTCAATCTAAAGAAATATAAAAGTTATCAGCAAGTGAATGGCAAAGTCTTACCTTTCAGTGAAGTCCCCTTGTTGCTCATGGTAGGGACCCTGTATGATGACTTGCTCTACCAGAAAGAAGTCTCAAAACTTGCTCTTATTCTCCGCACATGCCACTTTTATAAGCACCATCCAGTGTCCATTTTGCATACATTCAGCAGGTCGTGGAGTTTACCTCGATAATTACAAACATCAAATTGCCTTTCTTCCACATTCATATTCAGTATTTTTTGGTTTTTTATTTTTAACTGTGAGAGGGAATTTCATTAACAAGTTCAGCTGTGGGATCCTAAGTATTGTTGGATGAAGAGCGTACCAAAATTTTGCCCTGAATGAGGTGCAAATGCCACTGATCCTAGAAAGCTCCAGTTGTCAATTCTGAGACAGGTATTTTCAATGTTTCTAGCCTGCTGTTCCCTCTCCCCACAACTGTCTTCTTATCCTTCCTTGTTTCTTCAGCCGTCCAAGCTTGCTGGATGTCAAAATTCTGGCTATTTGTGGGAGTCAAACAATATTTTACAGTGTCCACAGTGAGAAAAACAGCATAAATTGCACTGAAATTTATCCAGAGAAAGGGAACAGAGGCTCCTGGAAAGACAGGTCCCTATCTGTAAAATTATACATATGACATCCTGGGTATATAGCTCCATACGGTTAAAAACGATATTAAACAGCACAAGTCATGATATAACTGATCCTCAGTCTAAGAGATGTTTGAAGAAATGGGTGAAGTTCTTATATTAAAAAAGTAAAGATTTGCAACAATCGGAGAGGAAGAAGTTATATGTTTACTGTTCAATCAAAAATGTTTCATGAATAAGTCAGCATTACTTTAAAAAACAACCTCTACAGAACCATGAGATTGTGTTCTATACTTGAAAACTATCTGTGTAAAAGATGTGTGTTTACACCGTAGGCAAAACGTATGCTGTCGTAATCAGTGGGATTTGTTTCCAGATCTTTGTGTCTGTGGTAATCTACAAACTAGCCTCAGCAGGCTGGCCCTGTTTTCTTGTTGTGTGAGGCTCAAATGTATGAATATGTGAGTAAATGTGTAATCTCTCGTCTGTTTCTCAGGTCCACTTACCCATGAAAAGACTTTCCAAATGAGATTATTATAATGAATAAGGTATACGGTGTTAATGAATTTTCTTGCCTTTAGACAACTTGTTCCATACTTGTGGAACAGGTATGTATGTGACCCTGAGTCCTTCATTATTTCATAACTACGGACATGATTCTTGAAGCAATATGTTAAACAAACGAGAAGAAAGGTAGAGAATTTAGGGGGTAAACCATGGAAGGCATTCTTTGGGAAGCAGTAAAAGGAGACGCTTCAGCAATAAACCAGAACTGATAGCAAGTGGTCTACACATGCTAAGTTCTAGAATGATTGCTAGAATGGTTTGTTCTGCTTAGAGGCTGGATCTTGTTTGGAAATTGAGGCCCTGCTGAGTAGATGAAATAGTTGTTACCTGCAGCAGGGAACAGTGGCAATCTGATGAAGGCAGTAAAATTAGAATAGGGCCACAGCCTGAACTCTAGAATGGATGGTAGAAAACCAGCTGTCTTCTTGTTTTAATTCAACTTCATTTGAAAATCTTCCCCAGCAAGATTAGAGATGAGCTTGAAAAATCCTGGTATCTTATAACATTAGAAAAACCCTGTAAATAAGAGGAATGGACACTTCTCAACTCACCATTTGCTCTTTCATTTTCTAGTCTGCTTTTCTTGGCATTTTGAAGGGTTGGTAGTGATGCCAAAATAAGGCACACAATATTAGGGACTAGACAACAGAGGAAGATACTCACAAAGGCAGCAGGTAAGCTCTCTGCACTCCCTTTACCATTACTGGAGAGGGAAGCTCCTCTCAGGCCTAACAGCATCAGCTAAAGTCAGGATCCTAATATGACTTGCCTTTGAGAAAAGCCTGTCTCTTGCTGTATAGGAGTAGACAAGCACCTTAAACCTAGGTAGTAGAAAAGAGTGGTTTATTTGAAACCATTGCACGATGTTTTAATAAAAGCATTCTGTCACAAAATAATATACTTTACATTTCGCTTGCACCTTTCATCCTGAAATCCTCAAATACTGTACCAACATGAATGGATTAAAATTGTCAACAATCAAGAATCATAGGCAGAAGGAGAGAAGAAACTGTCTGCGAAGCAGATAAATATAAAGGCAAAGTTCTTTTATCAGGTATGAGAACTGATGTAGAAGTTAAGATGTTTATATGCGGCTGCACAGGCAGTCTTTGGGGAAAAAAAAAAAAAAAACCCAACCAAAAATTCCTGATTCCCAGAACTGCACTTTAAGTGAAGACCATCATTTCTTACTAGTACCAAAAGAAAACAAATGTGAGAGAAGAGAAAGGAGAGGAAAAGTTACAAACCCCATAAATAAATAGGTCTAAATATTAATTTTCTTTTATAAATCAGGAATTGGGTTCTATTTAAAAGTTGAAAAAAACTTGTAAGTAGCTGAAAATTCTGCTCTCTGCCTCTTGACAGTGGTCTGGGTTTATATCCTCCAAATAAGTATTATGGAACTTGGCATCCCATCTTCTCATCCTAGCCCCTAATAGCCTCCTAATTCTGAGAGTAGCTCAAGACAGCACTGTAAATAGCTGGACAGTCTTCAGTACTGCAGGGGAAGATCCTAGAACAGCTTGAGGAACTACAAAGCAGACCTGTGATTAGAAGTGTGTTTCCATCTCCCTTTGTCTTTCACTTTTCCTGTAGAAATTGAATTGAATTAATATTTTTTTAAATTGTTACACTCCTTTTATCTTCAAGAGCTTTTATAGAAGTAAAATTAGTAGATTGTTACTAATGTAAAATGTACTAGTGTAAAAAATATGCCAAAAGAAGGGCTTACTATAGGCAGACTTTATTATGTAGCTTTTAGCTCATTACTCATGCTTCATAGGCATTACATGTGACGTATCAATATTACAGATAACAGCATTTAGTGCTCATTTCTCAATAATCTTATCTTTTCACCTCATATCAGGTTGCAGACCATGAGTCAGACTGTCACATTTTGATTAAGAACTATTGATCAGTACTGGAAGATTGAATATTCCTATTCAATTTTATTTTATTTAAAGTTTTTTTCAGATTTGCAAAGTATTGCGTCTCATTGATAGCTACCACAGAGAAGTGAAAAATCTTTTCTAATAGAACAGATGCTTATTTTAAGTAGGTGAATTGAAGACTGGGTAATATCACTTGATTTTGTGATATTTGGAAGTGTCTGTATTTAATAAAAGAATGTTAGTTAATGCAGAAGTTTGATATGCCAAATTTTTGGCTATAGCTTTAAAAGATGATCCTCCAGTTATATATGCAGATGATTGAGCAAGCAAAACTGAATGTGCAGAAAAATATTTTTATATGTAATCTGATTGTCTGAATCTTCTGATACACAATGAAAGAAAAGGTTTTATGTGTTCCCGTTTTGCACATATAAGTTGGAATCATAATACCGAAAATATAGTTGCTCTTGTCTTCCTTTTATAGAACAGTTTACAAAGTTGTCCAGTCAACTTCATTTAATGGTTGGCTTTGGAAAGATACAAAACTATTTAAACTGGATCAAAAACAAATCCTCAGAGAACTTTAACTTTTCAAACGTGGAAAATACATTTGGAGGAGGAACATAAACAGAATATTTTTTTCAATATGTTTCCAATGACAAATATTCTGTCTTTTCTGATTGCTCCGTATAATCTCCATGAAACTTTTGTGCAAAATTCAAGTGATTTTCTAGGGTTCTGTAAAACAAGGGCTCTTCCTTTCCATCTTCTTCATATAAGGTACAGGAGAATTTAAAAAGCATTCTCTCCAAATGTTTGTGTCAGCAAAAACAGCAAAATGGGGATTGAGTACTTTCTTAGTGTGATCTCTGCATGAAGGCTGGTAAAAATAGATAAGAACATAAGGGAAAATGATTCCATATGGAGGAAAAAAAAAGGTGGAAATCTTTGGGAGATTTTCAGTTTACTTTTAATTTAAGTTTACGTACCAGTGTGGTTTCATACAATTTCAGAAGTAGACATAAAAATAAAATGGCAGAGCATGTTTCAAAAATGATTAATGAACATTACCCCTCTGATGACATACGCCCAAGTGCACCATGAAATATTAAGTGTGAATCCCAAGTAGAATTCCAGCTAACGATAGCAAAAAACACAGAGGAATTTGCAAAGAACGGAGTAAAAGCTGGCTAGTATATATTGGTCATGATACTTGAACTTGTTTGAAGCCTGTGCTCTGTGTTCACTAATGTGTATCTGTGTATTATCAAATAACCTGGCAGTATAAATTTGATCTGGATCACACATAACTGCATTATGGCACTTCAGTTGAATTATCGAGCGACCACGTTATGGTACTTACCCTGGCTTGATACTTGATACCAGATTTATCTGACTGGTGGAGGTTGGATGATAATGATCTGACATCTGCTAGGACAAAGATATACTACAAAACTTTTTGTATAAATGTGAAGTGGCAGAGTCAACCTGTTCTGTTTCAGCATTTCATGTCATGTGAGTCCAATATTATTTATCCTATACCTTAAAACCAATTTTTCTTTTTCAGAACTTGAAAATGAATGATTTTAAAAGTAAAGACAAATAAGCGGAATCTTCACCCTCCAAAAAATCTTTAGAATAGATTCCTGGAAGCCTTGTTATACAGTTGAGGTTTTGAGCAGTTGTGACAGCTTCTTCTCTCTATCCAGTTTGAGTCTTATTCCACTTCTGGGATGGTAGAATTACATACCGGGCCATAGTTGGCCTGATTTCCAAAGCTGTAAGTTACAGTCCAGTCCAAATGGAGACGTATTACAGGCATGTAAGTATTTACACATGTTGGCCTATAAGATACAGTTACTGCTATAAAAACATCGCTGAAATGCTCTGTCTTAGCTACAGGAAAAGTATGCTTGATTCTGGGGCATATTGAACATCATAACTCCAAAGGCTGAAGACAGTGATTTAAAGAGTTTGTATGTTTTTTGCTTGTTTTCCCAAACATTTGCTTTAATCTCTGATTTATTTCCCTTGACCATGTTCTGCTATAATCAGTAAGTTATTCTCCATAAAATCCTGATTTCACCTGATCATTCTTCAGGAAAAAAAGAGAATAAGTTTCAAGAATTTACTTAGGGTAGGCATGCCACTACAGAACTTACTAGTGGTCTGGGTAATTATTGGTATTAAGTATTATATTTGTGTAACATACTTTTAATAAAAGGTAATAAACAGTAAAATTGCCATCAGAAGACTGCAATTTTCCTGCTAAAAAATCGTGAATAAAAGAAATAGGAATCTGGTTTAAATATTTGCATATTTTTAATTCTATGGGTAAATGCATCACTGGAAAAACATTTCCTTAAGTGCCTTGTGGAACTGGAGTCTGTAAAAATAAGAGGATTTTTTTTTTTAATTACAAATACACTGAAAAGAGCATTGAAGTGTGCACAGAGATTTTGAGAACATTTCAACAGCTAGGTTGTGGCAAATATGCTTCTGTTTTAGCATGCAGTGTTTGATTTTACTAATGGATAGCATCCCAAAATGGCAAATGGAGATTTTGTCCTGTGCTTTAGAAAACATGCATCTTCCTGAAGATGCATTTTTCCTCCTTACGTGAAATCTCTTTGGTTAGGTAATTTCTGATATGTATGTAAGGATTGAATATAAAGGAAAAGGTGAGTACAAATTTTTTTGGGGCGGTGTGGTATTAGCTGAAAGCCAAATAACAGGCAGAGATCAGTGCTCACATTCTTGCTTCTCTGGGAGAAGCTCACTTCTAGTTGCGCATTTGTCAGAGGGAGGAATGTATATTGCTGCTCAAAATTCTCCATTTCATAATGGCATAGAAGTGATACTGAAACAATGTGACTTAATTGTCTTTAAGGAAGCATTCGATTTCAGAAGTTTCTCTTACTGATTCCAAAACATAACACATTTTCTTCTCTTCATTTATTTATTACTGTCTCTAAACCTAATCTATAAATAAAAATAAATAATTGAAAATACTGACAGGATGAGGTCTATGTGTATGGGGCATCTCCTGACCCATAGGAAATTTGGAACCTTAAGTCTTGCTTAGTATCTCATTAGAACTATTTTTCCAATTTAACACATTTTGTAGATATTTTAATTAAGCTTGTCATATTTATTGAACCCAGGCTAGAAATTGATATTGGCATAGGTTTTAGGAAGACATATGAAATTGCTTTGGTAAAATGCATTCATCTTCTTCCTGAAGCTAAAATGCTTTCTTTGGGAAAAAAATGTGAAAGGAGTTATTCTGTGACTATATATTCTGTGCTATTAAAAAGAAATGTATGTTACAAGGTGAAAAATGGGTGGAAATGCATACAGATATATATAGCAGGCTCAGCTGATGGTATGTTCTGTGCAGAGGTTATCAGCTATCCCAGTGTGTCTGGTAGGATTCTCGTATACCTTAAACACGTGCAAATGATAGCTATATTGGACATCCAGTAATATAAGCAAAGAAGAAATAAGTGATAATAAAAATTCAAACAGCTGAAGAGTTTGAAGTAAACATTTTTAAACAGAAATAGAAAAAAATGTAGGCAAGAAAACTTTTTGGTAGCGAACATTGCTAACCACTCCTTCTAAGGTCAAATACATTAAATTGCACACCTGCAGCACCTTTGTATATTTAAAAATTCATTAAAAGATATTGAAGCTGCATTTCTGTTCAATCTCTTCTCTAATGAATATATTTGCATGTAATCACAGCTTTTCTCCTTTAGAGCTTTCTTACTCATTTCCTAAGTCCTCAGTCTGTAACCTGATCTTGTGGGATTTACAAAGCTGAGGCCAAAGTCATCATGGAAATGTCATGACATTGCCATTATAGGAAGTGCCTAGTCATTATAAATGGCTGACACGGTAAAGCCTTGTGACTGAGCAAGAGCAATAATGTCAGATATACTGTGCAACTTGTTACATTAGCCATAGATTTTGCGTAGACAGGAAGAGGTAAAGGAATGGTTGCCTATTTCTCTCCAGACCCTTCATTACTGCCGTCCAGGACAGTGTGTTCATTGAACTTGAAGACATGGGAGACGCTGCACTGCTTGGCAGCCTACACGTAACCATCCCTGATGTCTTTATCCTTTTTCATTGTGGTCTATGTATTTTACTTTAGGTTTTTGAAGTGTGATTATAAAATTATTATTTGAGCTACTTCAAACACAGCTCTGCCCAAGGGATGGAGGCTTCGATATTATTACATTGTTCCTTGGGAAAAAAACCAAAACCACAACAACAAACCAAGAGGAGAGAGTGAAGTGCAGCACTATCTTTGCATTGCTTTCACCTTATAGCTTTTGGCTATAAGGTGCCAAAAGCTCGGGGCTAATATTCTCTGTGTAGCATATTTCAGGAGTGTTTGGCTTTATAGCTGTGAAACATGTCAATACCATCCTACCTTGTAGGCACTAGAAAAGATCATTTTTTCATAGTGAATAAAATCAACTAGTTTATATCCTTCATAAAAATGAATATGCTAAATGGAGATAGTTAGTTTTTTTAATGTTATAGACTAAAAGTAATTCTTATCAAAGGACTGAAGTTTTACTCAGATTATGACGTTCCTTCCTTTAAAAAACGCCCAACTACCTGCCACGACTTTTCAACACAAATTCTGCTTTTCTGAACATGTATCCCGTCAACCTACTTAACCTTACGAGTCTTTAAATCAATCTTTAAAAAGTGGAGGAGACATCTGTATCCAAAGTAATATAGTACTTACATTCACATTTGTTGTGAGGGATGCAATCATAATGTTAAAGATGTCTAATCTGTAATATTTCTCTAAATCTTATAATAAAAAAGTATTTCATGTGTGTGGGGGAGAAAGAGAGCCATGTTACAATTAAAGATGATCGTAGAAAAGAAACTTCCCGTTTTTTAATGTTTCTTTCTTTTTATCATTGGAGCAAAAAGGTATTGCATGGTCACTCGCAAAATTTTGTGAGAGGCATGGTGCGGTATCAGGTTGCAGCACTTTTTGCCATTATGGCTCTTCAGTTCGTGTGTAGACAGATCCTGTAGTTGGATCCATTATTTGCAGGTGGCTGTGAGATGAAGATTCCAAATGATTGAAATAGGATGACCAGGTAGCAGAAGATTCTTTCAGTTTACACCAGACTTGTTCTGGAGATAAATCATCTTTCGGTAAATCAGATAACATAATCTCCCAAATTTTTCCTGTGGTAGTCAGTTTATCTTCCACAAAATCTTCTTTCCTACATGGTTGGATGCAAGCCAGAAATCTATGGCTGTTAAAAAAAACCAAAAAACCAATTTTCATCTTAAACACTGTCAGCAGAAATAAATCCCTTTCCTTATAAGAAATAGTGATGATCACAAGAATGGAAAGGTAAAGTGGCCAGTCTTTTTTGCTGTGCTCCAATTTTACTCTTTACCATGTATGGACAAGTGTGAAGGTTTCGTAGCTACATTGGCAATAATAGAAACTGCAGGTATTTGGTTTAATAAAGACTTCGTTAATCCCATAAAACCTTAGTGTGAGGTAGAGCTGCTGTTAACCGTTCTCACTGAGCTAGATGTGAAGAACTTTCAAAGCTTGTAAACATGCCAGCAGTAACTGACTGTTCTTGCACATTCCCTCCAGCCAGCTTTAACTTCACAAAGGTTTTAAATTTAGATCCCTCATATCTTTTAAAGGTGCTCCTGAAAAAAATATATCTCTGTCTTATTTTTGTGCCTAATTTCTTCTATTCAGAACATGAATCTGGGGGAGAGGGGGGGAAGACAACAAAAATCCTCGACATATGGAGAGAATTTCAAATTGCCTTTTTCCTTCTGAAATGAAATCTACAGGTTTTTAACAAAAGAAGAGTGAAAGGATCAATCAGCTAGAGATACAGCTAACTTATCTGACAGGACCACGTCGGTGTTCAGTGCTCTCCACTGAAAATGTTGTGAGGCATATGATTAGTCTGAAGGTTTTTTCTTAAGAACATCTGGTCAGGAAGGCCTGCTAGCCTCTGAATAAAAGCAGACACAGTTGTTCTCACATTGTCCAGGACTGCATTACATATACATGCCTTAAAATGACAGTGGAAGGAAAAAGTCCACAGTTTGTATAAAGCCTTTCAGAAAAATATACTGCTAGTGTTTATATTTGTTGTGTTTTCTATAGGGAGATAGTCCTGTCTCTGTTTTGTGGTACATTCTATGGGATTGTGGAACTAGTTCTAGAGGTTTGGGATAAAATCCGTAGTGCATACGTCACTGGTTCTGCAGGAAAAGTTTCAACATTGTGTCTTCTAATACCTATGTAAATAGGACTATTTATATAACCGTAGTGGAGAATAACTTTCCTATATCCAAAGGCGTAGGTCGTGTGCATAAAATCTGCACATAAAACATATGCTCCATTCTACATCTCTATTTTAAATCCTGCAGAATCCTGCAGGTCATACAACACTATTTCATTTGTACTGGCTTTGTTTTTCCTTACTCAACTTTATGTACCTTCTGTTCCTCCCCGAATGTGACCCCACATGAGAAGCATGCTACTTTTGCTACAAGTCAAAGATTGTTTATCCTCCCCAAATCCATTGGTCTGCCACCTGTGTTCATGTATCTAGATGTAATAATGCACGCACTTGCACGCAGCTCACACATACCTCGTTTGCTTCTGGACACCTGGTCTAGATCAGTCCAGAAGTTTGTTGCACAGACACATCTATCCATATGCATACCTAGAAACATCCCATATAAGCATGTGTACATACAAACCCAATTCAGGCTCAGTTAAAGGTCCAGGAAAAATTACTAGGCTGCTTCATGTTGATTTATAATGTTTTTGACAGAGTAAGGTTTTGTGGAAACAGGAAATGAGTCATCTAGCTGCTCTTATCCCCATCACTTGGACTCTTGTTGCTTTCATACTGTATTTTGTTTTAATGGAAGACCAGTTAATCTTAGCACATTGTCAAGTGAACTTGGACCAGGTTTCTCAGTAGGTCACACTTAGGATATAAGATCCTATGGCCAGTGTTAGAAAAATGCTATGGTCTTTCCTAGGAGAGTCTTGATGTGATACTGAATTGGTGGAATCTGTGGGGTGCAGCTTGGTTCAGCTCCACTTCTGAAGCCTACTCCTGTAGATTTAGGAAAGAACCAACTTCTAGATCTTTACTTTGAAATGGTAGTGAAACCTACTCTTTTGGACAACACTGATAGGGTTTGGCAAAGAAATGATAGAATTATAAGGAGATAAGTATTTTTTGCCACATTTATCATCTTGTTGCCAATGAATGTTGTCTGCATGAATGTGGCAGGTAATAGGGAAATCCTTTACCTGTCAATTTGATCCACTGTTCAAGAACCTAAAATATACTTGTTTCTCTGGCAAAGCCTTCTTAACTCATTTTAATTTGTGATTTTAGTTCAGAATTTTAATTATTGGTATTATTGTAATTTAATTATTGGAAGTATTATGTTGACTTAACCTGTTTTAATCTCGGCAATATCAACATAGGGATCTAGCAAAACTGAGAAAAGTTATCTATCTGACTGCTAATAACTCTGAAAAAAGCTATCAGTCAAAAAATCTTTATTATTAATAATGTACATATTTTCTTGGGAGGATAAGAATTACATGTCATATTCCCTTGAAGCTGCTTGCTGCAAGATACTCTGATATTTTTGGGAACAGGTTTCATAAAAAACAGGAGGCGTGCATCATTCCCTCAGGGTGTCAGCTCTCTAGGTTGCTGGATGACTCTGGAAATAATGAGTCCCATATCCAAGCCTAGTCCCACCAAGATCCAGCCTGTATTCTGTCAGGTCTGAGATCCTGCTCAGATATTCTATCACAGCATACGGTGGACTGAGACAAGACTCTTCATATATATGTGACCAGACGAATCTATTTAAGGCTGAAAAGACAAGGACTAGATATTTTCGTATACTTAAAAGCAATAGTTGATAAAAATATTGGTGTGATGTTCTGCCCAGAGGACTCTCTAGCTTGGGAACTGGCATGCTGCAGTTGGAACCCAAGAATATGTTTCAAATAGTCAAGGACATAGTTAAGGACAATCTGGGCTAGAGGTATTTAAGATGCTAACACAGCCATGGACCCCTACTGCCAATCCGGATCTAGCAGTCACCTTGGAATATGCCCAGTCAAAGAAAGAGCAAGGAAAAATTTAACTGTGTGAGTAATAATGAATCCAGAGAAATCTGATAGTCAGGCACCACTATGAAAGCTGGAGCATGAATTCTTATTCCTGAGGAATCTATGGTATCAATTTATTCATGATCGTGTTGCCTTCTGCTTATGAGCTCCAAATCACCTCTTTTGTTTAGCCTGAGAGCTGTTTCTCAACAAGGTCTGTAATTCTCAGAAGCAGAGAACAATAACAGATACAGAGGTCAAGAGAGCAATATTCTAACACTCCTGAGTTAAGGGAAGGTTTTGTAGGAGCTTGAAGATTTGGATGCTGCATTTGCCATTACTAACTAGCTGGCTTTAGGCCTGTTGTCTACCAATTGTCTACTCTCCTGTTTCTTTTCCTGCAGTTGAACACAGAATCAGAGCTAGCTCTAGAGAGCTACTGAGGAGACATGGAATCTCTTTATTACTTTGATGGCTGTAGACAGCAGATAGTTGCAGTGTGTCAATTTTATACCCCTCAACTATCACCTAATTTAGTGGATGCTCATTGATCTCCAGCAGAGAATTTTGAAATTATAATCAGTATGAAGATGCCACGGAGGAATAATAATAAACCTCTTAGGAGCTGGAAATACCTTTAATGAATCAGGAGGTTGAGTAAATAATACCACATGTATGTGGTGGGAGCTGTCTGGATAACTGTGGTTACAGTGCCAAATAGCTTCTAAATAGCCTACAAAATAAAAGAAAAGGAGATTTAGTGATTATTATTGGAGGGTCTTCTCATGGGACTATGTCAAATGCTATTACAACAGCATAACATATGAGAAACATGAAAGCTCTTCTTGTTTCCCTTTAAAAAACAAAATTATCATTTTATTTGATTTTCTGGCAAAGTGTGTATGTGTTTATATATGTGAGGGGGATAAAGACATGGGATGAAAGTGGGCAAAAGAAAGCTCCAACAAAAAGTAAGGAGTGCTCATTCCAGAGGAACAAACATTCCCCATTGAAGGATTGGCAACAAATGCTTGATTGATTCTTGTTGGTATCTAAACCACTGCTTCACCCATTTTCATGTATCTAGGCCAGTCCCGGCTCTGATACTGATCTACTTGAACTCGTTGTGCTCTTTCCAGCTATTGCGGCAGGCAATGTGTAAAAATGGAAGCGGCGGCTCCCCCCTGGGCAGCCCCTTTCCCAGCGGTTCCTCCCTGCAGATGGAGCCATGCCTACGGCCCGCTGCCCTGCACATGGACAGCCTGTCTCCAGAAGCATCAGCGGAAGCCCAGCTGGCACGGCCATCTTAGAAGGCTGTCAGGGTTCGCAGGTCATCTGCCCAAAGGCAGGAAAGAAATGAGGGGGGGTGGAGGGGGAAGGGAGAAAAATTGAAAAATAATCACAAAGAAAACAAGCTCTTCTTTTTTTTTTTACAATTTGAACCTTTAAAGAAAAGATTTATGAACCTTTGGGTTTATGAAGCCACCTGGTGCTTTGGAGTTTGCTGCTGGTTAAATTTGTCAGTTCAAAGTATGGTGGTTGTTTCCCTCCATTAAGAAAAAAAAACACCACATTTAGAATAGTCTAATTCCACAAGTGCATTGATCTTTTAAAGCTCACGCCCCCTTAACTTTGAGCTCAACTTGTAAAAATCAGAAAGATTTAGGGGGAAAAAGCCTGTTAGTTTTGAAGGGTGGCTTTACTGTTTGCAGCGCGCATGAAGAAGTGCCGCCCCTGAACTCTGCCGCTGCCGTCTGCTTAGTTTCCTTGCCCACGCGTGGTGTGACTTGTGCCGTGTTTTGACAGTTGGTGACCTCTGACACTCCCCGCCCCCAGCTCCATAAAGTGTTGAGGCTGAGGATGCCTGAGAGGAGCTCTCAGATGTGGTGGTTGGGGGCTCTTTCAAACTAGGCCCCTCACCCGTTCCCCCTGCCCATACACAGCAGCAGACTTTAGCCTGAAGGTTTTCCTTCGTTTTCCTGTGGCTCATTTCTTTCTGGTGTTTTATACCAGCCGATTATGCCGTATGACAATATTTGTAGAGACGGATGGTTATTAGATCTGGATGAATCACTCAGAATGAACAATTTATACAGCACATTGCTTATTTTTCCCTTCGTAAGTTTGCAATTAAAAACTGTGTTCCTCTTAAATGCATTCATTATTTCAAAATTAGTTGTCAGTTACATGAGTGAATATTCTTGTTCTGAGTTAATTTGCAGTCATTTCCATGAAAAATATTTGTAATTTCCACTGCTTTGGCTAGCTTCGGGAGTCAGGTGAGGCCATCTCTGTTCCCTTGTTGGCAATGCAAGTATTTAACCAGCAATAATGCTATTCTGGAACTATGTGTTTGACTCGCAAAATCAAACTTAAATTCAGGTCGTTAAGGCTTAATTGTATACTTGAAAACATGCTATGGAAGTATTTGCGCATAATCAGGTATTTGAGCTTAAAGTTACTCTCTTCCCAAGCTTTCAGTAAAGTGCTTGCAGAAAATGAAGGATGCTGGCCTTTAAGGACAGTTGACTAAACTAAGA
The DNA here is from genome assembly GCF_965231255.1 of Vanellus vanellus. Classification (NCBI taxonomy): domain Eukaryota; kingdom Metazoa; phylum Chordata; class Aves; order Charadriiformes; family Charadriidae; genus Vanellus; species Vanellus vanellus. Next base: position 68,841,422 of record NC_138906.1, on the reverse strand, counting down.
ATGTGTATGAAAGGAGTGAAAGCCTCAGTTCTATAACTGGGAAAACATAACATCTATTTCTTCTTTCTTCTGTTAATTCTGCTTTGACATGGACAACATTATGGCATAAATAAGAGCTTTCTTATCATGGCCTAATGCCTGTTTATGGCGGGAGCTGAAGCAGTCCTTACAGCTTAGGCGAAACTGAAGATTTTTTTCATTTCCAGACAGAAACAGAGTGGGTAGAGCTCGCTTCTGTAGCTCAGCGAGAAGGCTTAAAGAGCCAGTCTGTTTCTAGATTTGCCTTGTGACTTCTGACCCGCCTGTCAAAGGTCACACTTGGTAGTGTTAGCTTGTCCTTTGGCTTATTAACTCCTGCCATCACCTCATATACCTTGCTCTGCACGGTTTGGATTTCACTGGTTTGGAACCTACAAACTCGGTCCCTAATTGCCAAGATCCATATGTAAGAAACAAAAATGTGCCTGTGAAAAAAAGCTTTCAATGGCATGGGATTCATTTTTTTAGCACTGTGATGGTATTAATTCACATGCTAATTGTGCGTTTTTGCTCTTCACTTGGCAGCTTACAGCTCTTGAAAGAGACTATTATGTGCTCTGTCCTTCTTTTTCAGAATAAATGGGAGTTTTGCTGTTTGTTCAGTTTTATGCCAAAAGTCTGTGATAGAGATAAAAGTTATTTCTCCATAGTAACATGCTGCATGGTGAACTGATTTCCTGGTGATCTAGGTTAAATTCCTGACTCTTTCACAAACCCCTTTATGTTCCTGTGGAGGTTACTTAACAAATTTCTGCTATGGTTCTCTACCTGCAGAGTAATTGAGACTATTGCTTTTCCCTGTAACCCTTTATATTGCTAATTAAAAATATTTATTAAAAATATTTAATCTGAGGATCACACCACTGTATGGTGGTGTAATGCTTAGCACATGAAGATTATGACCTTGTTTGTGGTCATGCTCTTAATATTCCTTGGCATTGGGCAGAATTATCCCCATTTTTCTGGTGGGGAAGTTGAGGAAAAGAAAAGGTAAGAGATCACTAAGGGTAAGAAGGTAGAAAGGTAGAAAGAGATCTGGGTATGTCCTCTTCCAGTTCTTTGCTTTACTTGCATCTCAGGCCATCTTTAGGCACAGGCAAAAAGTGAGCATTCATCTTGGAGATCTGACTACAGGCAAATAGTCCTATGAGCCCTCCTTCCTCTATTAAGAATAGCTGGTTCCTTATCGTGGGGACAGCAGAAGTAATTTTACCTGTGCTGCTAATCCCTTGATCCAGTTCTGCTCACCTTGTTTGCTTAAGAAAAAAGTTATCCTTCTCAGAAAAGTACATATTGCCTGTGGGCACTTATTTCCTGCAAGACAACAGTTAAGTGGTTGTACCTTTTCATATTCACTTCCAGAACAGAATTGCATATGCTGGTGAATTAGAAGTATTTTGTGGATCCTTTTCATGTAATATTTTCATATATAAATCTTGGTGCCACAGCAGGAAATTCTTCTGCCTTTTCCAACACTAAGCAATTTAGTGGAAGAAAACTGAGAAAAGTGGAAGGGGAAAAACTGATCAGTGTTGGAGAAACTGCTTACACCTTCTGTGCTGTCCTGGAAACCTAAACTAAAATTTCTGGCTATTTGGATTCAATGAGAAGTTTATCATTCAGTTCCATAGGCCCAAGATATCATACTCTGTTTATTCAGTTTCAGTCTCCTTGTGTAAGACTATCAGGAGCCAACTGTGGAAACAAATCTCTCAGCTGCTGGAGCTATAAGTAATCAAGATATTACTCAAGAGGCTAAAGCTCTTTTGACTTTCAACCTGGGGTCTGTGAGACTGGTGTGAAAGGATACTTGCCCCCACCTGTGGATAATTAAAAAAGCCAAAGTGAAACAGAATCCAAGACTTGTAATAATTTTTTTCCATTGCAAAAAGGTTGCCTCCTCCCCCCCAAAAAAAAAGAGAAAGAGAAAGAGAAAGAGAAAGAAAAAGAAAAAGAAAAAGGAAAAGGAAAAGAAAAAGAAAAAGAAAAAGAAAAAGGAAAAGGAAAAGAAAAAGAAAAAGAAAAAGAAAAAGAAAAAGAAAAAGAAAAAGAAAAAGAAAAAGAAAAAGAAAAAGAAAAAGAAAAAGAAAAAGAAAAAGAAAAAGAAAAAGAAAAAGAAAAAGAAAAAGAAAAAGAAAAAGAAAAAAAAAAGAAAAATTAAAAAAGAGGTGCACAAGCAATAGCTCTGTTGGGGAGCACAGTCACATTGTGGTGTACAGTACAAATTCCCCATGAACTGCCAGAGGTCAGGTCAGAAGTGCAAGCATATGTGAAGGGTGGTGGGAGGAGAGGCCTGGAATGAAAAAACGTGTGCATCCTGCCTCAATGTTAAGCTCTGTATGTTTCTGTTATTCCCTCAAAGGCTACTCCTGGGTGGTTCCTGGGGCAACCATGTACCCCAGGCCCCTGACAGCATCCTCTTTGAGATCTAGAATTGGTTTAGATATACCCTACAGGCAGAAAAATATGTACTGCATAACTATAATGTATTACAGGAGTAATGCAATATTTTTATATTTTTATATTACTATTTATTTAATTACCTCTATAGTTTCTGTTACCTTGCTTTATAGAAGCAAGTACATCTTCAATGTTTACAAACTGAAATTAGGATATTGCAAAATATTTGACAACACAATTCAAGTTGAATGCACTATATGTACATACACAGTAGATAAAATAATATGGATTGTAAAACTGTGTGGCTTTACTTTATGCACTCATATACATGCCTACAGATATATGTGAAAACAAATAAAAGCTTTGTTCAGTATGATTCTGGTATATGGACCTAGTAAAGATCTTACCAAATTGTAAATGATATGTTGGAAGACACAGATTTAATTGTCTCTTAGTATAATGGAGAAGGAGAATGATGTGAAACTATACCAAAACCACTGAACTATGGACTACACAAATCATGATGGTTGTCTAGGAGAATTTCCCAAGTGAATCTTATCTCTTTCTCACAGCTATGCTGATTACCATCAGTTTGTATGAATTATTTGTCTTTTAAAATTATTTTCATTGAGGCTCAGCTAGTCCCTTTCCCTTCTAGTCCCTTCACCTAATGCTTATATGACCCAGCAAGGGCTGTTTTGTGGAATCTTTGAACTTGAGCTCATGGGATATGACCTTGAGAAATGCAACTTCTCTTTTATTTCCAGTATTGATATCTCCTAGAAATTTGCTCTGCCTGTTTTTAAATAAAGTGCACAGTGTCTGGGTTTTGGGTTTGTTGCTCTTTGTGCATCATGGTATCTATGTGGCTGATGCAAATTACCTGTATGTTTACATACAATAAGTGAAGCATGGCTTTCAATGTACACTGGTTATTAAAAAAGAATGTTTATGATCACGTACTGTAGTGGGACAGCTAAACACAAATCAAACCATCACTTTTTTGCCTTTTGAGAATAGCTTTTGTTAAACAGAGAGAATAATCATTCATCTCTGGCTTCACAGTCTCTACAACACCTAGCTTGGCCATGATAAAAAAGCAGTAAACTCTTGGCCAAACTATTTCCTACGGTGAGTAAGTGCAACTCATATTCAAGACAGCTGAGCTTTGTGCAGTGTATGGTAAGAATATGGCACTTTCATTTGGCTTTGTTCTCAGATTTGCCAAATTAAGAAAAATAGTTTCTTTCCTTACAGCAGGTACATTTGGAATGTCTTTGCAAAACTCTACAGAGGAAAAACAGTATCTCTGTATAGGTGGTATTTAAGGGATCACGAAGATTTATGCCTAGACATCTTGACTCAACAAGGAACTGATTGTATATACCACTGTGCTCTTCAATAAATGGCAGCGGGTCTATGTAACAAATGGGAACTACTCTTTCAGTTAAAAACATCCTTTTGCATGATAATTGGTTTCTTTTGATCAGTTCAGAAGTCTTTTTACCCCATAGATACAAACTAATAAAAACAGCCAGTAAAATTTAACAGTGACTGGTATAAGCAAATAATTATGTCCTATAAATCCTAATGCAGTCATGGTAAATATATGATTTGCCATCTGCTTTTGTTCATACGCAGAACTGAAATTTTCAAACTGTGATTTGTGGCTGAAGGAGAAATAGTTAGTCACATAATGCTTGTTCTTGTTTTGTTTCTCACTAAGAGAACCTGTGTGGAAGGGGTAGATGAAATGTAGAGTAAAATTAGGCTGCCTCAATCTTTTGAAAAAAAAAAAAAAAAAAAGACAAAATATTTAACTCAAAATTAAAAAACAAAATCTTTATCTAAACATCAGAAAACACATAAATGCTTTCCAAGCAACACTTCTCTGTGAAAACAGTTGCTGTAAACTGCAAGCGTATTGCTGTTTTATGTGTTTTAAAAGAAAGATGTGTTTGCAACACGAGTTTGTCAGAGTGATAGTGAACGTTGTTTGCAAAACATTTTTCCAGAAGAATCCATTCTGTTAAAAGTTTTGGAAAGTCCTGAGCTGATCAATTTGAGCAACATGGAGTCTCTGTTAGAGTGGTTTTTCTTCTAAAGTTTTATTCTGACTGCAGGGCTTTGGGAATTGATAGTACATCACTCCAATTAACTGAGGCTTAGCCAGTCACCACTAGAGCTTCCAAGAGTGTACTGTTTGCTGCTGAATTGGCTATGGCTGGACTGAATGGGGACCTGGTGTTTTCTACAAGCCATGGTATGGCAACAGAACATAACCTTTCATTACACAGCAGCAGCAACTGTAAAGTTTGTGGGGTTGACATGATGTGCTCCATCGGGAAATTATGACTGCTTCCTATTCTACTCATTCAAAGAAGCCAGGGTCTGAAATTGCCTTTGCACAGCAAGAATTATATCCTCTCTGAGGTGATGCAATCTAAGATACAAACCACTAAGTCCCTTTCTCTGTTTTAGTGGAACAACCAAATTTTCTGATTTCACCATTGAATAAACGCATCTTGGAATGATACAAATCTTTCCTAGTTCCCACTACAAAAAAGGACAGATTTTTGTTTTCTTTCACAGCCTGACTTGTTACCTTCCCTGTAATCTTCATCTGTGTAAATTCAACTATGCAGTCTGTAAATTGATTACATTTCTTCATGATTTCTTGGGGAATAAGTACTATTAAGTCCATGTGGCTGGACTTGGAATAACTTCATCTGATTTCAGGAAAGGTATCCTGGATTTGCATCATTTCAACTGAGAATATAAGAACGTCTGAGTAATGATGAAATTGAAATATTTCTCAAATTAGTTACTAGTATTTGACAACTGTGAATAGCTGGAGTTGGTGTAAGAGTTTATTATCTATACAAAAAGACAACAGATAACCTGCTGAATGTGGTCTTTTCTCCTCCCCCTTCCCCCCCCTCCCCATGTTCTAAGTAGCCATTGTAGCTGATGATATTGTTTCATGAAATTTATAAAGAGATAATAATGAACATTGCTCATTCACTTACCCCTGAAGTGCTCATGCAAGCCTGTTATTAGGAAACTTACATTATTATGATGCTACTTGCACTTATTTCTGAATAAATATTATTGACCCACAACTGCTTAAAAGAAACAAAATCCTTCTAATCACTTGCAAAAATACAGAAGTCTGCTCTTAAATTAGAGGATTAACTGGCTAGGACTGACTTTGCATATGGAATGGCAGGAGGAAAAGGGCAGCCTGAGTCATGTAACTGGCGTTGTTTATCTCAGTAAGAGAGAGAGGAAAATTTAATTTAGTGTATGCAATTTAGCATGCAAAAGGTCAAACTGAGGCATGCCTGCAGGTAGTTAATCAGAAAACTGCTATAATTCCCAACCCAAACAATGTTAAGCAATAGAAATGCAAATATTAGCCCTTGCTCTGTGAGGCTGATTTCAGCTGATATTCATAAATCCCTCTTGCTTCTGTCCTGAGTATTTTACATAATATAAATGATTTTAATTAAAAAAGAGGGTGTCTTTCCACCCCCAGTTCTTTTATTGTCTCCAGTAGGGGTGGAACAGAGTGTACATCAGAGCAGAAGTGCAGCTGGGGCAGGATGCCCCTTGGGTGGAATCAAGTTTGTTTTAATTGACCCTAAAAAAAATATATTGTCTGACACATGGCATGTGCCATCTGACAGTGGACAAAAAGCCTCAGATCAGTGACAACTGAGATGGAAGAAAGACTGTGGCTGGATTAGCTGAAAACAGCTCTTACCCTAGGTGAGGGAAGTGTGTGTGTGCAGGAGTTACCGGGAAGTCTTTTGTAACAGAACACTTCCCTCCTCTCTCTTCTGTTTTTCCCTTCTCCTCTGTACTTTACATTCTCTGTCACTTTAAAGTTCCACTCGGCACTTCTAACCCAGTGCAGACCATCATGAAGTAGTGTAGCCTCTGAGTTCATTATTGTGCCTGCTTTTTGTTTTATAGGCTAGTAACCTGGGAAACATATTGCTTTGTTTTCTTAAGACGCTGAACATCTTTTAGTTCTTTTCAATTTCCCAGATGTATGCTGCAATTAGCCAAAAGATACCATTTTTCTGTCTCATTTTTCCTTTTGTAAATATACACTGGGTAGCTTTTTTTTCCCCTCACAAGGTCTTATAGGAAAACCACTTTCCTTCCAACCCTAATCTACATATACTTTCCTATTCCTCTTGTAGTGGTGCTCTCTGATACTCAGTTGTGTCCTTTTCAAAATAATAAACCCCAATCCCAAAATAAATTGGACTCAAAATCAAGTATTGCTGTTAGATCTAATTGGGATCCTATATGTGGCAAGCTTGGAATTCGCATTTCCCTCCCAGATCTCAGAAAATGGTGTCTGCCTGCAAAACTCGAAAGTCTTAGAGCCAGTTGTACAAATGCAGCTGCTTTCTTATTTAGCGGAGCTAGTCACAGGCAGCATATTATTTTCATTTTCCAAAGTCTGCCCTGGCTTACAGAGTTGCTTCAGGGCATAAAACATTGATTTTGATCTGTAAACTCACGTGTGGTTTAGGTGCTGATTGTCTATGGGCATCATCCTCTCACATATTGAGTGCCTTGTGGGAGGTGCAGAGTTCCTTCAGCTCACATCGTATTTAAGGTAAGTGAGAGGTAAATGGAAAGAGGCAGTAAAGACCTTGAGAAAGCCTCCCTTCTCTTTGCAGTATCATAACATACTTGAGCTTTGCTAGGCACTTGTAGTCTCCAAACAGTTGGCAACTGAACTAGTCAGACATAATCTAATGTAAACCTCATTTATTTCTGTTCCCAGAAGGGAACAGATGAGGAGGCTGGAGTAGTTTTAATGATCTTGAACTGCGCGTGGATGTCGAGGAGACAATACCATTGTTCGCTGTGGCACGTGTTTTAATTTTTAAACGATGAAGGTGTACCCAGACAGGGCACATTCAGGTCTGCTTCATGACTGTAGTGTGCAGTGGGTGGTAAAGGGACAGCACAAGGGCTGTTCCTCTGCTCCTTTCTCTCAACTCTTGCCAATGTCGGGGCTGAGCAGATGAAGTCTTATCTCTCGGCTGAGCTGTGGGGCAGAAGCACACCACTCAAGGGAGCTCTGCAGTGACTCAAGCTGATGAGTGGGAGCCCTGGCTGCGAAATGCAGCTGGCTATTTCCTGCCTGACTGGTTGATTCTGCTTGCTGGTATATGAAGCAGAGAGAGCTGTACACCCACCTCTTCCTCTGCCTTTTCTGTATTTTCCTACTGGTGAAGTAACCTGTGGAAGAAAAAAAAAGGGGGGGAGGAAAAGAAAATATTGTGAGGGAGAGAGATGGACAAATGCAACTTTCCATTTCCTTTTCATAAATCTAGAGGGAACCCATTGGATTTGACCCAAAAGCTCTAGCAAGTATTGACTCTATTTTCTGCACCCTGCTTAAACAAAAAAATTAATTTAATTTATTTGAAAATACAAGTGCAGTTGCTTGATGGCATTTCCATTATTGTTGTTGTCTAGGTATCTACCATCCCATACACAAATAAGGGCTCTGGTCCAGCATCAGAGAAGGTCTGCTCCAATTTCCAAAGAGGATTACAATGGAGCCCTGGACTGAGGAAGGGAGAAGCTGGAGATGTAAAGTGGCAGCAGTAGACTCATATTTGGTCCTGTAAATAGGTAAGTGCTTAAACTTGAGACCACAAATAGCTGCTTTGATTTAATTTAGGTGAAGAAACTTCAGTGAGAAAGTTGCTATGTGTAAAATTAACCACTTACATAAGTCTGCAGAGCTAGGGCTCAATAGTCTGTCATGATTTTTTAGTTATTTTTTTTGTGCCACTTTCAGTAGGCTTAAAGGCAGACTATGAACTCTGAATAAAAAAATGGTAACTTTGTCTAGTGTTCCTCAATTTACTTTTTTTTGATGCTGTAGATTTCATAAACAGGAGAGACCTTTTGAAGGTTCTAAGTTACATTGGTGAAAGCAGATTTCAGTCCACACAGCCAAATTTCCTCATGAAGGTGCTCATTGTATTCCTAAATCCGTAGCTCTCATAATAGGCTTGAGTCACTCTGCCCAAGAAAGAAAAGAAGACTTGTGAGGTTGTGAAGTCTTGGTCTGTGAAGCACAGAATCGTCACTTAGGAGTGTCCTCTTCCCCTTAAGAGAGTCAGTTGAGGGTGCGCTGTGCTGCTTAGCTTCTAGACAATCAAGCAAAGCTATGACTATTGGAGGATGTTTTAACAGGAACACATGAATAGGTCAAAAGATTAATACATTTGGGAAACAGGTTTTGAACAAGCATCCTTTTCCTAGTTATGTCTCATCTTTCCCAGGAATGGTTAGTTGCATAGGGGGCAGCACTAAGGTGGAGTGTAATGTGTGGGTTTGGTTGAGTTAACGGAAAACTGCAAAAGAAGAGAGTAGTGGATTCATTCACAAGACCCTTCTGTTCCTTGGAATACCGAGGAACAAAAGCAGAAAACAAACAAAAAAACCAACCTCCCATAAGCAAATTACCAAGGATGTCATCTTCTTGCTGGTAGCTTGCCTGACAAAATTCACATACACATGCACACACAAAACCCGCATGTGTACTGTTTAAATTTGACTCCAACTGTGATTTTGATGACTGAATTACAGGGTTAAATATATTGGCAGCGAAGGCTGGAAAACTGGACTGAGTACTGAGAAGCTGCATGGTGGGGAATAAAGAAGACACTCTTCCCTGCAGGCCTGGGGAACGGTTCCAGGTGCCTGGTGGAAGTTTAGACTGTTACCTAAGGTAGAAATGCACATATCAAATTCAGCCTTCTCATGGATGTTTGAGTGGGTGGTGTGGTGGGAAGACCCACGCAGCTGTTGCTCCCTGGCTTTGTACCTTTCAAATGAATCATGACCACGTCTGCCTCTGATACAGTTCAGTGCCAAAAGTAATCCCAAAGACAACTCTAAAGACTCGGGAAGTGTGAGAGATTCATGTGAATTTGCTCAGCATGGCAAATTCTCCTTTAAAATGTGTGCTACTAGACTCCGAAGGAGCTGGTCTTCTAGTATGTGTTTGCCTCAGTACTGCCAGTGAAAGACAGACACACCTAGAGAGGAGACAACAAGAGTTGATTAATATTTTGTGGCTATGATAGAGTGGGCTTCCCTAATGTGCTTTTGCCAAATTTACAACACCAAGCTTCCCAGACTGAGGGTCTCACTAATTATAACAGGTAGATCAGGAGCCTTTGACTAGGCTCAAGGAAATGGCTCCCTAACTGCTACTCAGACTTGTGCTGTGCCTAATGGGCTTATAAATGCCACATGCATTTCATCTTAGTTTTTTGAAACAGAATGCATTACTCTGTAATTTGCCCAAAGAGCTGTTTATAAAATAGGCAGTCTGCTTACCGTCATTCTGATTATATTGTCAGTCATTTGACCAAATGCCTGGAAATCTTAGTGACTTGGAGAAATGCTAAGCAAAATGGTCATTTGATCAAATTATTAGGACATTTTATTTTCTTATCGGTTTAGGTTTTAGTAGTACTGTGTATATAGAAAGTGCTTTGCACTCTCTGTCTCTACTGTAGGAAGATAAGAATTGTGATTCATTGACATTATGACTCATTTAGCTGTGCCATGTATACTAGGATTAAAAATTGCTGAGCAGGAGGGCAGAGAATTTGTGTACTTCTACTGTCCTTTGACATATTTTCTTTAGAAAATACTTTGTCTTTTGTAGTAACACTAAACTGTAGTAAAATTGTGGAAAATAGATGCATAAATTAGGACATCTGACACAAAAAACAGTTCACCAAAGGAACTTCAGGAAAGGAAATAAAACAATGTTTGTGGAACAAACAGGATGCTACTAAAACTACACAGTATACTGGGGACAAACTGTCAACAGAAAGCAGACAGGGCCAGGTTTTGCTTGAGTGGTGCATCCTGCTGCTTTTGAAGTTTTTGTTTTTCCTGGTTATATAGATGAAGAACTGTGAGCCCTGTGTACTGCAGGTCTAAGGCCAGGATTTTAGGAGTTACTCATAGCAGTTACTGTTCCCACAACAGTATTGACACCAGTGTTGGCTGTGTATATTATGTGCTGTACTTGAACAGGCAATGCACATACCTTACTCCAGAACACTTGACTAGACTTAGAGAATATCAGGGGAGCTCAGACTGAATTTTGTAGGTGGAACTGCTTATAAGCATGTTATAGAGGGAGCAGGCATGCTTGCAAGTTATTGAAGATGGTGGAAATAAATCTGTTGATCGCAGCAGGTTTCTGTGTTTTTAAATATTGTAGGAATGCTGGTAAAATATGGGTGCTTTGAAGTTTAAACTCCAACTTCATCTTGGTGAGCTTTGAGGCAAAAATCCAAATTCTGTCCTAAACGTAATCTGGAAGTAGGTACCGAGTTTACATAGCTGAGTTAAGGTCAGTCAAAAACAAAGAGGAAAACACAAACATAAACTTTCCCTGGAAGATAGAATGCAGTGGGTGTGCTCATGGAGCCATTCTGATATGAAAATAATGGAAATCAGGAAAGGATTAAGTCCATGACGTTCTTGGTTTTTGTTGTTAAACTCATTGCTAATGCCAGTGAGAGATTTTTATTTTTAATTCTGGAGGAACTTGAAGGATTTGGTCTATAATCAAGGACAGGGAATTAGAAATAGGTTACAGCCTGAATTTAGGAGATAATAGAGCATTTCTCAAGAATCTGAGGCTGCAGATCGTAAGAAATGAACAAGGGATTTTGTTAGTCTGATGTAGAAGTAAGCTACACCTAACTGAAAAATAATGTTAATAATTCCACAGAAGAATAAACATTTGAATTAGAATCCAGACATCAATTGACTCTTATCCAGTATTAAATGGAAACACATGCTTTGTACTAGGAGCTAGATCAGGGTGGGAGGAGGATGTGGCAGGAAGCCCCAAACTCCTTTTCATTTCAGTGGTACACTCAATCATGGCCACTGGCAAAATAGCCCATAAAGTTGAGCCAATTCAAAACCATTCAGTTCAAGGCTGAAGCATCTCTCTCCCTCCCTCCCTAATGTTCTTCATAAACATGCTTCAGTCAGGTGTTAATTACAAACCTCAGTAAAGCCTCAGAGCTATGCAGATTCTCCTGGGGAAAATGTCTGGACTCAGCACTTTGCAGATCTGTTTATTTTACTTTACTGCACTTTAGTTACCCCAGCTGGCTTGCTGCATACAGAGAAGAGAGAGGAAAGCCCAGCATACAGAAGAGTCCAGGGAAAGGAAAGAGTATCACCCTTCCAAACTGAACAGCTTACATGAGAATTGCTTGCCCATTGTGTGTTGATTGGGTGTTGAAGTGTCCTTTCTCTGGGGACCTAACCTTTCAATATCCTGAAAAGTCTGCTTCTTGCCAGGTCATTCCAAGCCATCTTCTGTGCCACGCTTCGCAGGCAAAAAGCAAGTGTGAGACCATCTTGCCACATATTCTTTATTATTATTAATAGAAAGAATTATTTGCTAATCTCTGATGATGTGATCACCACTGAACAAGACACAGATAAGCACAGAGCATGCCCTGAGGAGTTTATAATTTTGAAGACAAACATAGATGAGACAACATGCACTTGGAAGACCCTGAAGTGAATGTTGACCTACTAAGAATTTAGAATGAATTAACTGGGAGTGGGAAGTAATTTCTTTCGGATGCAGGTTGTTTTAAAGAACAGACTTTTTTATCTGGGCTTTAGCAAGAAAATCTTATAACGAAAAGCATGCATGCCTGACCTTATTGTGCCCTCTGAGAAATAAATAAGGTCATACTCTTACTTACCTAAATTGGCAAACGGTTGTCGAAGCAGATGCAACTCTGTTAAGTTACATCAGGTAGGCATCTGACCACAGAGGTACACAGGCACTTCCAGGTTTTAAGATATGCCAACAAGCTAATTGTTCTGAGCTCACAGAGGACTGAATATGAATATGAGATCTCGTGTGTCAGCTTGCTTACTAATTCTTGGAATGTGCACTTTCCTTAGGTAGAGAAATACTGCTGTAAAGCAAGGAGAAATTCCAGATATTTTTATACCGCCTAAAGTGTGCAAACCAGAACAATTGATTCTTAAGTAAAACTTGTACAGATGGCAAATTAACTTCACTTCTAACAGTGGTTACCTAGGTACACATATAACAACAAAAATATATTTTTTATATAAGGGAAGCAATATTTTCTTCTGGGTAACCTTTATTCTTGTTCAGGTTTTACAGAAACTTGACTGTTTTAACTGTTGGCCATTGCTTTCTGGAAATAAGGCAAATTGGCAATGCAAAGGCTTGTCTATACAGGTAAATTACCAGCAGTAAGCTAAGAAGTGGAATGACGTTGCATTAGCAGCTCTGTACTAAAAATCCCTATGGACACTGAGAGTGCACACTAAGAGTTCCTTTGTATGAGGTGGCTTCCTCAACTGCATGTAAAATTACACATGCAGGGAGCAGCCAGCATGGTGTAAATTCACACTGTACCTTGTAAATTCACACCCTACTTTCCTTGTATAAGCAAACCCATAGTCAAGGCCTTGCATTCATTCCACTGGAATAAACCTGAATGAATAGATGAACCTTACACCTTGCCCTGAATGTAAACACGTTCGGGCTAACATGATGCATCATGGAGGGAATGCTGTCAGGATCCAGGGCACAGCCGTAGATAATCTTGGGAGAGTCAGTAAAAGGCCTTCAGAAATTCTCAATGGCCACGAGAGAGAGAGGATATTCTCAATATCAGAGGGAGAAGATCACTTAGCAATCCTGAAGAACATGAGCACGACTTGAAATACAACTACAGAATTCTTGCCCTGTGTGTCATTCCTTAGTTTTTGAAGGGAATCTCATTGTTGAATAGTAGATTTCTCTACCGTTTTAGGCAGAATGAATATTATTTATTTATTATCATTGGCAGTGAAAGTTATAGGAGTACAGCTGAGCTCAGATTGTCAAAGTCTCATGTAGCTGAAAAATAGACTTTCTCACAGCAATCTCTGGACCTTTTCTAAAAGTCTCCCTCTCTAATGCATATTCCTCAAGGTGTTTCAATGAGACATTAAAAATCTTTTTCAAGTACTTTGAACTATCCTTCCAAACTGCCACGACTTGACAGCCCTTTGAGACACAGTCATCCAAGGCTGAGCTGATTCCCATCTGCTGTAGAGTAGCAATGGTGCTCTCGTCTGCTCAGGTTTCACTGAAGGTCAAAAGCAGTCTAAAGAGCTGGGGGCCCTCCCTGAGAGGAATGAGCATCTCCCTTTCCTCCTGCCACTGTTACTTTTGCAGGAATATGCACAGAGCTGCCTTTCACATTTTATTAGATTCTTATGTGAAAAGAGTATCTTTGTCCAAACATGCATGAGCCATCAGGCTGTTTTTACAACTGCTGTTATTTGATGGCCTTAGGAATCCATTTGCAGAATATGATTTTACCTAAACATACATATTTTACTGTGAAGTATTTATCTTTGATTAGCAGTCTAAGAAATTGCACGTGCTCAGAAATCCTCTCAACTAGGGCTACAGCAGTTTTGTTAAACACATTCGCTTGTGTTTGGACCATAAAGCTTAAGAAAGCTGTGAAAAAGCATAGTGACTGAAACCTTCTCCCTGTATCCCTGAACACGTGCCCACGAAGTGAAGTGGTGTTGACTGCAGACTGGGGAGGTGACAAGCATGAAGTAGCTAGTATGGTAGTGGAGTGCTACAGTAGGCTTTAAAATGGGCAAAGCACAAGAGCTCCTGAAACCTGTGCATATGGTTACTAGCTCATGCCAAAGGCCATGTCTTCAATGCTATAGTTAGCCAAGTAAGCCAGAGTAATTCTTGCACAAATTTATGCTTTTCTATTTTGCAATGACAGCTTCCTTTTGCTGTCTACACATTCATTTTTTCAACTTTGGAATTGGATATCTCATCTGAGGAAGTTTTAGCTACCTTCTGTAATGCCCACGAGGCACACGCAGGGGACAATCCTAGAATCATAGAATTGCTGAGCTTGGAAGGGACCTTTAAGTTCATCAAGTCCAACCATTAACCTACCCTGACAAAACCACTTCTAAACCATGTCCTCAGGTACCACATCTAACCTTTTTTTAAACACCTCCAGGGATGGTGAATCCACCTCTCTGGGAAGGCTATTCCAATGTTTAATAACATAGTAACTTTCAGTGAAAATTTTTTTCCTAATATCCAATCTAAACCTCCCCTGGCATAACTTGAACCCATTTCCTCTCATCCTATCACTTGTCACCAGGGAGAAGAGGTCAGCCCCCACATCTCTACAGCCTCTTTTCAGGTAGTAGTAGAGGGTGATAAGGTCTCCCCTCAGCCTCCTCTTCTCCAGGCTAAACAACCCCAGTTCCCTCTGTCAATCCTCATAAGACTCGTCCTCCAGACCTTTCACCAGCTTGGTAGCCCTTCTCTGGACGTGCTCCAACACCTCAATGTCCTTCTTGTAGTGAGGGGCCCAAAACTGAACACAGTACTCGAGGTGGGGGTCTCACCAGTGCTGAGTGCAGGGGGATGATCACTTCCCTCGTCTTGCTCACCACACTATTCCTGATGCAGCCCAGGATGCCATTGGCCTTTTTGGCTGCCTGGGCACACTGCCGGCTGATATTCAGCCAGCCATCCACCAATATCCCCAGGTCCTTTTCTGCCGGGCAGCTTTCAAGCCGCTTCGCCCCAAGCCTGTAGCACTGCAATGCATCCTACTTGTCTCAGACATCTCTCATGGTGGGTTGAGTTCTGTGGAGATTTCTTCTCTTTCTCCCTCTGATAGAGAGGTATCTTAGATAACTAGCTTGAAGTGGATGGCTAGCTCTTAGCCAGTCAATTTTAGAAGACATCAAACCAGGCCCAAAGAGTGAGCATAAACCGTATGATCATGCACCCGCCAAACTCGGTGTGCAAGAAATAAGCATGGACTGCCATACTTATTCATTACTGGGCTGAATTCTGCTCATTTTACGTACCTGGGAATTTATTGTTACTGTTGGACTCTGACCTGCGTGCTATATAGAGAAAAGCCACACCATTTTAGTCAATGACAAATAAAGCAGTCATATTGGTGATGGCTTGCCAGAACTGAAATGCTTCCCTGATCCCCTGGTTAGCCTCTTGAGCCTCTAGTGCCACCTGCTCCAGAGATGTGGTTTATATCTTTCAAAGGACAGCCTAGGCAATATAACAGTATTTATCATTGTATGCTGGGAACAAACTCAAGAGTAATATAAGTTTGGAGTACTTACCCCCTGAGGGCTGCAGTTCAATTATGCCCCCAGCACAGGATGTTATTATTTATGGCTGGCTGCAGAGATGCTTCTCCACAAAGGATCTGTCAACGGAGCTGCACTATCATGTGAAGAGTGCAGACCAAAAAGTGCATCAGTCTTAGTAAGTGTAGAATCTGTGACAATTTCTGTTCTAACCATTTGTCCCCTGTCTCATGCTGCCAAAGCCGCAAAACTATCCTGAAAAGAATAAGGGAATGTTGTAGCCACCTTGTGAAGTGTTTTGTTTTGGCTAGACATGCAGGATGCCACAGTCCAAGCTTGAGTTCTCCTCTTGGGACATCTCTTCACATCTCAATTGCTTATGCACTGCCTATGTTTCATGGCAACCCACAGCCCAGCTCTTCTCGCTGCCCTTGTATTGCATGCTTGTATGGTGGAGTTCTGAGGTTGTTTTAAATCAGAGCACAAGCAGTATGAAACTGCTTTGTCTGTTCTGTTTTGGCATCTGGCAGAAGTGAGCTCCTGGTGGCAATGCAGAGCGTGCTGTGGTCAGCCTTGAATCTGACACCACAGTTGAAGGGAACTCCAGGAACCCTTGCAATCACCGCTTTGTTTTGACCTTTGTGAGCGAGCAGGTTGTGCCTGATGGTTACATTAACAAAACATTTAAGCTAGGAGTTTGCATTTCAGATTAATTTTAGGTATTTCCTACTACCTACCCTAAATTTTTCAGTTCTGTTAAATATTGTTGTTTAATTGCTTAATACGTGAATAAGTCAATAAAACCATTTACTACATCTGATCGCAATGGAGAGAGGCCAGCACAGCATGGTTCAGCCACCTGGCCAAAGCCTTCACATATCCTGGCCACTGGGACACTTCGTGCTGAGAAGGGAAGTATTTGGCTGAAATGCCAGCATTATTCCTCGCTCATTTCTGTAAACGCCACAGGATTTGTAACTGGTAGCTGGTTGGCCATGGCACACCTGAGAAGGGGTGCCAGTTTTAGCATGTCAGGTGTTTGTGCTCCCTGAACATATTATTGTTAAACTCCTTGGGTATAGCAGCAAAGTGCAGACATATTGAACTCATTAGTTACATGCAAATGGTTTGAACAGAAAATAGCCCACATTAGTATTATTTTTAAGGAAAGATGAAGTAATGTAATGCAATTATAAGAGCCTGAAATATGGCTGATTTATTGAGAGACACCATATTTGGCTTCAGTGACACATCTGAAAAAAACTTGGAAATAAGAAACACAACAGGGACACTTTTGGTTTAAAAAATACTTAATGTGAAATGCAGGTTTTGGAAATATTGACACAAATTCTGTTTTCATTCAAACATGTGACTTAGCTGATTATCTATGGGCAGAATCTGGCCCTCTTATTGATTTCTCTTACCTTTTTCAGGCTATGGCACAGTTCTCAATTATATAGCTGGAAGTTTGGGTAAAGTGAGATTCCCCATATTTGTCTAAAGCTTAAATTGACCCTAGTGGAAAGAGTTGAAAAGAATTGGATTGTTCTTCATCTTTTGTTCTCTTGAGCCCTCTGGATTCCAACTGAAAAAGAAATGGAAAAGGTGTAATGTGACCTGAAAGAAAAACTGCTCCTGTGACAACTCCAGACCACAAAGGTTTGGGCCATGTTTTTGGAGTACTTCTGCAAACTCAAATTGCACTGTGTGCAGTTTGCTGTTCCACAGATTTTTAAAGTCACTGGGAAATCACTACAATGAACTGGTTGGTCCTTGCGTGTGTCAGCATCCTTCCATTTTGTCTAATTCTTCATGTGTTAAGCTCATACCTTTCAACTAAACTCTTGTATATATTTTAAAATTGCTACTAGAATCACAGAATCATAGAATCATAGGGTTGGAAGGGACCTCTGGAGATCATCTAGTCCAACTCCCCTGCCAGAGCAGGGACACCTTAGAGCAGGTTGCATAGGAACAAGTCCAGGCGGGTTTTGAATGTCTCCAGAGATGGAGACTCCACCACCTCCCTGGGCAGCCTGTTCCAGTGCTCTACCACCCTCAAGGTAAAGAAGGTCCTCCTCATGTTTAGGTGGAACTTCCTATACTCAAGTTTGTGCCCGTTACCTCTTGTCCTGTCACTGGGCACCACCGACAAGAGCCTGGCCCCATCCTCCCGGCAAAAATGTCCAGCTTTTCATTTTGCTTCTAAGCATTTTTAATAACAATAAAAGGCTTTCTAACTGAAGAAGGGATGGCATTTTAATTTCTTCTCTGAAGTCCAGGGGTTAAGAAAGCAAGTTGTATTGTGGATGTCTGAGTTCAGGTCCTTTCTGCCACTGGTTGAGAATGCAAGTTTGAAGGCAGAC
Organism: Vanellus vanellus; assembly: GCF_965231255.1. Taxonomy (NCBI): domain Eukaryota; kingdom Metazoa; phylum Chordata; class Aves; order Charadriiformes; family Charadriidae; genus Vanellus; species Vanellus vanellus. The sequence continues at coordinate 68,823,378 of NC_138906.1, read as the reverse complement.
TCTCCCGTAAGAGTACCTTGATGGTAAGGCTGAAAGATATGGCTGTATTACCATGTTAAAATTCATTTAGAGGATACTATAATGTAGGTGCTCAACTGGAAGGTGTGATACCCTTGCTAGTTAGTATTTTAATGGTTATTTAAAAAAGCCCTCTCAGAATGCCCCATGACACAGTATTTAGAGTGCTCTGCTGGGGATTGTGGGTTTAAGTGTGAGGAACTAAATTTAGATCTTTTGTTTCTCTGGAGCATATTTAACATTTAGGAAAAATAGGTACATGTCATCACACCATCTGTTCACTAAATGTTTTTCTTTCCATCAGCTAAAACCTTTAAGCAAATCAGCTAGACAGCTTCAATCATACTATTTTTTCTTTTGCTTAGAACCCTGAAAATATAGTAGGGATGTTTTAGATTTATCTTTTTGTCATGTTTTACATTCCTACACTGGGAGAATGGATTTCTGAGAAGAATAAAGGAGGGGTTTGCAAGTTGATCTTGTATAAATCCTGTAAGTTCCCTATGCAGCCTGATGTCAGATAAACACTCAAGACAGTTATAAAGTTTTATGATATGTCTGCAGTGCAATCAGAGAGAAGAGCAGGTATTCTGGGTACTTTTTGAAATGTCTGCTGTGAACTGAAATCCGTGCCACCTATAGTCTATCCTGCCTGTGGTAACTGATCCAGAAATCACCCTGTCTGCTATGACAGGGTCACGCCTTCCTAGGCTGAAAAGCATCGGGTTAATTGCAAGATTTGTCAAGTATTTAATTGATATCTTTCAAACCTGCTACTTAATTCCTTCTTAAGGAATATTGTGTTTACTAAATACGTGTATTAAATTCTCTAGATGAATCGTCCCTATTTCTTTCTATCCCTCAAGTTCAGCTAACGCACTGTTAAAAGCCCAGGTGCTCTGGGCTCTTTCCATATTCAGTGGAGAGTGATATCTCAAGAGCCCATACCAAGTGGTAACAGAGGATGGCTCCTAGCTTAGGTACCATCATTCATTGTCTAAAACTAAGTAGGGTGACTCTGAGGCTCCTTGTATTGCTGTAAATAACACAGCACTGATGCACAGTTTCTCGGTAAAGTCTGTTCAGATGTTTCTCACAAAAGAAAAGTGCAGTCCAAGTGCCAATAACCACTACCTGCCCTTCTGTCGAAGGGAATAAGTGGGGCAGAATGGAGGATGTGGAGACAGAGGGTTTTGAAACACTGTCAGACCTCTTGCTGCAAAAATCTGCACCTGCCTGTAGACCCTGCAGTCATTTTTCTTCTCTCTACCCACCTATTTCCTTTTTTTGTCATTTAGAAAAAAAAAAAAAAAAAGCAACACCGATTTCCAAATGACAAAATCCGTGAGCGCAACTGCTCTGCTGAATTGTCCCCTTCCTAATGGGCATTTTCCACAATACATACGAAATCTTAATACTTGGGTAAGGTAGAAGAAAAGAGAGAAAGCATGTGTGTGGAGGATACACCCAGAAATCTGAACCATGCCATGTAAAATTGTTACAGCTGTTTCTGTTTTTATTGACTGTTTCTTTTGGATTCATTTCTCTGACAACTGCTGCTCATGTGAGCAGGAAGGCATGCGGCATGACATTGCTGTGGGCTGCGGGGTCCTAGGGCCAAGAGTAGGTGGAGAGTGGAGGGAAAGGAAGAGGGTGTGGTGGTAAGGAGGTTTATGTGGGACACATCAAAGCACATCCTTGTAATATGTTACAGTAACCCAGGAAATTCAGTGCAGATGCACTGAATAACCTCATGGCGATCCAGGGTTTGCAACACTGTTACAGCAGCAGCTGTCTGTCACAGTACTTGATTTTGGGGATTTCAGTGAGCTACTTCTTCCCCTGCTCTCTCATACAAGCCCGTTCTCTTCAGTTTTCTCTTCAGAGCAATCTTGCTATGTAGTATGTCATGCGAATGAAAGTAAGTGCCCTACAAATGAATTAAGCAGTGCTTCTTATAAGCTGGGAAAGAGTAAAGAAAGTGATTGCTACAGCCTTTTTTGATTTGCTTGGGTATGGCATTAAAGACACTGTTCAAAGATGGAAATAGCGAATCAGGTAATTCTGTACATGGAGGGGAATAGCAAGAGAGAAATGTTTTTTCATGTGGGTAGATATTGATCTTTGGTCAATATGAAGTATCTGCCTCCTTTGATAGAAACACTAGATGAAAGCTTGAAGATAGGAAATGCGATTTCAGGTGCTCAACTCAGTTCCCTGACCAAAAAGGGAAAAATGTAGAAAGAAGTCTGAAAAGCATGGTTGGCTTTTTTTCTGCTCTCTCTTTATTCCTCAGAGTTGCTCCATTATAATCAGGCTCCTTAAGTAACTGGCCAGTCTGAAAAGGGTAGATCTTGATATTTTTTGTTCCATACACAAAATGCACATACACCCATATGTTCATATATGTTTGGAATATACACACACACCCCCTTCATATGTCTTACTCAGCTACTATGATGTTATATCCCATGGATGCATATATCAGTGACTTAGGTCAACAAAAAGGCTGTCTTTTTTTAAAAAAAGCCTGCAATGTTAAGTCTTTATTTTGCTAACCAATGTAAAGAAACAAAACTGTAAATGAAGGGAAATGCATCTTGTGACGTATATTCATTTGAGATGAAAATAAAATAAAAAAAAGTATTGTAGATAAATGCATTATATGGTATTAAGAATTACTTCTTGCTCAGCAATTTGTACTGTAACTCCTTCTCCCATCTGTCCCTGGTTTTCATCCATATGTGGAGCCTCAGTGTGTCCCTGATATTTGTCAATGTGTCAAAACTTTGGCACAGGGAGGAGGAAAATATACCAAAAACTAGAATCTTCAGTCAGAACACACTGAAATCATGTGGACTGGATTCAAATCCCGGAGCCACTCATACGTCTTCAGCTTTTGATTAGAAGTTAAACTCAAAACTGAAGGGCACATAGCTCTAAGGTTCATTGCAGCTTTAGCTAAAATGAAGACCAGAACCATAGACCTGCTTTGAAAGAAGCCATACTTGATCCAAATGTGAAGAATTGACATAAGCCACCGTTAACAAAAGCAGCATCTAAATACAAAGATCAGGTAAGTTCTTTCCCACTGTGAGGACACCAGTTTAGAGTGGTACAAAAATTCATGGTTTTGATGTGAGATCATGCCAATTTTGCTTTAACTAGGCACTAACTATTTGAACTGGGGTTTACGCGTATAATGCTAGTTTTTCCTTAAATAGTCTCTTTGCATGTACAAATTATGTTTCTGTCTAGCAAAGTACCCCATAATATGCAGTTATCTTCTTTTACCTGTGTCTGTTTACCTAGGACTTTTACGTGCAGAGGATTTCTAACTAATGAGTCACTATGAAAAACTGGTGCTTTATGAGCAATAGACATGCAGGGTGAGACGCTTGTGAGTCCCTGTACTTTACGTTAATGCCCAGAGCAAACCATTAACGAAACAGAGGCATTCTTTTAAAAACTGGGAGCAGAACTAGAGCTGTAAAAACAACTAGTGATGTGTCTTTTGTGACTATGCATTTCCAGGCCATTGCCTTCTCTGTTGGGTGTTCTCCATACAGTTGATTGAAAAAAAGTAGATAGGGTGTAATGGGACAAAAATACTTCTTTAATGAGATTTCTAGCAATTGTTGGCTATGGATGAATCAGAAATACTAGTATAATAGAGATTTTTGCAGAATTTTGGGAAGTTAGTTTTAGGTCACAGAGAAATGTTTGAATAAACAAGTGAAAAGTTTGAATAAACAAATCAAATCCCCACCAGACATGAAATAACTGCGTCTTCTGAAGTTCAAAACTGCTTGACAGTCATCGAGGTAACTTTCAAGTTACCTTTATATAAACTGAATTTGTTTGTTCATTCCTAGCAATAAATGCCTGCGGCTCCGGAGATCCTCACAATGATAAGATAAAAATAGTAGAATTGTGAGGATAAAATATAAATGAGTATATATGAGAATCCTCTGCCTTTGCTTTATTCTTTCATGGACTTATTGGGACAGAATACTTTCCCATACGCTCTGCAAATCCAAATCCCAGACTGCTACAAGCATACTGCTATTGGCATACAAGCACTCATGTTGTTTTCTGTTGATCAGCAAAAATCTTTCTCTGGATTCTCTTCTTGTCTGTTTTTTGAATAAGACAAATGTCCAAAAGTGATAAAGAACTTAGAAGATGTTGTTTTGGTTTTTGCTTGAAAAAAATTTCAAAGGAGAAAAGCTTTTGATCACTCAAGGATGCTGGGGCTCCTTGTGTTCCTAACAGAGTTATGTCATACTCCACTTGCTTTTTTTTCATTCTCTGACTTTTCATTTCTCCCTGCTCGGAATACACCAGGAAAATAATTTCTGCTGTGTTTACAGATTCTGGAATTTTAGTAATTCAGCCAAAGATTTTTCTTTTCTGACTGATTTTTCAGTATTTCCTCTCAGATTGTTATGACTTAGCTTTTGCTCTTCAGAATATTGTTGCTTCCTTGGCAGCTATTTTTTTTCTTGAGTTGCTTATGTTTCTAACTTGCAATGAATTGCATACAATCTCTGCCTAGCCTCAGCTGAGTCGCTTGAAATTTTACTATTTGGCTCTTTGCTGCTGATTAGTATGTGCCAATTTCGTTCCATTGGTGTGACTTAGAAAATTAACTAAACCAACCTTGTGTTTAGTAAGCTAGGAATGAGGCTATTACAAAGTGAGTGAGCATCTCTGAGAGTCTCATTTTGGTAGAAATAAAATTCACATGCCCTAATACCTTGGAAAATCTGAGGTATAAGCCTCAGCTTCCACCTTTTTGTTATTCTCTTCTCAAATCATGTATTGCCAGTCAAAAAAAGACTTGCTGAGGAAAAAGAACAATCTTATTTTTGCTCCTTTGGGGGGTTGGATAGAGTTTTAAGGGAAGCAAGATAGCTTAATGGGGACATAACAGCCATTGTGGGTAGGGAGCAATGGCAGGAGTCTGGCAGGATTGTATTAAAGATTCTGGGAAGAGGCAAGTGGAGATGTCAAATAGGCAGGTTGCGTTGGACTTGGAAAATACTGAAGCAGGATTTTTGGGAGACTAAAGCCGGTCACTATACTGACTTTTGAAGAAATGATGTGGGTGCCTGTTAGTGAAGGAAGTTGGTAATTCCTGTCACGTAGGGGGCAAGTCAGGGACGAGTGAGGGCAGGGACTGACTCTGGACATGGCAGGCTGGTTTCTTTGATCACCTAAACCGGTGTCTTTGCTGTGCAGACTTCTAAATCATATCCATTTGATGATTTCTTTATTAAATTAAAACAAAGTGCTGAATATGGGGCAAAATATTTCTCAGTGCCTACTGTTTAAATGTTCCTGATTTGCCCTGGCACATACATACTTACACAGAAATGCTGCTGTTCAAAGTCCATTCCCAGCTTTACATTCTTTTCCATGGGAAAAGGGGAAAACTGGAGACCAATCCACAAATTGTCATACATTTTCACAAACTCTGGAAGCTGTCACTTTCTTGCTGCTTATTATTTTGAAGAGTCTTGCCCACAGGAATCTGCTGTCTGTGATATTAAGTCAGAATGTCTGTATCTTGGGATTGCCTCAGCAGTAACTCTAGCTGCCTCCTGCTTCACTAGCCCTGCAAAGTCACTGCAATTGTGACCAGGCTGGGCAAGGTTAACCATAAACCTGACCTTGAGCAGATTTGCGCTTTACTTTCTTAAAACGTCATTGCCACGAAGATTGCCTAGCAACTATTGGAAGAAAACTGCAAGCACGGAATATGTTAGATCTGGTGACTTCCCTGTATCTAAAAAAATAAGAAATAATAAAAAAAATAGTTTGTTTGGTTTTTTTTTGCAGTTCAAACAATAGAACTAATATTATGGCTGTGGATTAGTCTTGTGGGCTACACATTTAAAAGTTGGCTTCAGATCAGCTGAGGGATAAACATGATTGTTTGGATGGAAAAAACACTTTGATCAAGCTGGAGGATCAGTGCACAGAAGGTATAAATTGCAAAGAGAACCAGAGAAAATTGTGACTGATGCTAATCAATCAATAAAGCATGTTTGGGATGAAATGAACTAACAAGAGTTAGGAATAATAGCAAAAGTGTAATTTAATTAGAATAGCATACTGATATTCTGGAATGGAAGGAGGTCAGTTTTCTTTCAAGGCTCCTCTAAGCTCTTGTTTCTACTCTATAGTGGTTTATTTATTTTTTATTCCCTTCTAAGTGCTAGTCTCCTTTTGAAGAGAGTTGCAGCTTTTACTACTGCTTTTTATAGTGTGTTCCACAGGTTAACCCTTTCAAAACACATCTTTTTTCAGCCAGCCTCAGGGTACAACAAAACCTCAAAGCTATAGTGGAATTCTTCTATCCAGAAAGGCTTAAAACCTTTCTAACGAATTAGGAAGAACCCTGACATTTCTCTCATTAAAGTAGGGGGTGGGGAAAGGGAAGGCAATCATGATTTATATCTCTTTTTTTTTTTTTCCAGTTTGTTAATATAATGCAAGTTCTAGAATTGAATCAATTTCTGGCACTCCCCACACTCATGTATTCAACAATATCACAGCCAGACAATGATAGGAGGCTAAAATAATCCAGATGTCTTCAGTTCATGCAGAAAAGAGTGAATGTTCTCTTTCACGTTTGCAACTAACTGTATATAAATAAGATTAGTTTTCTCAAAAAATAATATCTGCGTGATTTTAAGTTAAGGCTGTTTTTAAAATCTGAAGATAAAGAGATGAGCCGTAATATCTGTAAGTATGCCAGCATGTGGCTGGTACAGACATACATGTTTTTCGGCATGCATTTTTATGCCATCTTCGTGTCATTTTCAGGTGTGAAGGCTGTTAAAGAAACACATACGGGAATGACATAAAGATCAACATTTTACTTCCCTTTTAATCAATACCCATACATTTCTCCAGACTTTTTGCTAACAAAATGTTTTCCCTGTATTTGTTGATGCATCTATTGTAATATGTGTTTTATGTGAACTGGCCCTTTTCTTTCTTCTAGTGCTCCTCATTGGCATTAGTATCCAAGAAGACAAAGCTAAGTGCGGAACTTAGTAGAAGCTTTATTTGTTCTTTTCATTTTGAGGGTTGGGTTGTTTTTTTTTTTTTTCTTTCTTTTTCTTTGTTTGGAGGTCTCAAAACCAGTATTTGGTCTTATCAGGTTGCCTTTAGAGAGGCAATAGGGTCAAGGCCCCTCTCTCAGCTTGCCGTGGCCTCCTTTGCAGGGAGATGCTAATGAGTGCATTGCAGAGGTGCCCCATCCGGCTGCACATAGCAAGCCCATTTCTTGAATAAAGGCTGGAGCTGGGACTGGTGTTGCTGGTGTGTTACCACGTGCTCTTAGAAGCCTTCTTAGCCCACTGATTTCTTCTCTATTGTGCGGCGATTATGAACACCACTCTGCTACAGATCAAACACAATTCTACAAGTCTACCTTATTTAGCATGCGAGCGGCATGTGAATTTGAGTATTTTGACTTATTTAACATATATGACACAGCGTAACAACTAGCCAATATCAAAGTATGCTCTGCATTGTTGTTCCTTGTATGCAGAACACTGTCCGTGAGACTCCTGGATCAGCAGTAGTTTATCTGCCTGTGTTGCTGGAAGGACTAGTGGGTTTTGCAGATTTATTATAGCTGTCTGAAGCATCTCTCGTAAGCACTTCTTCTATGTTTGTGTGCATGTGTACGAGAAGCAGGCATAGGAAGGAGAGGTGACTTTAGTCATCTTCTGCCCATTTGTGGAGGAACGGGGTATTTCCTGACAACTCCAGTTACCATCTGAATCAGGTTTATTCTTGCTGCTAGACTTGCAATATACTGTTTTATGTGGAAAACATATTGCTCTGCATTTCTAAACCAGGTTGTAGGCGTGATATAAAATTCACTTGGGGGCATTTTAAGGTAACATTGTTTCTTTTTGTTGCAAGACTCACAGTGAAAAAATGGGTAATCATAGCACAGAAATAGCTGCATTACAGAATTCCTTCATGACATTACACTCTACCGAACTCCAAGGCATAACTTATATCACACCTAAAGTCATTAAGTGTAGAGACAAATTGCTTCATAGAGACCAGTCTTTTGTTACTGGATTTTTTTGTCTTTCTTGTTAGTGTTCTCTTTGCCATATGTGGTCTGTGGAATAATATCTAGGATTGCTATTTGAAAATGATTCAGTTGGCTTGGTTCGAGAAACTTCCACTCTCATCTGTTATAACCAAATTTCTGAAGTAAATTATAGCCCCGTGGAGCTACAAGTGGAGAAAGCAGCAGCCTTCAGATGACATTTTGATACTTAAAGGGCCTATTGCTGTTGTATTACTTGCACCACTGATTATTTCTGTTTCTTTATTTACAACTATAAAATTGTTAGCTTTGCAAAGGAGAACCTGCCTCAGGTGAAAAATAATGATTCTTAGTTAAGGCTGGACCCAGAGGGAGTGAGAATTTCTCAGAGGAGACGTAACTACATTTTGTGCTGCACTTCAGTGCCCCACAGATCCAATCTAGCATGCAGACAAATGGAGCTAAATACGGTGCTTAAATGCGCATGTTAAACCCTTGCCAGAAGCTACAGTTATTAAATAATACCAGGATCTCCCCCCATTTTCTAGTAGAACAGTTGGAGCTGACTGGCAGGCTCATGTTTTCTGGGCAGATTATTTCAATCCTTTGGGAAAAGGAGAGCCACTCTAAGAAGTTAATACCTCTGGGGAAGTATACTGGAGAGCTTCATTTGATCTTCTCTGACATATATGACAGTATCTCATTTTCAAGCTGAAAAAGTCCCATCCACGGGTTATGCCACTACCAACATGCATAAACATGGCTCCAAGTAGAAAAGGGAGAGCGATAGGATATTGGAATGAGTGGCAAATGTTATCTGAAGCTCTTATTAGAATCCCACTATTAAAAAACACGCTGACAAAGCTGTCCGGGATAACTGCGGTACATTGCTGGCTTATTCGCACTGTTTGGCTGAGTGGATGGTAATTGTCAGCACAGGGGCGGTGTCAGTAATCAGGGAGTACCCGCGCTTTAAATGTCTCTCGCCACCTCTGTAAAAGGACAGCTCACTGAAATCATACCTTCTCCATCGATTAACCATGTCTCACAATTCATCAGTGTGAATGGCACTAATTTTGTTGTGGTCTAATGTATGGAAAATAAACTGTTTCCTCCAAGGACCCCTGAGGGAGTTGTTGTATAAGCCTAGTGATAGAGGGGAAAAAAAAGGATGGAGAAGGAAGAAAGAAGCTCCTTCCACAGTCCACATCAGCTGTTAAGAAGCTTTATTAAAAATTGTTGCAGATCTCCTCGGGGTGCTAGAGCTGTGCTGGAGAATGGCTGCTCCACAATAGGTTAGGCAGATTGAGATACAGAGGCAGATGGGGGCAATTTCTTGCAAATCCTTGACTGCCTTGGACATCTGGTCCTCCTGGAGAAGGATATTTCCACACATGTTTTTTATCAGTGAGACAGAATAGCTGGACTATACTGTTGATTCCAATTACAACACTGTGTTTGAAAAAGCCTTTAAAAGCAGCACCTACTTCTCCCTGTTTCTTCAGCTCTCTAAATCTTTCTGATACTGTTGGCTCTGAAATAGGTTGAATGGGACAGTGGGAAATAGCATTTCAAAATCCTTCATTGTGCAAGGTCTTCTCTGGGTTTGGGTTTGGTTGTTTTTTTTTTTTTTTTTTTTCCCCCTACTGCAAGTAACAGCTATGTTACTGCCTTCTTGGCAGTATAATAGCTGATTCAAACTGAAATGAGAAAATTGGGACCATTAGGGCAAAAGTCAACAAACATTTGCAATCCATGATGCAGATTTCTTATCAGTAGTGGGGACAAGATATTCCTGGACTATTCTTCACTGAAACAAATACAATTCCAAGATGGACATCGCTTTTAAGGGCTGGTGTTCTTTCCTAATTCCCAATCCACAGAAAGGTCCCTGTTTTTAGGAAGGAAAACATCGCTTTCTTGCCTTTCCTTGAGCAGTATCAGAAGACAGTTTCTGTGTTTAAGGACTGGAAAATGTTTGTTTGTTTGTTTGGGTTTTTTTTTGCCAGCTCTGTTATGGTCTCTCTGACTTTGGGGAAAACCATTTTTCCTCAGTGATGCCTTTGTGAAATAGAAGCAATAGTACATCTGCTTTCCATGCCTCTTGGGAGACTTGATTAATGACTATGATGGGCTTGTAGTTTTTCAACTGGAAGGCAAGGAAGAACAGAACACTGGTACAGTGGTACCTGTGGTCAGAGTGTAACCTTCTCTTCTTCCAGAGCGAATGCCAAAGCTACTGCTATAACTTAGACCTTATCTGACCAGTATGCTCCTGTACGCTGATTTAAACTGTGCAGGATGATCTTCATTAGAAGGGAGTAGAATTCACAAATGTTTATGACAAAATTCTCTCTGTAGAACAGACTGAACTTCACTGGCTTTCAGTTTCTTGCTGCAAAGGGGAGGGTTGACAGAGCTACTGATATGAACTGGCAAAGCTCCACTATGGCCAATGGTGCAAGGGAAAATTTGGTGAAACTTGGCCCAAAGCTTTCAAGGTTTGTATGTCAAAATGAAGTCAGGAAGAGAGAATTAGAAAAACTTATGAAAAAAAAACAACAAAAGGAAAGACTGCCAGAAAGCTACATGTCTGTATGGGATAGTATTATTACACAGTTACATTGCTGACAGAATAGCAAGTCAACGAAAGGAACATTAAATATTTTAAAAAATGAATAATGTAGTAACATAACATGTAGCTTTAAAGTGTATTGACCTGGATATATCAGGCCTAAGCGATCATTTCTTGGCTCTTGTGAGATCATTGCTTGACTCTGAAATTAGAATCATTTCATGAGTGTGTGGAAACAAGAATGAGGTCACCTCCATCTTAATTAGAAAAGGATAGATCAAATATCCAAGGCATACTTTCTTGTTTGCTGTTGACTGACTTAGATTAGTGTGATATAGTCCTGGGGCAGTATTTTATGATAGCCTATTTTGCTGCCATATGTATTGTACTTCTTTTTGCCTTTCTTTCTGAGGATAATATAGGTTTAATCATGCTTAAAAAACTGTTACATTCATTCTGTTTCTATCTGAAAAAAGGAATGAGGTGAAGGAAACATTCAGATGAATAACATTTAATGCAGGCTTTATATAAGCCAGAGGTCTCAATAAAATTTTAAATCCTTTTAGTCAGCTATTCTTCTAATTACTTTTTATTTCTCCTCTGCTGGAAGAGCTTTCAGGCTGTGTACAATGAACATGTGGGTCTTTATTTCACATTAATGTGTTCAATAAAATAAAATGATACAGTTGAGTAATATGGATCACAAACTAATTTATATAAACATTGATTGTTTCAGAGCACTGGGGAACTTCATTGTCTTGGTCTGTATGACTGCATTTCAGTAAACCTGAAATATACTGGGTTTTGTGACCCTTTTTTTTTTTCATTTTTCAGAAGCTTGATATGAAGACATTGATTGACAATTGGTTCTGCCACATTCCTCCTTCCTAGACTAGTGAAATAATAGCCTGAAAATAAGATACGTGACTGCTGTCTTTCCTATTTTGTTCACTGGGTGCCTGAGTCAGTACTCTGAAATCCAGTGATGATCTTTCACTGACAGCATTATTGTATGAGTAATTTTGAGGTTAAAAAACATATACAAATACTTTTAAACTCGCAAAAAAAAAAAAAAAAAAAAGGAGTATTCTTTGTATTAAACCCAAGTCCGGGTCTTTGTGCTTTGATGCTTGTTATGAACCTATAAGACTTACTGAACTGTCATGCCTCTATATCACCCTAAAATATACCCATGTAAAGTGAAGTCGAAAGCTGCATTTTCAATTTTGCCATTGATGTCAGTGTGACCAGGGTTTCTTGACAATTACTAATCAATGGAATCCAAGTTGTACTTAGATTGGCACTCGGGTCATCTGTCTTCAAAGATATGCACGCATCTGGGATTTCAGCTTTATTTAGAAATGGTCATTAGAAACCTTAATCCTAGGCCACGAAACTTGGAACTCAATCAGAATATTCAGCTCCCAAATTTCCAAGGATAGGATATTAGTTTGACAATATGTCAACATTGAAATTTAGTGGTCTAAATATAGAGGAATACTATAACTCTACTATAACAGAGCTATGATAACAGCACAACAACTATTTGGGTCCACAATCATGGGCAAGCTCACCTCCCTAATAACAAAAAATCAGGATGGTCACTGCCTCGTTTAAGCTAGAGCCCAGTCAACCATTCAGTTAAAAATATATCCTGCTGCGTAGAAAATATACTGTATGGCAGCCACGACCCTTATCACACACAAGCAGCAATTCTACCAGGTGAGGTATTGAGAGAGGAAATCTTGCAGGTGCTGGGGTAAGCTTTTCTTGGCTAGGAGCTGATCCAGCCTTTTGTTGCCGAATGCTGTGTCAGCTGGCCCACTTAGGTTTATCCATGTACACATGAAGTTTCTTATACATCCAGCACGCGACACTTCCAGTATGCTTCCCGGTGTTTGTGATTTCTAATGCTCGCAGATACAAGACGGATAGAACAAAAGGCTCAAATGGGAGTCTCAGCTACACAGGCAACAGTAAACTGTTTACAAACAGGGGTGCCTTGAAGAGGAGAACAAGCACAGTTCATGTTATGCATTTACACCAGTAGAGAACTTGATTTTAATGAGTGGCCTACACCAGCACCCCTCCGTGAAAGGGCACTCTAAATTCTTACCAAGCTGGGTATCTGCACCTTACAGTTAGAAACACAGAAAGGCAGCAGTAACGGAACTCTGCAAATGGCTGCGGGCTGGATAGCAGATAGAAGAGGGGGAAAAAATCTGAAACCGGTCTTTGGAAGTGTGGATTTTGCTTCGGAATATGCTGCATCAGGTCCATCACTAATTAATTCCTGTGGGAAACGTAGAAGTTGACTGGGAGGAACGCACCTGTAACAATAAGGTAGCTGCTTTAGTGTTTTGTTGTTGTTGTTAGTTTTTTTTGTGGGCGAGGGGGGTGTTGTCTTGAGTGCGGGCGAATCCATCTTGTATGATTTGTGTGAGTAGATTCCACTTTGTGTTTCTCTCATTTAAATGGCATAAAATGGCAAGACTCACAGGGCATAACTATGAAGAGAAAATGAAAGCTTTTATATAGCTTTCTGGGAACATAAATTGCCCTAAAATGGAGTTTAATATTTGATTCAGACATTCAGTCAGTTGGAATAGTAAGCTGGAATGCAGCAATGTATTTAACAATCTTACAGGCTGGAGTGATGTCTTAGGAAAGTGTTGAAACATAAATCAGGTAGAGAATGATTGTAAGGAAAAGGAGATCTGGGCTGAGCAAATCTAAACTTGCACAAACCTGTCAAAAACGTGTTTTATTATCCAATGTATTATCCTCCTATGATTCATGTGAATTGGAAATATGTTATGGTGTGTCATATGTATGCAAGCTGCAAATCCATTAAGAACAAGCCTTATATAATTTATTTGAATTAATGTCATATTAAATGCTAAAAATAGAGTTGATGTTAAAGCACAGGTGCGATCCAATAAAAACAAGGACAATTTGAGTTAGGACAGCCTTACATCAATTTTACTCACTTCCAGCAGATTAGTATGTAGCACCTACACTGCGTACAACCCCAGGCGTAGTAGGCTGTTTTTCAGGTATGCACCCAGAGTAGGAACACTTTGCTATGGCAAAGTTTTCAGAGAATTTAGCTTTCTGCAAATGCACATTCAAAAATTAAATCACATTTCCCCCCTTCTTTCTTTCTTTAGTTTAATCCATGTATTTATGCAGACCACAACACATATTTGAGACATTGGATTTTTAAAGTTGGCTTGAAACCCCTCTAAAATGTGTCTTAACAGTTGAGCATGTAAAATCACTTGTTTATGCAACATGTACCTCATTCCCGAGGGATCCAGCCTATGCTTTCATAGCCTTCTTTTTAGATAACTAGCAAAACAAGGCAAAAGAGAAAGGCTGTTCTGAAAACATCATGCAAATACTAATGAATTTGTTCTCACAAATCCCCTGAGAAGTATTACTGTCATTTTGGGCATTATATTAAATTCACATATATGGGCCACAATGTATTTTAAAAGCTCCTTTTGGGTGGGATCTGACAAAGTCTGAGCAGAGACTACTTTTTGTGTAATGATCCTTGTTCATTTTAAAAGTCACTTTTTTCTGCCTGTGACAGAGGACAATGACCTTTTTTTCTGTGAATCCTGGAGGCAGATTCAAATCTGTTGAAAGACTAGATGAAACTCTCAACTAAAAGGAAAGCTAGAAAAGGAGGCTATTAAATTAGCTGGTAGCTCCACAAGGAGTACAGGCTGTAATACAACAAATTAAAAAGGTTTGTGGTCAAGCCAAAATGTAAAATCATTACTAAGCACTTTTGCTAAGCAGTTTAAAGTATGAGGGAACATAACTTTGCAAAGCCACTACTCTGTAAGTCTCAAAACATGACAGCAGTTTTAGAATGAAGAAAGAGGTACTAAACCAGTAAATCCTCAGCCCAAAATATTCTGAATCCCACAGTAACATGGCTTTAGTGTGGCATCTCTGTGACTTGTAGTGTATGATTATAATCCTTTAGAATAAATTGACACTGGCTGCTGTAACATCTTAAAGCTTTTCAGGCAGCACATACAAATTGAGAAACTAAATTAACAGACTGTGTCCAAGATTTCACCCAATATATTTTTTTTAAGTGAAGCATCTCCTCGGAGATAGTGAATTCAATTCTTTTAGGACAAGATTTAGGGCCATATTGAAAAGATTGAACCTTTTCTTGGAAGATAATTCAGATTATCTATAGAATCTCTCTGTGGCAGCTCCGTTACTGTAAACACCTTTAAATCAGACCTGGATATCTTTTTAACTCAAGTGGGTTAGAAGTAGGAGTTGCTTGCGGAAGTTTTATGGGTAGAAGGTCAGCCTAAATGACAATAATAGCCCATGAGGTGTATTAGAGAGCAATGCAGGTGCCTAAAGGTAGGGCCTAAGGCCATTTTAGATGCCTCTATATGTCTTGTCCAGCCTCTGGCTGCCTGGTCATGAGGGTAAGGACTCCTGTGCTTTATCAGCCGGATCTATACAAGTGTCTTAGATATCCAATGATACACAAGTGGCATTAGATACCTGTGTTTCAGCTGCTGAGTACCAGCCTTGGGTGAACAGGTTTCTTCAGGGCTGTTTATTAACAGGTTTGAGCCCAATCTGCAAAAAGGCATTCAAGGTATTGAACTCGGAGCAAAACTGTCAGTGGAGCCAGAGCTTCAGGTACTACTTGGTGCCAGGCACCAAGTGTGCTTGCTGCAGCTGTTGTTGGGTGGCTGTGATTTTTACTGTGTATTCAGTCACTTCTAGTAAGCTCTTAATTATCAATAGTCACTTTATATGGGATATGACTTATTTGCTCCATACATGGATTACCTATTCAAATCTGACAGGAGCAGCACTATTGAAATAAAAGTTTGTTTGCCAGGTTGCCTCAAGTCCATAAATAGCAATTTAAGCTATTTTTGTATGGTCTGAAATGCAAACTAATATACTACTCCAGAGGAAAGCAAGGCAGAGCATGCATTGTACTCCAGGAATTGGAGTGCTGGGCAGTGCAGGGCAGGCCTATGTCACTCCCTGGAATGAAACACAAGATGTTGGGACTTACTGGTTCATCCCTGGCTCTGTCACCCGTAGCCCCAAGCCGGCTGCATGTGGAGCTAGTTAATAGCCGCAGTAGCGGGGGATGGGCAGAGGTGAGAAGGAAGTGGGGAGTTGGCTGTGGTCTGCTTTCCTGACTGTGCAAGTGGCATTTCTGAAAGCAGCGAAAATGTCCACAGAGCTCAGAGTCATACTGGTCACCATCGCCAGCAGAAAGGTGTCCATTTCTTAGTCTGTAACACACTTTCTACTTGAACTTATGATAAAAGAGATCTTGGTACCGTGAATTCCTCATATACTGAAATCATGATCTTCCAATGACACAATAGCCCTCGAGATTTGGAATATTTCAAAGGAGAAAACTAATAAATTATTGTAGTTTAATGGAAGCAAAGAAAAAGCTGAGAGTAAAAAAAATCCAAAAAATAACACACCAAACCACAATAATCTTCTATCAAAGAAGGAACAAAGAGCTCAGGAATGAGTTCACATTAGATTATTCATGCAGTAATACTTTGTAATGTCCCAAGGCCACTTGCATGCACCTTGCCCCCAAACCGATGATTAAGGCTTTCAGAATCTCTCCGGCAGAAATACATTTGTAACTTATTTAAGTTAAGGAAAGCTGCTGCTGACCTCATTTTTAGAGAAGCAATTAGGTGTTTGCCACTTCTGACCAGGTGGCTGTTTACTTACTACCTCTCAGGAATAACCAAGGTCTTTGGCTGCTAAATGTCACACACTCCTGTTGTGCAAGAGAATAGCGTGTGTGCTGCACTTTGACCAGTGCGCCTTGTACGTAGGATGTGGGCTTCATGCTCTTAAGTGCTAGAAAATTTCCGAGTGGCTATTTCTGCCAGGCAGCCTTGCCACTGCTGTACTGCAAAAAGGGCTTGTCCTGGATGTGATTAACTGGCGTATTATGGCCTCAGACAGAAGGGAACTCCTTTCCACAGCAAAACAACTCCTTTGCAGTAGAGAGAATGCAAAACAGAGTCATGCTCTGCCAAAACACCACTGATGTAAAGTCCAGCTTGTTGCATAAATGGCAGTAAATCCTGGGCTGCTCCAACTGTCTTTGAGGCTATGCTAGTTCAGGATCGAGCTACGGACAATTCTTCCCTTTCCCACCCCTTTGCTCACTGAGCAGAGTCAGGCTAAGGATTGATCTCTCTTTGTTTGGGCACTTATGCAGTTGAAATTAATGTTTGCTTGGAAATAACAAGCAGTTTTTAACTTGAATATACTGCTTAAAATACAGAAAACTTACTGTGTGCAGGAAAGTGACTGGGGAATGGGGTCTGGTTTGCAGTTTGGAAAGGAACAAGTGAGCTGCCCTTCTGTGATCACAACCTTTAACCAGAAAGTGCGGGAATGTGCTTCTCCCCTCTCCCTCTCCCTCTCCCTCTCCCTCTCCCTCTTCCTCTCCCTCTCCCTCTCCCTCTCCCTCTCCCTCTTCCTCTCCCTCTCCCTCTCCTTCTCCCTCTCCCTCACCCTCTTTTGTAATTTATTTTATTTTATTTTATTTTATTTTATTTTATTTTATTCCAATTCTGACAAGGTGTTAACTGATCTGATTCACCCGCACTGCTACACTCTGCTTCGGGTCACAAGTGGGCCACAAAATTTTTGGGAGCACTTCTCATACAGTTGGGGGAGTTCCAAAATCATCCTGTGCCAAGTGGAAAATGAAGCTGTCATCAGTCCAGGGTCAGCTCAGCATAAGGGCAGAGGAGCTCCTTCCTCTTGCTTTATTTCCTTTTAGTCTGTGGTCCATTTTTATTGCTGGAGAATGTTTTCAAGAGTAGTGAAACCCTTATGCAGCACCGCTTGGCTTTGGATCTCAAATCTATAAAGGAAACTTCTTATATTTGTGTGCTTGGCTTGAATTTATTCCTCCAAGGGAAAGACAGTTATTAACTTTTTGGTGGTGATTTCACCTACACAAATTCTCTTGTGTTCACAGAGCTTTTATAGCAGAATTTTAGCGATATAAGCCTCCAGCTAATATGGGGCTATGTTGGGAGATCCAGCCTTTAACTAAACAGCTCTTGTTCAAAGCTGCTTTAGTCTTTCTTGCTTTTATTTTATTCAAAGACCACATCGGAGTAGGATGTGGTAGTCACTAGTCAGACATCAATTATGTTGCCTTTATTTCCTAATTAGTAGTCCAGCTGTGCAAATAATTGACTTTGGGTTTTTTTTGTTTGTTTGTTTTGTTTTGTTTTGCTGGTTTAATCAAGGGTGTAGGGGACTGTTCCAGGTTAAACATTTGGTTTCATTTTAATTTATTGTTGAATAAAAAGTAAAATGTTTTCAAAACCTTTTGAGACTAGAATCTTAGTATTCTGTTTTCAAAATCTTGAAATAAAATGTTTAGGCTTTTAGAGAATGTTTTTGGCTGTGAGAATCTGATGTGCTTGATGTGTATTTTTGATAAGTTTGGGTAATCCCAATTTATATTTTGTTGGCAGACAATGGCCAGCTGAAATGCCTTCTTTAGCTCTAATTGCTATTTACAATACATTCAAATAAATCCATTGCCCATTGTCCTCTCTAAGAAACTGTGTCAAATCTATACCTGCAACAGAATGTTTGTTGAAGCTTTCCTCTCCCCCCGCCCTGCCTTTTTTATTTGGAACTATTTGGAAATACATCTGCTAATATTTTTCAGGTTGGTAGTGAAGCTGAAACAGCTGGCTAGAAACACTCTGCTTGTTTTCGTGTTACACAAGGCAGCTTGAGCAGCCAGTAGCTGAAAACCCGACCACTTGCTGAGATCCATCTTTCATTTATTTTATCTCCTTACCCATGCTTACGTCTGGTGACGTGGAAGGCTGAAGAAAGAAAGTTGAGAAGGTCAGTCTATTGTGTTGCCTCTGGAGCCTGTGTATTTGCCCTTCCTGAGTCTGTTTATTCTCTGAATCATTTGACATGCTGCACGTTCTGCTCTGACCTTCAGCCTATTGCATACTTTATTGCCTTGCCTAAAGGCCGTGATTCTGCAATACAAGGAACAAACTCTAGGGTGTCTCATCCCAACTTAAAATCCCCACGACTCAAAGCCTCCATCCAGTTTAACCTCATGTTGCTGTATCAAAGTTGCTCAAAAAAATTTTCCAGCTGAACTGCATTCTGGCAAACTGCATGGTCCTCTTGCCTAGTGCCCCTACCAGCATCTGATTAAATCTTAAAGTGGAAAATCTGACAAGGCAGGCAGCCATGGTTGTGGTTGGTTCCACTCAGAGCTGAACCTGGGAAAGATGGGCACAACACGCTGACCCCTGGATTGCACAATGAGCTCCACCTGAACTGTTACCTCCATTCCCTTTTCAGATGGTCCCAAACAGCATAGTCTCCTTAGAAAAACGCCAATGAATGTACAATACGGCTGTGGAGGCTAGAGCACTGTAGCCAAGGTTATGTATATTGGTACAGCCCTTCAAAAGGGTTTTTTGGTCTCTTCCGGATGTTTCATTTTATGTCAGAGAATGGGAGCAATGAATGTTGCTGCCAGATAGGTGAAACAAATCACCTCCCTACAGCATGTATCTTGACTTACTAGTTCTTAAAAGTGAAATGGCACTGTTTCACAATAGCCTAAAATGCTAGCTAACACTATTATAGAAAGCTGTTGTTTGGAGCTTTCATTGTAGAGTGATTTTTAATTTTTTTTTTTTTTTTAATGGAGGAGCTCTGTAAGCAAGCATTTCCACACAACAAGGGGAAAGAAAAACTCTTCCTGTTCATTATCTGTCCCTATTTTCTTGCAGGAAAAGCCTTCACTAGAGTTACACACCTTAGTCTTTTACATTGGGTAGATTTTGTCCACTCCTATGTTTTCGATGCATAGTAATGTGTGTTTCAGTAATGTCTGCTGTCCTGTAATTACTGTGTGGGAGTTGGCTCTGGTAGAGATATGACACAGAAGAACCCGAAAGATACTCTTCATGCATCTTCTGAAAACTTGGAAAAGTGGCAAGAATTGAATGATAAGCCCAAGCACCTATTTCATGTGATCAGTCTTATAGTCTGAAAATTACATTAAAATATGCTCTGCCGTATTATAATAACATAGGTGAAATAAACATATCTGAAAGGGAAAAGAAGTACAAAGATGTTGAAAGCAAAAATATTTGTGAATGGACAGATGCTGTCGTCTCACAAATCTTTCCTGCCCTAGCATGGTAGGGCTATTTTTTCATCTACCAAAGGCCATCTGTGAAAAATGTAAGCTAATATTTAAAAGAAGTACTTATAAGAGCATTAGCAAGGAAAACAAATAAATCATGTTGTCTTTCAATTCTAAACCAGGCTTTAATTTTGCACATATATATCATCATTTTATATGTTTTCCTTTTATGTTTCCAACTGGAAATGAACCTAAATGCCACAGTTTCCAGTACGTTCAGGCTTGCTAGAATCTGGATGGTCATGAACCTCTCCCTTGCAGGTTTGCTTGTTGCTGTGCCATGCTTCATCCACTGCTCCTGAAGAGCCTCTCCTCTGATGCAGAGAGTGAGTACCATTTTTATTACAGGGTAGAGAGAGCTTCGTCCCAGGCAGCTGGCAGGAGGAGTGCTGTGGCAGTGCCATCTGTTTCAGCGCTGCCTGCTAGAATTCTTCCCTCGCTTGATGTGCCGTTGCCGTCTAATCAAGATATGGAAGTGGTTAATGTTAAAGGAACTGTCATGAAGAACACTCTCTCCAGCCTGAAGAGCTGTCAGAAGCTGTAGTCATAACTATTCTTCAGCTGCTGGTCCTTTTGGTATTTTTTCCCACACCTCGTTTTGAAAGACTTTGCTGTCTTGCTGATCTATGAACCACTGTCTGTAACTACAGGTCCATATGCTCAGGGAAACTGTTGTGCGACACGTTAGATGGGCCCTGAAAGCAAAAGATAATCTCCTCTTAATTTTTTTTAAGCCTCGTAACAGCTTCCTGAGGTATACGCAGGAACTGATTACCTCATGCAAGGCAAATGTGAACTCCCTCCCCCACCTCCCATAAATAACCGTAGACACTGACATATTTATCTACGGACCACAAAGGCTGAGGACTCTGACAGCAGCTAGGAGTGAAAAACTAGAGGGAAAAAAAAAGGTGCAAAGTTCCTTTCCACCTCTTCCCCAGTTTATAGGGACTCGTCTGGCTGCAGACCACTGAATAAGGCCTGCATGGATGAACAAGGAGGTCCTGGACACGATCAAAAGGAAAAAGGTGGCCTATAGGGAGCCCTACAGGGGCGGGCAGCCTGGGAGGTATACAGAAGAATTGTTTGAGCAGCCAGGGATCAGGTTAGACAAGCTAAAGCCCAGATAGAACTAAATCTGGCCAGGGACATTAAGACAAACAAAAAATCCTTCTTTAAGTATGTCAGTGACAAAAGAAAGATGAGGGAAGATGTGGGCCCTCTCTGGAAGGAAATGCAAGAGCTGGTTACCCGGGGCAGAGACAGAGCTGAGGTACTCAATGACTTTTTTGCCTCAGGCAAGGACTGCAGCCACACTGCCCATGACACAGAATGCAAAGGCGAGGATTGGGAAAATGAAGAACCGCCCACTGTAGGTGAAGATCAAGTGCGAGACCACCTGAGGAACCTGAAGGTACACAAGTCCATGGGACCTGATGAGATACATCCGCGGGTCCTGAGGGAACTGGCAGATGAAGTTGCTAAGCCACTAGCCATCATATTTGAGAAGTCGTGGCAGTCTAGTGCGGTTCCTGCCGACTGGAGAAGGGGAAACATAACCCCTGTTTTCAAAAAGGGAAATAAGGAAGACCTGGGGAACTACAGGCCAGTCAGTCTCACCTCTGTGCCTGGCAAGATCATGGAGCAGATCTTCCTGGAAACTCTGCTGAAGCACATGGGAAATGAGGAGGGTATTGGTGACAGCCAGCATGGCTTCACCAAGGGCAAGTCATGCCTGACAAATTTGGTGGCCTTCTACGAAGGGGTTACAGCAGCAGTGGACAAGGGAAGAGCAACAGATGTCATCCACCTGGACTTGTGCAAAGCGTTTGACACTGTCCCACATGATATCCTGGTCTTTAAATTGAAGAGACATGGATTTGACAAATGGACCACTAGGTGGATAAGGAACTGGCTGGACGGTCGCACTGAAAGAGTTGCGGTCAACAGCTCTATGTCCAAGTGGAGACCAGTGACGAGTGGTGTTCTTCAGGGGTTGGTACTGGGACTTGTACTGTTCAACATCTTCGACGGTGACATGAACAGTGGGGTTGAGTGCACCCTCAGCAAGTTTACCAATCATACCAAGCTGTTTGGCGAGGTAGACATGCTGGAGGGGAGGGATGCCATCCAGAGGGACCTGGACAGGCTGCAGAAGTGGGCCCAAGCCAACCTCATGCAGTTCAACAAGGCCAAGTGCAAGGTCTTACTTCTGGGTCAGGGCAATCCCAAGCACAAATACAGGCTTGGCGGGGAATGGCTGGAGAGCAGCCCTGAGGAGAAGGACGTGGGGGTTCTGATTGACAAGAAGCTCACCATGAGCCAGCAGTGTGCGTTGCAGCCCAGAAAGCCAACCGTATCCTGGGCTGCATCAAAAGAAGTGTGGCCAACAGGTCGAGGGAGGTGATTCTGCCCCTCTACTCCACTCTCATGAGACCCCACCTGCAGTACTGCATCCAGCTCTGGAGTCCCCAACATAAGAAGGACATGGACCTGCTGGAGCATGTCCCGAGGAGGGCCACGAGGATGATCAGAGGAATGGAGCACCTCTCCTATGAGGAGAGGCTGAAAGAGTTGGGGCTGTTCAGCCTGGAGAAGAGAAGGCTCTGGGGAGATCTTATTGCGGCCTTCCAGTACCTAAAGGGGCCCTACAGGAGAGCTGGGGAAGGACTTTTGACTAGGGCGTGTAGTGACAGGATGAGGGGGAATGGCTTTAAACTGGAAGAGGGCAGGTTTAGATTAAACATTAGGAAGAAATTTTTTACTTTAAGGGTGGTAAGTCACTGGAACAGGTTTCCCAGAGAAGTTTTTGAGGCCCCATCCCCGGAGGTGTTCAAGGCCAGGCTGGTTGTAGCCTTGGGCAACCTGGTCTAGTGGGAAGTGTCCCTGCCTATGGCAGGGGGGTTGGAACTTGGTGATCTTCAAGGTCCCTTTCAACCTAAACCATTCTATGATTCTATGATTCTATAAATGATGTTGAGTACGCCTCTAGGTAATTAATTCTTTTATATAAGTGAACTACAAACAGTAAAATATGGGCACACAATAAATTCATTATCTTATTGTCTTCTGCAGGTTATAGGGGCCCCAGTTTTTGTATTTGACAGCTAGTTTAATCAAGAAATATGCTACAGAAAAGTCAGTTCAACAGGGAGAGCAGAAAGGTGTAAGCCAGGAGATTCCCTTGGCCTTTGGGGTAGGAAACAGACTACACAGCAAAGTAGGGATGGTTGTCTAGGCATCCTTACAACCAATAACCTGGATGTGAGGTTGACAGTCAGCCTTTCCAACAGACCAGTTCTTTGGACTTCCTGCCAGGACTTGAGGAGATGGTAACACCTGCAAAATCAACAACACTGATAAATTTTTTTTTTTTTGCAGGTCCACATCCTGAAGAAACCAGAATATATTCATTATTGGGAGTGCAGCGTCTGTGAATTCTTAATAACTTAAAGATAATATGTTTCCAGTTGCACTTATTGCCAAACAACTTAGGCAGGAGCTTCTGTGTGAGTGCGGCATAAAGTGATATGAGCAGGGCAGGGTGGCTACCGTGGGCTAATCACTGCTTTACAATCACTAGCAACCATCAGGTGAACAATGTAAATTTTAAAAATGCAGCTTCCTTTCTGAGGATTAAAACAAACAACTTGCCACTGATTTCACTTGCTCTATTGGAGTTTTGAAAAGAAAGTGGTAACTTTTTAACTGTAAGGTTTTAGTACCTGTCAGAACCTCAATACATCCTTCTCACAACGTTAAACCTTTTCCCAAGATGCCAAATGGGAGAGCACCTGAGATAAAATTCACTAGTTTGCTGTATCCTGTCTGATTTTCTAAAAAAAACCCAACAACAAACTAAACAAACCCGATTTTTTTTTTTTTTTTTTTTTTAACTGTCTTGGTGACCTGCCTCAACTCTTGTTTTCAACTTTTTACTGTTGGAACCATAAATGTAGACTTCCTGCATCCTTTCATGGATCTGGGCACCAGGTGGACAGGAAGTCATCACTGAGGAACGGGAAACAGAAGCATTAGGAAACAGCCAAGGTCTACTCAGGCATGATGTTAAGGGCAGCTACAAGCGCCCCCCCAAAGTGAGAAGTACCTGTTTCTCAGTGGGATTACGTGGACAATATCATAGCAGTTAATGTGCTGTGCAATTAGGCTGAGTCACCAGGAAAGTATATTCTGCAACTAAGGAAATATTTGATAATCATCACATTTTGCCAATGGTTGTCTGCCAGTGAGCCACATACATTTGCCGCAAGGCAGATGAAAGTGGAATGAAGGATACTTTATGGCGGTGGAGAAATCTGAGGATGCAGCAAGAGGATTTTGAGAGCCATTGCTACAGGTTGCAGGAATTAAATTTGACCTACTCTTGATGTCACAGGGTCTTCATTATGAAATGCAGCAAACCAACTCTAACAACATTTTTCTTTTGTGCTTAACATCAATCCACTTGCAGTAGAAACCTTCTAGAGAAAAAGGTCTTGGTCCTCCTATGCTTCTGTTTTTTTGTAAACAGAGAGTCATTTTTCTCTTCCTTTTAAGCTACTGTACCAAATGGTTTGAGTATAGTTCAAAGTTGCTTGCATGTATCATGCTACTAAATGCCAGAGAGTTAAAAGCATTGTAGCATCATCTAGAGGCCAGACATAAACTACAGTGCATTGTTATAAAGTCTTTCAGTTGAGTAAAGCACACTGATGAATGTTAAAATATACAATTATAAGCAGGATCTTTTAAAGAATATAAATAGCAGAAAATAGGTGTTTTCCAATGAATTCCTTACCAGCAAAGTTACAGTGCATAAACGAATACACTGTGTATTAGTAGCTGTGTTTGGACAAATTTGCATTTCCCCCCACATGTGTAAATGAATAATCAAAGGTGGTAGAATAATTTATAATGAGTCCCATCTATTTACAAATTTGATGGACAGCTGACAATTTGAATGAAGAGACAAGTACATATGCCCTGTTGTGCAGTTGCAGCATGTGACAGATTCAATTTGTATAGCAGCAACATGACCTAAGATTTAATATATGAAGAATAAACTTCCTTGTTTCCATTTGCCAATTGTAAACTTTGTCTTTTTCTGAATGTATTTAGTAGTCAGAATACAAACGGACTGTTTGAGAGGTTAATGAGGAATGTCTTGCCAGCAAAGTACAGAGTTTTGAGATGTTTATCAGAAGCATGTGCATATGCGTGGGCGAGAAAAGTGACTTCAATAAAGAAGCCTGAAGGGTTTTGGTGTTTAACTTCCACTGCCATGCAATGCGATTTGGAAGATTTTCCTGAGGCTTGCTTGAAATTTGTTTAAAATCAAACTTTAAAGCCATCCTCTCTTCATTCAAGTAACCAAGAGTGCCTTACAAATGTCAGAAAGTTATGTCATTTCCACTTTGTAGAATTGGAAACTGAGTGGTTTGCTGATTTATTCAAACCGATTTGCTCAAATTGATAGGATGAGTGGGCAACGTTGAAAATGAAGCTAGTTCCCTTGTGTCCTATTCCTGTGTACTGAGGCCTGCTGGCCCCTCTAAAAGAAAGGTTGATATGGCTGACCGCATTAATTGTCTACAGATGTATATGAGACTAGAAATACAGATGCAGGAGTACCGGCCTGTTGTACAGATTTACTGCCCTTTAAAGTGAATGTTTCTTTCAGGGACATAATGTCTGGCTCAAACCAGAAAATCTCATGAGAAGCCAGCACTGCAGATGATTGTTACATTGCACTGGCAATCTCCTGAGAAGATGGGCTTTACCTTTTTCAGTCTGAACTAACAAAATAGGCCAGTTGAGATAGCAACCAATAAGCAATTACCAGATATGAGGAACTAGGGAGAAAAGAGGCAGACTAGCAGAAGTACTCTCCTAAGCACTTTTTGCTTTGTGTGCTATTGTAGTTCTGGTGAATATCTCTGAAAGGGTCAGTGGCGGGGGAGGTTCTTCTGCCTAAACCTCAGCAGTCACTAGGCATATCAGTGCAGGAATTGGGTTTTGGTTCTTTTGGAAGCCAAAGACCCGTCTCTGAAATATCCTGCTCTCTAAATGCACAGTTTTCTCCCAAACAAATCTCATCAGCTGACAGTATGTCTGCATCTCCTCAAAATGCAAGGACCCAGGTTCAGATTTCACACGAAAAAATTCATTTGGGACTTATTTCCCAGCCAGGATCTGTGCTTGTGCCTGTATGCATGTTTGTTGAGCAACAGAGATTTGGTTTATATCTTGTGTGATATTAGTTTGCCTAAAACTATCCTGTTTCAAGTGTTAATATAAAATCTCTGAAAGCACTAGAATCCAGCAAAATGAGATTATTAACCAAATAGCCGTAGTTAAACTGAAAAGTTCAGAAGCCTGAGTTTATGAAAGATAAAGAGAATTTGAGCTTGTTACGTATAATTACATCTATTTATAATTAAAATGACACATGCAAGTCTAGATATTCATGTTAAATCAGATGTGTAAATACATTGAATTAAATAAAAACTTTCTTAGGGATCTTGTTCAACACATGCTCTGTTTTGCTTGTATGTGGAGTGGCATTCAGAACGTTAAAAGTATATGTTTATTTTAGAGCTGTCTCTCCATATGTAGGGTTAATATAAGAGTACCTTATAAAGAAAAATTAGAAGTAGAAATTAGATTCTAAAATTAGCATTGCACTGATTTTAGCCCATATCTTTTTCTTTCCTTGGGACATTCCCTTAGAAAATGCCATAATTAACCCTTTGCCATTTCAAATTAGATTTTCTGCTAAAAAGCACAATATTAAATTAGAACAATTAAATTGATAAAGCTTATCCAATAACGCTTCCTAAACTAAGAATAGTAAAACACAGAGAAGCTAAGCAATTAAAAATATATGTGCATTGGAAGTAAAGTAGTAAGAAGTAAACAGAGAACTGAAATAGCTGTTGACGTTCATAAGCACATGCATATAAATTATAACTTTCAAACTTTGGTCAGGTCTATTGGTTTGAAATCGTTAACCCTCCAGTATGAAACCTTCATGTGGGAAAAATAGGATGGTCCAATTTCATGTCTCATTTTGTATTTCCTCTGTCACTTTTCCGTTAGAGATGGACTATGATTAGATCCTGGAGTAAAATTCGGATATTTGTTTGTGATGGCAGTTTGTGCCTGGTTTTGTGACGGCCTTAATCCCACTGTGAAGCAATCAGCTTGACCTTTGCAGAAATTATTGATTTCTACTCTGGCAGATTTGAGAAGGTGGATGCAGGGTTTTGGTCTCAGTGTTCAGATTTCTGTGAGGAAGGATGCTGAAAACCCATTGGCAATTGGTTTTAACCACAAACTTTACAATTGCAGCTGTATGATGTAGATGAGTGATAGTTTCAGAAGTGCCTGAAGCACTGCTCAGGTTCAAGGGTTTCATCTTGTTGGTTCCCTCTTGTGGGTTTCCTCATTAGCAGCTCCATGAATGAATCATTAGCAGTGTCTAAAAATTAGGTCTCAACACCAGGCCCTGATGTGACTTTTCCTCGATCTACACAGGCATTGTTGAAGTCTCCTAATATTATTGTTTCCTGCCATTCCAATTTATCTTATATCTATCAAAGTCAGTAACGTCAGCCTAGTGGGTGGTCAGAAGGCTGCTTGCCTATTTGGAGCTAAAAGTTAGACCAAAAATATGATGTGCAAATATTTTCATTGTTTTAAAAATAAATTAGGAAGGGAAAGAAACATGCACATGCACACACAAGCACGTGTATATATATATATGTCTCCATACATGCCCACACATGTACAAAGTAAATCATAAGGTTGTACATTCTGTACCTAACAGTGCAGTTTTCTTAGGAGTAGAGTACTGGGGTACATTCTTAGAAAAGAACTACTTCACTTTCAGTGAATGTGACTTCACGTTCAGTGAATGTGACTTCACTGAAAAAGCGCTTCTCTCTTTCAGAAACGAAACTCTAATTAACTAGTGTCTTCACTTAGTATTTTCTGATTTTATTTTAAAATATCAGCACCAGGAATTGTCATTGGGTATGATGTAACACATTGCTTATGAGACACATGAGACACAAGCAAGTACTACTAGACACGAGGACACTGGCTTTCCAGAGTAGAAACACAATGTAAACTCCCTGTCCCAGTTCCTGCTGGCTTAACTGACTATTACATTTTTATTTACCTACTCTAATATTTTTGGCCACCTCATTTTTTAATTCTATGGAATCTTTCTTCTCTACCATGTCCTCGGGTGTTTCTCTTTGCAGAAATTACATTCCTTAGTTTTACCGCTTCATCAGTTTAGCTAGACTGAGACTTCCTGGAGACTTTAATAATACTGGGAGGTCCTTGAATAGGTATGTATTTGTGGTGATTTTTTTTTTTTTTAATATTAGTGTAAAAGGTAGTGCTGAAACATTCTTCTTTAGGACCTCATTGCCCAACAGGCTAGAATGTAGAACATGTAAATATATATGTTAGTTAATAACAAACTTTCCAATGTTGTTAAAACAATTAGATTAATATAGAACAACTGTAACATTGATGTGTTGAATGGCATTGATTCAAAAATGCTGTGCCAGACCTTAGATGGTTATAAATAATATTCCTTTCTATGCGCACACATACACAGAAAAAAAAAAAAAATAGAAGCAGTTCCAATCATTGGAGGATTTGGTTAAACAGCACAGACATATGCTACTGTACTTAGGGTGTTCAAAACTCAAAGGACACATAAAACATTTTGTAGTCTTGGGAACATTTTCAGAAAAAAATGAATTATTTCAAATTGAGAGTGTAGCAGTTCTCTTTTTTCATCTTATTTTCTAGACATTTTATTTTTAGAAGTCCCTGCTTCCCTCTTAACGTAACTCTGCTGTCTCCAGCTAAATATAATACTTATGCAAGAAATGACTGTCCTGCTATCTGAAGTCCCTATGCAACAAGTTCAGTATAAATATTTCTCTTGCTGTGCTTTAAGAGCTGTAAAACCTGGCTGATGAGGCCATAAGCCAATCTTTAACTAGAATACATTTTCCCTTTGGGCATAGTTGCTTACTAGTAGCTGCTAACAAATGGCCAAAAAGATACATGCACCTGAGTCTAAGTGAGTCTGAAACGGGAAACGTCTTAAAATTTTCCTGGTTCCGCCCCTCTTCTTTTTACTCCTGGACTTTAAGTCACTGAACACCATGTGGCCTCTGTATAACAGGCTCAGGCATTGACAGCGCTCCACCCCATGTACCATTCGTGGTGTCTCTAGCAAATAGGCAGAAGCAAATACAAAACAGTGTATATAGGTTATTTTCATGAATGTGGTTTTGAATGGAGCTTTGCACCTAGTGGAGGAGTTACTTGTGTGCTTGATGGCTGTGGTCAATATTTGTAGGTATTGTCTTAAATGAGACTGCTCAAATGCTTAAGCAGAGCCTGTGTTTGGGCCTCTTAAGGAAAAAAAAAATGTTAAGAACCACAAAGAAAGTTTTAGGTACAGATATTGAATAGGGATGTGTCTTCCATGCCTCGATACCTGTTCTTGTAACACTGAAGTCAACAGCACTATTGAGAGCACAAGTGAATGTTTTATCATAGTAGCATGGTGTCATAGAGCAAGACTAATCCTGTGAAGGACCCATGCCCTGTTACTCCTTAAATATCTTAAACAGCATCTGTGACTAGGTGGTGTAGCTGTTTAAATGATACCTATAATTGAGATAAATTGATTAATTGATACATTCCATTGAATATCAGCAATGTGTAACAAAGTAAACAAAACCAAAATCTCAACGTACATCCATTACTTTATGACTAATGTTGAGTTAATAGAAAGTGTAATAGCACGGGAAAACTCAGTGGTGCCTTCTGGGAGAATAACATTACCTGAAGAATTATGCTTAAACTCTGATTTTTATAAGTTCTAGACTTGACTAATATTATGTTTTGCAATATCTAGAGAATTAAATAGAGGCCTCTTAACAATTAAGATAAAATACGTCTATTAGAAAAATTTTTCAGCTGAATATTTTAAGAGAAAAATAAAATTGGAAGAGAATGGAACCCAAACTGTTTTAAATACATGAGCTGGATCATGCAACGGAAAACTACATAAAAATGGAGTCTTATTCTTATTGCTACATATCATTCCAAACATATGTTTTTTCCATTTTTGAGATTCATGTAATAAAACATTAATGGGGGAATGAAGTGACTCCTTGAGGGAAAGGGAAGACTTTCTGTATGAGAACTAACTTTACAATGCCGTGAGACTTTGAGCGCAATTTTGCCCCTGACTTCACACGAGTAGGTCATGGACAAAGCCTCTCTGAGGGCTGCTGAGTTCAGGAATCTGTTTTGCATGAAGCAAGCTACAAGATTGTGAACCTCCACTAGAAAAATGAGGAACAAAGTCTGCTGAGGTTTGTATGCATCAAGAAAGGCATAGGCTCTTTAGCTTCTAGATCCTGTAACAATGTATACTAATATAATTGTATACTAATATAATTTGTATTTTAGTACTATAATCCCTTGGTCTTTTATCTGCCTGGGTTATTCCAGCCATGGATTTGAAAGCAGCTTCTGTTGCCAGTGTTCTTCATGCAATTGCTGGTGTTTAATGAAGGAACTCACTGCAGAATACCAGCAAGCTTCTAGCTGTATCAACATTCTCTGACCAAAGCCTGCGGCTCCACAGTGAAGTAGCTGGCCATGAACACTTACATCTTGGAGCATTCTGACAAAGAAAAAATTCCCCATTCCTCTGAAATGCCATGTTTTTACCTGGGGATTAAAGCGCTCTCATTTCATTTTACAATCATGTCAATATCTTTATTGAGATCTGTTTCATCAGAAGATGGTACCAGACACTTTCAGATTTTACTGGCTGCATGTTGCTATGCCTTCTCTCTGCTGTAAGAAAAAGTCGAGACAGTTCCCATGGGAAATAAAACGTAAATTAGCAAGACTGAGCCACTGGACCAGATTATACAAATTTACCATCTTTTGGAATTCCTAATATGTTCCTAAAAGATAAAAAGTCTATGGAGATAACTCTAGTTCTAGTCAGTTGATCATAATTGTCTCATTATCCCTACAGGGCCCTACAGTAGTCATAACCTGCGCTTCCTGTTAGACAAAACTTGCATCCCTCAGTGGGTGCCTTCGGTGTAAAGGTGGCACTATAGCTAATCATTCATCTCAGTGCATTACAGCATTGGAGGATGCTCCCAGAACCGCAGTATAATGTGAAAAAACTTTGAGGTCTGAAAATGCTATTATCAAACTTTTAAATAGGAAAAGACATTCAGTATTCTTAAATACCTAAATTATGCGTTCTCATTATAGAAAGTAGGTATATGAATTGTACTTAACTCAGTGATTATTGTTTTAAAGAGATTATTTCTTCAGTAATGGTGCCCTAAAAGTAATTTCTTAGGCTGGTTTTAACAACAGTAGGTATAAATAGTAATTTAATTATACTTAGGAGAGATTTATAGCTCTGATTACTACAGCTTTAAAATTTCAAAGGGACTGACATGAGCAATCAACACATCCCATACTGTGAATTCATCTTGCTATTGTAAAAACTACCTGCCAATTGCTTGTCTGCAGAATGATATGCCATGCTGCACATATTATTTAGGGAATTAGTGATACATGTGCATAATGTATGCATTTTGTTCGATGCTGAGGCATAACACCCAAATGCTATCTATTAGATTAGCTTAGAATGCTATCTATTAGGAAAGCTTGGATTTCCAGTCCTATGGTTGTTTCTTTTGTTTTGTTCCTTCAGATTTTTTTTTTTTTTGGTCTTTTTCTGGGTTTGGCAACCGACTTATTATGCAGGGCTTGGTGTCCCTGTATGAATTGCACAACACACAGACAAATGATACTAAGAGTACGTTACTGAAGTTTCAAGTACATCTGTTTGGAAACACCAGATCCGAAGGTGCTGCCCTATGTATACGTGATGATGGTTTTTATTTACATAGCTCAAACTTCTTGCATGGAATTCTAGTCTTATTGGCTACCCTTATTCTACTAAATGAAACAGGGAAAGTATATGGTCTTAAGCATGGGATTACAGTTCTCCACACTGTAAATTTTGAGCATGATCCACTTGGTAAGATTTTTTTATTCAAGCCAAAGAACATCTGTGCAGTCAATGCCTGAACACAAGCTGGGGACCCAGGTAATTTCCTAATAGATAGTTTGGATGCAGCCATCTGGTTTGGGGGTGATGAGAAGTGTTTAGCCCTGTAGATCTGGACTCTGCTGTCGCTTGCTCTCAGCCAAAGAACAGTGCCTGGCTCAGTTTTTTTTTGGTAGCATAGACACATGTGCACACATTATTTTTGGGAACTAATGAAGACTGTTACAGGAAAAGGGATTTGTTCATATAATTCTGCCCCTCCTCCTCTGCATTAGCTGCAAGAGCAGAAAGTGAACATAAAAAAACAGAACACTCAACTGAAGTAAACAAGAAATCCAGGAAAAAAAAACCAAAATATTGAGGAGTAGTGTGTTAGTTCATATCTGTTGCATCCTGCTTCTTAAGACAAAGGCAGTCTGCAAACATTATATGTTTGTCCTAATGCATCTGCATGAGAGGCTTGTACAAGATAGATAACTGATTCTAACATTTCCTTTTCCCTTGCAAATTTAGCAATACTTATTGAGTATACTTTGTGTACATGTATAATTTCTCCTTGTTTTGAAAATGAGACCAATGGTCTTACAGAGTGGTTAATCACAATGGTTTTAGGTGAACTGCTCAGATTTCTGCTGCTTGAGTTAAAGAATAATTGATTATAAGTTGTAGTCCTGTGTGAATGATCATCACTAGATAAGCATAAAATATTTTGATAATATCATTTGTAATGGTCAAACAAAGTGGGATGCTGTGCTTCATTTCAGGCTCTGCAGGAGCACATTCTCTGCTCGGTACAAACTTTTCTACTCATTCCCTTTCCAGCATGATCCCTTTTTCTCTTTCTTCCCTAAACTGTTTCTGTCCCGTCTCCATTTCCTTGCCAGGCATCTTCTCCAACCTCAGGCTCTCTTAGCTCATAAGAGTAATTTTCTCCATCTTTTGCTTCCCCACGTTCCCCCAGTTCGTAATATATTTGCCTAGACATATCTTTATGCCTGTTTTCCTTGTGCCCCACTCCCCTGGTTTTACTATTCAGTTTTTCCTCTTATCCTTCCTGCATTAGAATGAGATGGTTTCCTGCCATAAACTGCTAGCAGGGGGATTACTGGGAGGGGTGGAGAGACAGGTTCTTGGTCACAGTTCCAGCCATTACAGAGACATTCTGGCTCTGCCAGCTGCAGCAGCCTTGGGCTGGAGCGTATCCGTTTGGGTTGCACATGTGCAGCCCAGCAAGCCCGGGGAGCTCTGAGGGAATGGAACATACTCACTCACCCTCAGGGGGAGGCACATGTGCAGCCTAGGAAGCAGTCGCTACTGGGAACGATGAAAGCCTCAAGCACATTTAATGCAGAGAAGATCTTCAGGGACTTTTAGCTGAGAGAATCTGAAGTTTCAAATGACCCTGTGTAAGCTGGGGTTTTTCTTCTCCCTCCATCCCTGGGCTTGTATCTTTGTTGAAGCAACAATAGAGGGCATACCACTATTCCAGTGAGTGGGGCCCTTTTAAAAAAAAAAAAAAACAACATTTTTTTTTTCTAATATTGCAAATAATTTTCTTCATTGCAGGAAGCAGCTAAATATTTTTAGGGTAAATTCCTATTCCCTCCTTCCTGCAAATAATATGGCTGGCTTTCGCTGCATTCCATTTGGGGAAAACTTTATTTCCTGGCCTTGTCAGACCATCTCATAAACTTTTAAAGGGATTTAATTAAGTAACTTTGTTCTCATAATAAAATTACCTAACTTCCTTCATGTCCTCCCATCTAACTTCAGTGTGTTCTCAGATTTCTTGTGTGCTGCCACTCTTTGGGCTGTGTGGTCATGAGTAGAGGTGATGTATTGGTATGATTAAGTGAAGTGCACATAGTTGATTAGCTTTTCATTGGGCAGCCACCCAGAGCACTGAAACTATAGAGTGGGAATGCAATACTGAGGAAAACTTTGCCTAGATATTCCAAAATGGAGAAAAGGAGCTGCCAAGTGTAAATGAAAACCATTTGGTCTGAATACTGGGGATAATTGTCTCCTCCATTCACCAGGTTTAGATGTAGTCTGCATTGCTTGGATGTTGATTTTGTATCATATTCTGGTTCCACCATTAGGCTATTATGCATAAGCCTCATCAAGCATACTTTTTGAATACTCTTACTCACCCTTGTGGAACAAATCTTCAGATCAATAGCTCTTCATATATTACTATAATCATACAAAGATCTGTTTCTCTCTTCAAGTCAGTTTGATACTGCTGTCATTTTGCTATATTCAGTGCTACATGTAGATGTAAATGAGACAAGAACTACGCCAACTGTGCTTTAAAAAAAAAATAGTCTCTTCACATTTACTTTTATACCTCTTTAAACCTGCTGTACTTTGGGAGAAAAAGGTGGGCAAGAATACCAACATTAAAGCATCCCTAGATACTAGCCGCCCTACATGCTCCAACCCTTTACACTACTGAGGTTCAAAGAGGGGAAATTTAAATGTTTTTAAAACTAAATTTCAGATAGTTAAGGACACCGTATTCACACCAGAATATGTATAAACACATGCATGTACATGTAAGGGCACACATGTATGAAGGTGTGTACATGCTCACATAGAAAGTCACGCGAGTGCACACACACAGACACACTTATTCAAAGACTTGGAGAAGCTGTCTGTCTGCCAGTTTTTATCTTAGCTTCTTCTCAGTTTAGCAGAGGAGCTCTTCTACAGCTCTTCTGACCAAAGACGCAGAGGACGATTCTGTTCACATAGACTCAGAGACACAACAGCAGAAAGAGACCGTAAGATCTCACTTTATCTCAAATCCTAAGGAAGGATCTTATAGTGTTCTCACACTTATTTCTCTAGCCATTCTTTTTAAACACCTTAGTATTAAAAACATTTTCCTAATGTTTATTCTGCACCTTCTCAACTGGATTTTAAACCTATTATTTTTGTCCTAGCCTTGCTGGATAAAGAGAACGGCTGCTTCTTTTGTGGCAGTCTTTACCATATTTTAAGACAATCATGTTTCTTCATGGGCCCCTCTTCTCTAGACTACAGAATCCCATTCTTCCTTTACAATGCAGGTTGTTCTCCTCTGGACCCTCAGTGGCTGCCATCCTGCTAGAATAGTGCTCCTACAGCTGACACAATGCCCAGCTGTGGGGCTAGGAAAAGTAAAAGGATTCCTTAGGTTGCCTTTCTTATAACGTTCCTAGTTTTACATCTTCAACTGCTGTATGGTATATATTTGAAACAGTCTGACTTAGCTGATTCATATGCAGTTTGGAAACCCCCAGATCCTTTTCTGCAAAGCTTCTGATCAGCTGTATTTTCCCCCTATTATATTTATAGAGTTGTTAATTCTGATTTAGGTGCAGGAACTCCTTTCTGACCTCCTCTGTATTTCAGAGTATTGCTCCAGTGGACAAAGACCTTTTCCATTCCAGTCTTTTTCTCAGAAGTGCCTGTTACTCACCTTGTTTGATGCTATTTTCAAAGGTCACAAAGGTTTTCTTTGCTCCATTTGTTAATGAAACTATATAATACCATGGACTTCAAGAGGTCATATTTGATAAATACGTCCTGTTTGACTGAATGCTGATAACCATATTTTTAATACAGCTTTCAGCCAACTGTGCACCCATCTCAGACTAATTTCATCTAGGCTGCATTCCCTAGTGCACTTGAAGGAGTTTAGTAAGAGATTGACAAAGGTCTTACCAAAGGTGGGACCCGTGGCTTTTCACAGGCATTTGTGGAGACAGTGTCTGTTGCCTGTCACAGTCCACCAGACCCCAATGATCTGTTTGTCACTGGAGGATGAGTGCATTACAGAAGACTTTCATTATTGATATGGATAGTTCAGTAGCCCCATTGCCCAAACCGGAAAAACAGTTTCAGTGATTATGCGATATCTGTGCCTGTTAAAAGAACCAACTTTGAGATCTCAGTGTATAAATGCACGAGATGTTTCATGTTAGGAGTACTGTTGGGCATTGAGAATACTTTTATTGGCATTGTTTCAGGAACAATAAGTTGACAAGCACCTAGCTTTGAAATTGTTGCTGGATTTGATCCAGTCACTCATGGAGTACCAGCATTGTAGAGTGGTCTAACTCCTGCGGTTTCTTCAAGAATTCTTGGTAGGGTTAGAGATGTAAATACGTCAGAGTGTAACACGAGGAACTCCTGCTGGTGTCACTGACAATCCTGTCTATGGAGGATTCTCAGGGAAGGGCCTTTTGGTTGAGAAGTCAATTAAGAAAAGTTCAGTTAGGATGTGCTAAAAATAGTCAAACATTCACATAACTAGAGGGAGAGAGAAAGAATATTCTGCCTATGCTTAATGTCTCCTTTTTTCTCTTTGAATTAACAATTGAAAAACTTAAAATACTTAGAGGTTCCTGTGAAAGTACAAAATGTAAGCACTAGATTTTGCAGAAGAGTGTTATTTCTTTACATGATGAGGCTTGGGGTTCACTAGTTTTATTCACATCAAAGTTCATTGCTAAATTATGTTCTTGTAATAAACATTCTTCTATGCTGCTATTAATGATTGCAGGTGGCAGTGAAACTCCTTTGGCTTCAATTTCTGATGCAGATATAAATGAGGAAAGAATTAATGTTTTTTTTTTTTTTTTTTTTAAAAAAAAGCTCTTACTTTTGCTGCTGGGCTTATGAAATGCAGGCCTTTTGTACTTAAATATACAAGTAACACCTGACACTTCATGCTACAGATAACAGAAGCCTCTTGTTTGTACTTCGGGTTCATTTGCTGCCAATTGGGAAGTCTGGTTCAGCAAACTGAGACCTTGATTTGGTGAAGTGCTTTAATTTGTGCCTCATTTAAAGTCTGTGAATAGGTCAATTTTCCCCAGTGGGGTTATTTGTATTTTTAAAGGATGTTAAGTATGTGTTCCTTTGTGTGCTTTGCTGGGGTGAAGTATTGTTCTTCTCAAATGAGGAAAGATGCGACTGAAATCAGCCATTTTGTTTATAAAGCAGATATTTGATTGTAAAAATATTCTCACATTCTTGATCATTTTGAAGCTTATTTGCATCTCCACTGACAGAAGGACAGTTTAACGAAATGTGCTCTGGAGGGTAACGATGAGATAATTTTAAGTCCTTTTTTTTCTGATCCTCAAATTCTTTGAGTTGTTGCATAGCCCTTTCTTGGTTAGTTCTGTGGAGGCGTAATCTCTAGTGGGATGGCTCAGTTTTCACATGCCATACTGTATGTCCTCATTTTCAATTTACTGTATGCTGAGCCCGTCACATGGCTGGTGGAACAGTTTGCTTACATTTGTTGGTTCCTGGGACTGAATTTCAGTGTGACTCAAAAATGCTTTGTCTGGGGACTTTGAGCCATGGATACTTTTTCTTTACGTCTGGCACAATGTTAAATTCTATTCTAGACTGCTAACTCAGTATTTTTGGAGGGCTAGACATCAAGCACCAGACACAATTTTTAAATGGACTAGAGATTTCGGATGCAAGGCCTACTAGTATACTTCCTGCTGTTCATAAGAAGATTAACGTGTGTTTATGGATGTAATTATTTTAAATCTCCTTGACGACATCCCTCATTCTGTGGGAGCACTACTAAACTGGTAAACATTTTCAGATGCTGAACTTTCCTTCTTCCTCAGACTGCTGGAATATTTCATTTCTTCTCATACCTGAGATAAATTACCTCAGAATAAATTAATTTATTTTAGGAACAAACCATTTTTCTACCACAAAGAGGTATGACTACTGGTTTCCTAGTGAAAGCTGAAGATTCTTCATATTACTGGAAGCACTGGATACAGTGAACAGCTGGGACCTCTTCTAGCGGATTCAGTGGCAGACTTGGTCAAGTTTTCTTTTGAAATTCGGTCAGTCATTAGAGGTTCCTTAGTGTTCTTGCTCTGTGTTATTTCTAAATAGAAATTCTTGCCTTGTTACAACCTTTCACCTTCTATTCCAAAATGGCTTTGAAGGTGGAAGCTGCCCCCCCCCCCCCCCCCCCCCAGCTCCTGGTGGTGCTGTTGCACTGCTATTATGTTTTCCTTAGAACCCCAAGCTACTAGCAATGTCAAAATGCCCAAAACCACAGGAAACACATGATGAAGTTTCTGTTTTCTTCTTGTTTTCACCTGAAAAATGAAAGGCTTGTCCTCATTTCGCTTTCCAAAAATCTTTTTATTTTCATCTGTGAACCTAAAGTTATTAAGAAAACATACTGAAAGGTCTGCTCCAAACACATATCAGATGCACTACAATCCCAAGGGGGGCTTCAACTTATCAGATGTCTGCCGGAAATACAAAACAGTGGAGATGAAACAGTCTAGGAGGTTCCTGGAGTATGTGGAAGATGATAACTTCCTGACACAGCTGGTGAGTGAGCCAAGAAGGAAGTTGCCCTGCTAGGCCTGTTGCTTATGAACAGAGAAGGAGTTTTGGCTTCTCAGAGAAGAAGGTGGAGGGTCAGCAGAACTGCCACCTTGGACTTCTACAGGGCAGACTTTGGCCTGTTTAGTAGCCTGGTTGACAGAGTCTCTTGGGAGGCAGTCCTGAAGGGCAAAGGAGTCCAGGAAGGCTGGACATTCTTCAAGATGGAAATTTTAAAGGTGCTGGCGCAGGCTCTCACCATGTGCTGAAAGGCAAGCCGGTGGAGAATAAGACTGGCCTGGCTGAACAGAGAGATTTGGCTGGAACTCAGGAAAAAAAAAAAAGAGCATATATGACCTTTGGAAGAAGGGGCAGGGCACACAGGAGGACCAAAAGGATGTCATGAGGTTATGCAGGGAGAAAATTAGAAGGGCCAAAGCCCAACTAGAACTTAATCTGTCTACTGCTGTAAAAGACAATAAAAAATATTTCTATAACTACATTAGCAACAAAAGGAGGGCTAAGGAGAATCTCCATCCTTTATTGGATGCAGGGGCAAACATAGAGACAAAGGATGAAGAGAAGGCTGAGGTACTTAATGCATTCTTTGCCTCCATCTTTAATAGTAAGACCAGTTGTTCTTAGGGTACCCAGCCCCCTGAGTTGGAAGACAGTGGCGGGGAGCAGAACAAAGCCCCTATAGTCCAAGGGGAAATGGTTAGTGACCTGCTGCACCACTTAGACACATATAGGTCTGTGGGGCTGGATGGAATCCACCCAAGGGTACTGAGGAAGCTGACCGAAGTGCTCACCAAGCCACGTTCCATCATTTATCAGCAGTCCTGGCTAACCAGGGAGGTCCCAGTTGACTTGAGGTTAGCAAATGTGAAGCTCATCTATGAGAAAGGCTGGAAGGAGGATCCAGGGGACTACAGTCCTGTCAGTCTGACATCGGTGCCAGGGAAGGTTATGGAGCAGATCATCTTGAGTGCCATCACGTGGCACGTACAGGACAAGCAGGTAATCAGGCCCAGTCAATATGGGTTTATGAAAGGTAAATCCTGCTTGACTAACATGATCTCCTTCTACGACAAGGTGACCCACTTAGTGGATAAGGGAAAGGCTGTGGATGTTGTCTACCTAGGCTTTAGTAAAGCCTTTGACACCATTTCCCACAGCATTCTCCTGGAGAAACCGGCTGTTCGTGGCCTGGAAGGGTGTACTCTTCGCTGAGTGAAAACATGGCTGGAAGGCCAGGCCCAAATTGTTGTGGTGAATGGAGTGAAATCCAGCTGGTGGCCAGTCACAAGTGGTGTTCTCCAGGGCTCAGTATTGGGGCTGGTCCTCTTTAATATCTTTATCAATGACCTGGACGAGGGGCTCGAGCGTACCCTCAGTAAGATTGCAGATGTTATCAAGTTGGGTGGAAGTGTTGAACTGCTTGATGGTAGAATGGCTCTACAGAGGGATCTGGACAGGCTGGATTGATGGTCTGAGGCCAATGGTATGAAGTTCAACCAGGTCAAGTGCCAGGTCCTGTACTTGGGTCACAACAACCCTATGCAATGCTACAGGCTTGGGGAAGAGTGGCTGGAAAGCTGCCCAGCAGAAAACGACCTGAGGGTGTTGGTCAACAGCCAGCTGAATATCAGCTAGCAGTGTGCCTAGGTGGCCAACAAGGCCAATGACATCCTGGCCTGTATCAGAAACAGAGAAACTCAACAAACTGAAAAACCCAGCTACCACTGAGCTTTCTTGATTCCTCTGATCAATTCACTATGTTTTTTGAATCCTTTCAAGAATTTAATAAAGATTCTTTCAAGAGATTACCCCGCAGAGGAGTTAGCAATGTCCACAGTGCTTTTCCGTTCTGAATTCCCTTCCTTCTGCTGCATCTCATACTAGCTTGCGGTTGGACTTCTAGGATGGGAATACAAACCATGCCCATCTTTAGGGTTCTCAAATAACTGGATTCTTAATACATGTCATAGAAATATCTTCCAGTTGTCCCTTATTAAAACGCAAAAGTGTTTGTTTTCATTAATTTGACAGGAGTCTAGATTCCATCTTCTGGCCTGTATCAGGAACAGTGTGGCCAACAGGACTAGGGAAGCGATTGTCCTGCTATACTTGGCCATGGCAAGGCCGCACCTTGAATACTGTGTTCAGTTTTGGGCCCCTCACTACAATAAAGATCTTGAGGTACAGGAGCATTTTCAGAGAAGGGCAATGAAGCTGGTGAGGTGTCTAGAGAATAAGTCTTATGAGGAGCAGATGGAGGAACTGGGGTTGTTTAGTCTGAAGAAAGGGAGGCCGAGGGGAGACATTATCACTCTCTACAAGTACCTGAAAGGAGTCAGTCTCTTTTCCCAAGTAACAAGCAACAAGACAAGAGGAAATGTCCTCAGGTTGTGCCAGGGGAGATTTAGATTGGATATTAGGAAAAGGGTTGACGAGCACTGGAACAGGCTGTCCAGGGAAGTGGTTGAGTCACCATCCCTGGAGGTATTTCAAAGTGGTGTAGATCTGGTACTTAGGGACATGGTTTAGTGTTGAACTTGGTAGTGTTCGTTTTATGATTGGACTCGATCTGAAAGGTCATTTCCAACCTTAGTGATTCTATGATTCTAAGTGGTATTATACTAAAAGCTGGTCCTTTTGGTAGTGTTGAACCATGTATACGGAAGAGTTTTTTGGTTCATTACATCAGATAAAGTCTGAAATAAACTTATGAACTGCATACAGGGAGAGGTGTCAGCCGTTACTGCTTCAGTCAATTATCTACTCTGTCAAATCACTTTCTAAAGATAGATATCGCTGGTGACTGGTGCTTTCTTCTTCTCAGAAACTCTTATTTTGTTTATTAAGTCATGATATTACTCTGATGCCTCTGAGAACCAATAAGGCTCTAATGGCCACCATGTTTTCCTAACTAATAGCCAAGCACAACATACTTTATAAAGTCCAAATGATTTGAGACTGTTCATGTGTATCTGAATTCTTCCAACAAGGATCACACGAACCATAAAGTGAGAGTTAGCTTTAGCCACTGTCAGTTAAATCTATTAAACTTTTAGGTGCTCAAATCAACTTTGTCAAGACTACATCAGAGACTCTCCTTTAATCTTGTATTCTTGTCATTCCCTTTGGTCTCACTTGATTGATCTCTTTGAGGATTCTTCTTGAAGTTCTTAAAGAGTTCATTATTCATGGAGGTCAGACAGGCTTCTTCGAACTGGAGAGATCCTGCTTCCAGAACAGATAATGCATATAAGCATTTTTAAGTGCTGCAGTAGTAGCCTTTTGTGTGCTGGAAATTAAACATCATTTTATAAGGCACTGCTATAGAGTCTTTGCTCTGTTTTAACCATGAAAGATGATGATGGCATGCTTTCTACATTTGAGTTATAATTAAGATGACTGTTACATGTCTGGACTAGGTAGTATACAGGACAGAACTGGAGCTTATAAATTTGTGATAGGGCTCACACTGTGCTGGGGCTTAGGCGGGAGGATGTGTATCTAAAGTAGAACAGTCATACAGCATTCAAAGAAGAGGGAACTGGCTGCCCTACTTATGACCCTTCCCTGTTGGCTGGGTGAGAAGGAAAAGTAACTTATAAAGCCTACCTTCCTAACTTCAAAGTAGAAAGGAACTGGGAAAAGGACAGAAGAAGGAAAAAGAAGCACAGGAATTAAAGGGAGCACCCAAATATATTCAAAGTGCTGATCCCTGCCTTCAGGAACTTGTTTTACTGCTTTGGTTAGCTGAATCATGAGGTTGTTTTTATATATTCCCCCAAGACATTCAAGCTCTTAAAAATTCTTGGCAGAATTCCAGTTATTCTCCAGAAATCTTTTCCACTCTGCCTCTAGGTTTTCAGCATGGGATTTGCTGTCAGATTTTTAGGGCCTGATTTATAGCGAATTTTCACATCCCTTACATAGGACAATTTAAGAATTTACTCAGAGAGGAGAGAGGATATATGTAGGGTAGCAGCAAGAGACAGACGTTTCTCAACTTTGTTTAGAGAAGAGAAGGAGAGAGGAATTTTCATAAGAATTTATTTCACTAATGACTTCATGTATTGACTTCTGTACTGCTCAATACCTGTGCAAGTCCTCACCGCACAGTGAGTGTGCAGTGCCTTAATTGCCTTGTTAAAGAAGAGGGGAATCCCTTCACAACTGAAAAGCATGATGTCTTGAAGGTATCTTGTACTGTATTAAAGTTATTGGATACCTTAGGATTGTAATTATTTGCCTTTCCTGCTTGAAGGCTCCCTAATACCTTTTTCTTAGATAACTCAATCATTCTGTACTTTAAACCTCACATCAAGTTGTGACATGGATGGTCTGAACTTGCAGTCAAACATCTGCCTGGAAAGCCATCAGTCTCTCTCAAGTATCTTAGCTGTAGGTTCATCTGTCTTGTCAGAGTTCAAAGGAGCACCATGTTGGTTTTTTCCCCTCTTGCTCTTGCCTCACTTAAAACCCATTCCTTGTAATTCTACTTGAATTCTTGACTCTCTGACAGAGGTTCCTGATGTTGTCAGCACAGTCTTTTTCTCTAATGTATTTCCCAAGATAGATGAGAAAAAGAAACCTGGAGGTATTAATTTAAAAAAAAAAATTCCAAACTAGCTGTCTGTGACTCCAGACTACTGAATTTCATAAATGTTGACAGAAATATACAATAAAGCTTAACTGAACATTTGCACCTGCAATTCTGTGCTGAATGTTTTGGTTTTTTCTTTTCATTCCGTGTAATTTTTTTTTTCTTTCCCAGTGACTGCTTTTTGGAGGAACAATATCCCATATGAAGCACACAGACAGACACAGTGAACTGGGATTAAAAGGAGTATGATAGCTCTTGGAATCCATCTGCCCCCGAAAAATTTTTATTCTTTTGCATGTGCAAATGTGTCTCTGCATGTAAAATCCAAGCAAGTGAAGAAGTGGTGTCTGAGATTTTATATTGCAGTTTTCTTTG
This sequence comes from Vanellus vanellus, assembly GCF_965231255.1. Taxonomy (NCBI): domain Eukaryota; kingdom Metazoa; phylum Chordata; class Aves; order Charadriiformes; family Charadriidae; genus Vanellus; species Vanellus vanellus. The sequence continues at coordinate 68,779,930 of NC_138906.1, read as the reverse complement.
GTGTGCAAATAAAAAATTCCAACATAGGGTAAGTAGAAGTTATGTCACACATTTCATCATCACTGTCCGTAATAGACAGTGGTGGTATGTTGTTTATTTTACAAGCAGGGAAGTTATACAGATCTCTCTCCACACACTGTTCCCACGTCCACACCTACACAAAATCTGCTGTATTGTTTTGACCGGGAAATGTCAATTATCCAGTGGTTTGGGGCTGGCAGTTCATTTGAGTTGTCAGTAAATTACAGACCACTAGTGTACTACCAACATAGATCCTTGCCAATCCCCATCACAAACCACACACCCCATCACAGCAAGCATGCAGAAATTAGGGGATAGGTGAGGAGTCATTGTTAATGTTAAAGTTAGCCAACATGCATGAAATTTCTACAGTTAAAAAAATCAGTCAGTTGCTGATTAAGAGGTATCTACTGTGGTTTGGGTTACTCTAAAGTTTTCTAGCTGGCTCACAGCCAGGTTGTCGTAGACTTCTTTCAAGTCCTGTGTAATATCTGCTATTCCTACCTGGATGTCTTAGACACCCTTGGACATCTTACATGTCCTAGGCACTATATGCCATGTGTGGACAACTGAAGCAGGTCCTCAGTGTTCAGATTTCTGAGAAAATGAGAAATAATTTCTTTAATGTGTTACAGGCTGTTTATTATATGTTAGAATATAAGAGATATTGTTCCATAGGCTCTCAAAACCTTCTGGGAGCCAGCTCCAGATTAAAACACATAAACGTGTCAGGTGCCGTCTGAGGCATCCTAGCATCTGAAACTTTCCCATGGGGCTGAGAGGTGAGATGTGAGACCTACAAGAGACCCTCCCCCCAACACACATATGTTCTCTGGATTGGCAGTGGGATGCCCTGGGGCATCTAATAAGACACCATGTTTAGGCAGCTGGATCCCACTGCACAGCCTAACCTCAGGAGAATTCAGGTCCCTGAATTAGGAGTCTTTCAGAGGATCCAGGCTGTGGCCGTGTAGTTCAAAGGATGGTATAGTGCAAGTATTACCTCATGCCCTTGCAATGTCCTCCATCTCTGCACCCTCAAGGAAATGTTCTGTCTTCCTGGATTTCTAAGAGACTGTCCTGGTAAGGACACAGGAAGGAACTTCTGGGGTCACTGTCTCTGATCCCCTGCTCACCTCAGAGCACAGTGTCATGCAATCTTTTCCCAAAGCTGTGCGGTCCTTTTCATGGACCGGAGGAAGCATTCCCCGTCTCTCTCCTAACTGCCCCATTCAACTGTGGCCCAGTCTTTATCTTCCCACTCCACTCAGCTTCCTGGACTCCTGCCCCAAAACGTTTCCCCCTAGTCACTTTAGCAGTTGAAGTCAGTAGAAGGTCAGATCACAGTGTAAATGTTTACACAATAAACTTTGCTCTTTCTATACTTAAAGATAACTCGCCATGTTTTTAACCTCCCAGTGAACCTCACAATAATACTAAGAAGTCTGTCTTCTCAGTGAGGCTTAGAAAAAAGGAGAGGGACGTGTAGGCCGGGCTGTTTTAGAGAGCCTGTGAGCTGAGGTAAAGAACTACCTCAGGCATCAGCGTGAGACAGACCATTTTCCAATTCTCCTGCACTAGCAAATCTGATTATTTGCATCGTGAGGTTTGTGGTATTTGATACCTTTGTTAAAGTTTCCACTCCTGGACTCCTGTGGTGTTGCTTTTCATTGAAAAATATATTAACTTCTTAGCCTTTATTATAGTATAAGAAAGCTGGAAGACATGAAACTCAGAGGTTCAAGATTTCAAAAAGAGGTTTAAGATACAAGCTAATTGTTAGTATTTCGTGAAGGGTAGAAAAGAGATGGAGAAGATTGAATCAAGATTTTTGAAACTCACAAGATATCTCTTTTCCCCATACTTTTCTACTAAGTCCATCCTACATATTTTTTTAAATAGAAATAGCCATTATATATTTTAAACATTACTATGTTTAGTTTGCTGGGCTTTTATTTTCCTGTCTCTGAAATTGCCTTGCTTTTGAGTTTTTCTTCTCTTGTTTTGTTTTTGCTTTGCACATCATAACAAAGAATATTTTTGAGGTGAGATTTGAAAGCAGATAATGCATAAGTGCTGTTGGTGTTGACAGGAAGTCTCTTCTATGTGAAGGACAGCATAAGATAAAACTGTTCTTTTTTCAATTTTTAAACAAGTGGCTGATAGAGGCTAGTATCTCATACTGAAGGGAAGTAGAAGTTGACATGATTTTAAAGCAAAGATGACGGAGGAGATGGGCGAGTTCGGGCTCAAGACGGAAAGCTATGCTTTAAGCACTTTGAGATTCAGTATAACTATTTATTGACTGGGAGACGTCAGAGGCAAAGCTCAAGAAGAGAAAAGATCTAGGTTCTTCCTGGAAGACTAATCTAAGTTAACAGCAATCCAAAATTGCTGTCAGAACAGAATAGCCAGTCGGCCTGGTTTTGCATCTGGAGGCACACATGTGAACAGCTACCCTTGCAATGGACTCTGGCTGGTTGGGAGACGACTCAGGGGGAAGCAGAGGGCACACAGGAGAGATCGCCTGTTTGTTCATCAAGCCCATTCTGCAAAGGCACAGCTATGGAAGTCTCTGTTCTGTTGAGTGTGTCAATAAATTCAGGGTTTGTGCTTCCAAGTCTGTCCTTCCAGCACTTCCCATGAACACTATTTTCATACAGAAACAAGTAAAGACAAAGAAGCCCATGCACGTGTGGATTTGCTTATGGGTAAAGCTATTTTGAGTTAGTTGTTTTTCATGGGTAAGCAGGATATCCAAGTTAGTTTTGTATGATTTATAGTTGGATTTTTATATAAAAAGCCACACTATTTCTGTAAAGTATTATACATTTCCTTTAGGGAAGACTAAATCAGCCATATTAATTCAGCTAAATTCAGACTGCTGTGATAAATCAAGGAAATATGTTTTAGATAGTCATAGGAAACCTATCCAGCAGCGTTGTTGTAGTCAAATGGACAAATAAAAAAGAATTGGTTGAAGCTGAATAATAGAGTCCATCATAGCAATATAATATAGTAGGAAACAAGGAAAACAAATGTGTTTATTTTGGGAAGTTACTATAAATCACCAGTAGACCTAGAAGTATTTTTCTGAAGAGGGCACAGAAAGAAGTAAGGTTGTACAAAAACATATGCATAACAGGTTGAAGCAAATCAAAGGCTTTGAACCAAAAAGGAGAAGCTGTAGCAAAGCCCCAGGGAATTGATACCCTACTCTACTCTCAGTGGTTTCTTGGACCATATGGTTTTATGCTAAGGCATCACTTCCGTATGTGCTAATGTAAAATCTAAAAGAAAATTTAAGAGTTCCTATTTGTGAACACATGACAGCTCAGCTGTATGACTATAAAAGCTAAGAAACACCAGTGTAAAACTGCTACAATATACTCGTCGACTACTGATATAAAAATGCTTTTTTTGTTGTTATGAAATTTCAGTTTCTTTCATGACATGTAAATACACACGTAATCATCAGAAAGTTGATACAGCTGATACACTTACATGCATGAAACTCTCCTGAAAGTAATCTTCCCTCTCTTTTCACCCCTTTTGGACAGCTGAATACCTCAATAAGATGAAAATGAATTTTGTTAAACGGAGCTTTTATTTTTTGCACAGATTTCCAAAATACAATTTTACCACAGTTATTTTTTAGTATGCTCTGTGTTGCAACTGCAGTTAACAATGACACACTCATGTTACGAATCTACAGTGGTTTGTCATTTCTTCAGCAGCAGACTTTGGTAAAAACCTATTTGTGGTGTTTACAAGAATTACAACAGCACCAGGGATTTGGACATACAAACCAGAGGCAGATAGAGTTTCTTAGACCAGCTGGAATTTAATTTCAAATAACGAACAAAAACATTTGGTGTTTTTAATGGGTTGAATTTAGCAGAGTGTTTTGAAGAAGCTTGCATCAGCTTAAAAGAAAAGCCTTTCCAGCCCTCCTTACATGTTAGTTTTTGCTATGACATACAAACAGTCCAGCACTGTATACCAAGTTACACATTAAAAGCAGAACTGGAACACTGAAAATAAAGATGGTGCCAAAATGTGAGGGCTCAGTGTCTGTGGCAGTGTCCCTGGCAGCACTGTGGGCTCCTCAGGCTCCATTCTTATTGGAATTTCCCTTTGCTACCAGGTGGCTCTGTGCTGCAATCCGGTGATGGATGAGTTCACTAGTGGAGATACTGGAAGAATATGGTTGTATAACACAACGGCAGTGGTTTATATTAATCCTGGGCTGATAAAGTGCCTTAGAATTGTTTTATTCTAGTTCTTTGCACTTGTTGTAACTGAAGTTGTGACGCCCTAGTCCCCAAGTGTGCCATAGCCCATCAGAAAAGGAAGCTTGCCTGTTCTTTCACCTGTGGACACCAGGTATGTTTCTAGAAGCACTCTAGAATAAGCTGACCTTATTCTACTTCCATGGAAGCACGTTAGATCCATTTCTCCTATTTCTATCCTTTCCTTTTTATGAATCTCTCTCTCTCAAAAAAAAAAAAAGTATAAGGCACTGTTGACAGATGTCTTTGACTTTCCCGGAAGTACTCAGATGCAGTATATTAGGACCTATCATGTGGCTGTCCCATTACTGGATACCACATGGCCCATTGAAGTGTATCTGATTATATGATGGGAGTGTTCATACATGTGAAGTACAGGCAGCTCGAATGTGCTATTGTACCAAAATACGGGCGGTAAGTGAGATTAATGCCTTTATGTGATGTGACATGTTCATATACTCTTGCTACCTATATGGATGGATCCTTCACACAAAACAGTAAATGCCTGCCTTTTGGTCACTGTGATGACAGAGAGAACACAGGGGTCTTGGGAGGGAGAGTCCCAAGCAGTGTCATAAATCCTAGAGCTGGTAAATATCTTCAACCGGTAACCTGCAAGTTAACTGTTTATGAGAGCTGGAAAGGTAAATTTATCATGCAGAGACTTCAGATATTTTCTTGTTGCACTTCGAAATTTTAAATTATTCTGTAGGTTAGAAAAAAACTCAGTGTCTAGGATGTTGCCTCAGTTATAAGGCTGAGGGACTTGGGTCTTTTTAGTCTAGAGAAAAGAAGACTGAGGGGGGACCTTATTAATGCTTACAAATACTTAAAGGGAGAGTGCCAGGGGGATGGGAACAGTCTTTTTTCAGTGGTGCCCAGCGATAGGACAAGAGGTAACGGGCACAAACTCGAACATAGGAAGTTCCATCTTAACATGAGGAGGAACTTCTTTACTTTGAGGGTGGCAGAGCACTGGAATGGGCTGCCCAGAGAGGTGGTGGAGTCTCCCACTCTGGAGACATTCAAAACCCGCCTGGATGCCGTCCTGTTCACCTTGCTGTAGGTGACCCTGCTCGGGCAGGGGGATTGGACTAGGTGATCTCCAGAGGTCCCTTCTAACCCTGACCATTCTGTGATTCTATGTGATTCTGAGATAAGTCTCCACTCTGAATGAAGCAGAGCTGACATTTGCAATGGGATGCTCCAGATAACTTCCCCGAGCAGTGTGTGAATAGCTGCTCTCACTGTGTGCAGAAGTCTCCTTTACTTTGAGCAGATCCTTGATACATAGCTGAAAAGGTGTGGTCCATTCCCACAGGAAGTTTTGGTTCTGATGAATAGAAATTACCCCCACAAAAATAATCGAGGAAAAAAAAACACACCAGAAAGTACTTCCTGAGACTTTTCCCAACTGCCTCTATAGAATAGTTTTAATTTCAACACCCCTCAAAACTATTTTTAATTTATGCCACCCAAGAAGGAGCACAGGAATGGCTCATGTGATGCATGTTAATAGCTAGAATGTCCCAAGCTTAAATGTGGAATCTGAACAATGTATGGAGCAGCAATATAAAAAGCTGGTTGTTATGTGCTGTATATTCATGTCATTAAAATTAGCCATAAGAAAGAGTACAGAGCCTTAGGGACGGTTCATGTTTGTTGCATGGAAAGGTGAGGACTTTCCACACAAAATGAACTTGATGCAATAACACACAATCTACCTCTGCATATTTAGACTTTGTCCTATTTTGTTTCTAGGGCTTTAGCTTGTGTTTTCTTTTTGAATGCCCAAATATTTTGAGAAGAATGAAGATTAATTGCAGAAAAATGTTTTTGGAAAGAGACGTTGTGGCTGAAATTCCACTCCCTTGGCCTAATGCAGCTTGTTTGCATGGCTAACACTCAGTGACTGGGGAGGTGAGATGTCTCATAAGCATGCCCATCTGTTCGAACCATGATGGTGAGTACTTGTTTGGTGGCAGGATACCCTCGTCACTCGGTTCTTATGTATCCTTTGGTTCTCCACAGTCCTATTGCTGTTTGGGCTCTCTATAGAGCCAGCATGTGTTGGGACCTTTGCTGTATCTACATCCCAGTAATCACTGAATTGGCCTTCACCACCACTGCAGAGGGGGAAGCGAAAGTCCCTCACAGTCGGCATAGCTACGTGTAATGTTTGAAAAGTGTGAGCGTTACCAAGTCTTATGATTTCTTAGCTCAAATACACTTGGAAAAAAAAAAAGGAGGCTGTAGCCTTAGTGTTTGTGAAGGAAAGCTTCAAAAACATGACCTGAACTCACCCTGCATTAAAAGGCAAATAAACCACACAAATGTATTTATTTATTTTTCAGTAACTCGTGTTACAGCTAATCTCATGATGCTTTGTGGCTTGACTCACAGTTTTCAAAAGCTTGAGGTTGGCAATAGTGAGTAATACATAGAATGTCACATACAAAGCAAAACCAGCTTAGTTGTTTTTTTTTTTTTTTATTTGTTTGTTTTTGGTTTTTTGTTTTTTTTTTTTTTTAATCTAAAGGTTATATAATGCCAAAACCAGTTTCTGCTGGGGGCTCTAGCCTGCTGCAGTAGGAACTGTGTTTTGCAGTCCAGGCCTTTGACTTTGGTAAGAAGAGCTTGAATCTCAACAACTACAGCCTATCCCTAAGTAAGCCGTACTGTAAGCCACGAAACTAGAGCTCTGTTTCCTTATGGGTTTGTGTTCATCATCTTTGAGGACATCATCTTCATCGTCTTCGAGACTTCTCTTCAGGTCTAACTGAAACTGGCTAATAATTTGAAAGCACTTGGGAGAGATGCTGGCTGTATATACATCTCATTTCATTTGGAAATAAGACTAAAACTAAAAGCTTCCCCATACCATATATATGAAGCTGTCAAAACCAGGCAAAGGATAAAAAGTTGAAGCCATTAATTAGTTTATTCTGTTGCTGGTCTCATGAGGTATATTTCAACTATAGCTTGTGTCTGTTTTCCCTTTTGTATTTGCTGGTTTTGCACTGGCATTTTATATGGGAAAATGGGGACATAAATATATTCTGAAAGGGAATCTGAAGTATTTTAGAATTTTTCATTTTACAGATCACCTATTATGATTTCATTAAATCCATGGCTCACTTTTTATAGCACAAAGAAAGGCTTTCAGCATACAACAATGATGAAAGCATGAATTAATTGTCTTAGCAGCCATTATGATTCTCTCAGTAGTACTAATTTTGATTTTCCATGAAAGAATGCATTAACACTATGTTATTATCACTACTAGAGGATTCTCAATCTGGACATACAGAGGTGTAGAACATTACTGTATTGCCACTGGTTATTGCAGTATGTTGCCACTGATCATTTCCAAATGTTTTACCCCATGGGAGCGTAGAACCTTTTGTGAATCTCCATCTGTGCAGCCAGAGAAGGGCTGGTTATCTCACGCTGCATGCAGTAAGCATAATTGTCTCTCAGCCTATTTGCAGGGAATAATCCCCAGCCTGTATCCATAACTGGTGAGATAATTAACTCTTTAATTATTGATTCACGCTTTGCGCCATGCACACATACAATAATTACCTTCATGTTTTCTCCTTTTCCATTGTCACAGATTGGAGTGTCTTTCCCATCCCTTCAAAGAGAACGGACACTGAATACTGAGATATCTGTCCCCTGTGAGCTCTGCTGATGTAAAAATCAGCTCCTCTTTTGCTCCTATCACTAAACATGGAACATTAGGTTGGTGAAAAAGGCTGATTATGCAAAATTTCATTACAGTTGCAAAGCAAAAAAAAATGAGTATGCTGTTGGGAAAGTCCTTCCTTCAATGAAAATACGACATTGAAAAAAAGATGTTCATGCTTTTGTTATTAAATATTTAGAAATTTCTGCATTTTTGCTACTAAGAATGTAATTCTGATGCAGTTTTTATTTTTAAAAATCTAACTAAGCTCTACCGCCAATTAATGTTATCAAAAGACATAGCTGGATTATTCTGGTGTCTTTTTATCTCTGCATGATGAGTATCTTCAAATATTCTCCCTTCTCCCACTAACAGTTGGATGTCATTTGGAATCTGAGTAATAACAGTAACTATTCTCAGCAGAACTGTTGAAGCCCTCCTTCTGGAGGTTGATATACAATAAAATATGCATTCCACATTTCAACCATAGAGGTATACATGGCTTGAATTTTTTTACACAGTAATTGAAAACCTAGGGATTTGCAGGCTAAGATATCTGCAGGATGTCTTCTCAGGTTTAAGAGGTTGCAGAGGTTGGTCAGAGCTCAAGATTTCATGGACCTTCCCATACTGATTTCTTAACGTATCAAGAAGAGTTTTATCTTGTATAATTTCTGCAACACCCCCCCCACACCCCCTCCCCAACATTAAATCTTAAATTTCTTGTTTTGGTATCTGTGATCACAACTCTTCCCCCCCTTCCCCCCCTCCTTTTTTTTTTCCCCTGGTAATGATAATTATTCTCATTTTTGCAGTGTAAATATAAGGTAAGAAATTTATTTGTATTTGCAACAAGCTATGTCTGTACTCTTTATTAGGTTGCTCCTCTGTTATTGTTTAAATAGTCTACACATCAAGTGGTTGACTTGATTGTGGCTTTTCTCACACTCATGTAAGACATATGTTGCACATCATTATGTGTTTAACCATACATCTTCATGCTTCTAATGGAAGAAGTTAATATCAATTTCATGTGTTAGTTTGAATTCTTGAGTATGATTTTAGTGGATAATCAGATGCCACCTGTGGGAATTATGGCCGTGTTCTTCTTTTTGCTAGTATTTTGGATAGAATATGTTATAAGGTATCCATGCACTGTAGCAATTTTGCTGTAAGGCTCGACTTGAGGTTTCTAATTCACCATCCCTGTGGACACCTATGTTAAGTATCTGACTCCCCTCCACTGAATTTGCACAAGATCTCCTGTTGATGTCAATGGGAGGAGTATCAGATCTTTCTATTTTTAGTGCTACAAGGGGCTTTTAATAATCCATCTTGACAATAATCTTACCTTATACATCACGGTAGTTTATACAATTAGTGGAAAAACATTTTCAAACAGTCATTTTCCCTGTTGTCTGCTTTGAGCTAAGATTTGTGTTATTGCTGAAAGCACAGCCCTTGTACCTGTTAGATAATTTACAGTAAACACACGTCCTCTTAATTACATCATAGTAGCTTAAACAGATTTGTAGAGCCATTAAAAAATCAATACTTAGCTTTTAGGTGATGAATTAATTAATGGAGTGTGAATGCTGAAAGTTTGCTTTATCCAGCATGCACTGTGACTTTTCATAGCTTCAGCATCAATAGGGGCAAAATTGCATGAAGTTAATAGGTCAAAAATGCTTATGAAAATGTAGCACTTTCTGTCTGGCTTAGTGACTATTCCTGTAAATCTTTGTGTTAGTCCAGAAAAGTGGCATAAACAATTTTATATATAAATATATGTATAATGCCCACACAAATCTATTGCCCCAGCTCTAAGGCCTGTATTTTTCATTTTCTCTTTGTGCTAAACCCCAGTTGAAATCAAGGTGAGCTTTACATACAGACTTAGTTTGTAAGGTATATCTAACTTGAGTTTGAATACGTAAGAACATAACCAGAGTGGCAAAATAATTGTTTCATTCTTTTTTTTTCCCAATCCCCATTACAGATAGATCTAGAAGAAGAAGTATATTCTCATATTGTTTCTAGGGCGACCATGGATTAATTTCAAAGAACTCTCTAAAAGCATTTCATAGGATCATTTATAAGTTTATAATTGATTCTTTGTTCTAAATTGGGATGAGATATAAAATGCTAAGACTGGTAATTACCATTGCTTTTTTTCTAAAAGCATTTAGTATTGGTTAAAACAAATAGGCAACAAGATTATACTAAAGAAAAGCTATACGGCTATATACTGACTAGCGTGTAATTCTCAGGAATCTAAGTCTATGTATTCAGAGTCTTACATACGTGATAGGATCCTTGCCTATCGAAATGCCCATTCCTGACTTCTGTTACTGTCCTCCATTTATGCAATGAAGTCCCTTTAGAAATATTTATTTTTTGTATATGCAACTTCAGTTTTATGTCCTTGGTTTGTCCTTGGTTTGTGGTGACACAGGCAAAGCAGGAATTGTTCATTGTAAGTAGAGTGTTCAATTGGTCCAAGTAATGTGTTAAATGGTTACACCAGGAACAAATATCTGAAAATTCAGAAGCATTAAATATTCCTAAATTATGTCACTTAATTAGTTCCGAATTTACTTTTGAGTCTGTACCAAGAAAATTCCACACTACCCAAATACACAGAATTACTGAAGATGAAATAACAGCCGACAGTAACACCTTCTTCAACACAGTCACTAAGATGCATTTGATGTTTATTTATAAACTGTCTAGTTCTTTAAATGCATGGCCTTGGTGCGCAGCATATCTGCCCTTCAAAACATTTTCATTGTATAATTGTTAAATGCAGTCTTCATTCTATGTGTGTGTGTGAGTGGTTATCATAAATGTGGAATTAATTTGAAGGGTTATTAAAAAGAGTGTTCTGTTGTGCCACTTGCTTATATTTTGATAATATATTTAGCATATTCATACCTGTGTCAGAATTTCAACAAGGAACTTAAAAGAACCCCAACAGGTGTGTCTTTCATGCTGGGCTTCTTATCACTTAAAGTCCCTTGAGCAGAAGTGGGTCAACTGTGCTGTAAAAGGGGATTTTTCACTCAGCTTTCAGGTGTGGGAACAAAACACGCCAGCTTTGAAGTGCTCAGGCTTTCATTTGTCTCTTGGAAGGCAGACCATGCTTTCCTCATTTGGCTGGAATTCATGCTTCTACTGTATATACAAATAAAACAGAAAAATTTCTGAACTGATTTTTTAATGAGAAGTGATGGCAGAACTGGAGATGTGGCAGCATTATTTGATTTTTAAAGCTGTGCTGGTGATTGGCACACAACATTGCGTTTGAAATCTCTGTACTACTGTCTGTGGTGCATATATGCTTACTGTTTTATTCTTAGCTTCACTCTTCTGTTTTGTGTTTAGAGATATTCTTCAGGCTGAGAGATAGGCAAGGCTGCTCAGACAAAATATGAACTGCCATATCCTGAGAATAGCATTGTCTGACATTCAAACTTAGCATTAAATAAATATGTACTTTTTTCATATGTGGGATCAAATAGGAAGAGAGAGCATAAAAGAAATAAATCTTTTGAGATATTTAGTTCTGCATACAAACAAGGAAATCCTAAACCCACACTTTTATTTTTCTTTGTGGATGTTCAGTGCATTTTCTACAGTCAAAGATTCAGGTAAGATTTTGTTAAGAACTAGGCTTTAGAGCACTCGTGGAAACATAACAGAACTAAATCAGATTAAATATCCAATATGTGAACAATGTTTCATATTTCAAAGGACTGTAACTTATTTTATCTCTTCTTGCTTCTTATTGAATGAAGACAGTGGAATAAACTCTCTTCCATCAATTTCTTCTGTCTTTGCCTTCTTTTTGTAGAAATTTTGGTTGTCCTGTGACACTTAGAACTGGGCCATAACTTTCCTCTCCTGGATACTTTTTGTACCAGAATTAGGAAAGCGAAGCCAACATGATTAAAGGCTTCGTGTGTTTGTCTGTACCTAGGGGACACCTGACAGCTAATATTCTGTAAAGAGAAACTTCCCATATTTTTAATTTGCAGTCTACATCTAGATGTTAATATTTTTCTTTTTGTTGCATCAATATTAATTTAGCTTGTTTGTTTCCAGCTGCAAATTTGTTTTTACCTGCAGCTCTTGCTGCCTTCTTTCATACTGTCCTCTGTCTTCAGTGACCCATCAGCCCCCCCACAGTACAGCTTGCCAAAAACTTCTCTGTATTGTTATCCTTGCTATAAGTTAAAGTCTTTACAAAACCCATTTCGATCCCACTTTCACGCCAGTCAATCCCACTTTCACTCCGGTGTTTTACAGGAGGAAATTAAAAGAATATTTCAAGCCTATAGCTTCTCAGCTTCTCTCACTAATTTGTCTGAAATGATAACCAATTCATTGTGCCTTTTACATCAAAGTTCATTTGCATCACTCCTTAACAGAAAAGTATTGCTCAGCAGAAGTAATAATAGCAGTGTTTTGGAAGAGTGTCCTTCCCTTTTCTGTGAAGCGTTTGTCTATTTAATAGTGTAGTAACTTTTCTAGGAATATAAAAATCTTAAGAACAATCACTCAAATCTTAAATATAATGTATTATGTAACATTTATTTCTTCAGCTCCCTTGATTCTGCTGTGAATGGGGGAATGGTGAGAGGCCCATTGCCATGTGGAGGATTCCAGGAATATGAGACCATGCTCTCCAAAGCAGCAAAGGCCGGTGCACACACCACCTCATTAAAAAAAAAATTCCTTTAGTTGAGAGTCAGTAGCCTTGGGCACACATTTTTCTAAGGCAGGAGTTTTTCTTTTTGATAAGTGGTGCATCCTTTCTCAGAAGACTGCAACATACATAGATATTTTAAGCTAACAATAAAGTTGGTGTTAATAATAACCAAATTCCTATATTTCTGTGGTATAACAGTTTACAGGCATTTGGATAAGTTAAAAATAATAGAACAGATAAACCATGATACTTTTATATCACTACTGTTTTTTTTGTTAAGTAGATATATTTGTTTATTGTTGAAATGATAATCATTTTTGCAAGGCAGCTTTCAAGATGCATCATCATCTTCTAAGGATAAGACATAGGAATTCTGTTCTGATGGTCCTGAAAGGACAAATTAAAAGATTATTTTAGCTTGTCCTCATTTAATTTTAATTTTAAACTCCATTTCCAGCTCTCCAAATGGAGTTTAGAGTTCACTGGTTGACTAGTAAAGTAATCATTTGGTAATAGTTTCCAAAACTCTTGTCCCATATATTTATATGTTCTTTCAATGTGCAGGAGCCATTTCATGCTCAACATGTGAATTAGTGAGAACTGTTATTGCATATTTCGCATTCACATCCAGGAGGGGGCCCCTCCAGTTTTTTTTGGTTTTTTTCTCCCGCCGCCCCCACCTCACCCCCCCTTGCCAGCATGTAATTATGATGCAGCGGGAAGAATTTTAGTGTAAACTTCTTTTTAAAAACCCTAGCGTTTTCATTTTATACCTCTTTTTCACTGTGAGCACACGCCTTCTTACTTCCTTTTCAACTTCAGACTCACTAGCAAATGCTGTCTGAAAGCCAATGTAGAGCTGGAGTCTTTAAAAGAACCGGTGAGGCTGGGATCCACATCCCTGAATTCAGTGAAGCCAATGTCAACAAATGCCAGGTTCTCAGCAGACTGGCTATGTGCTATAAAGGAAGCATTTTTCCACTGAATGTCTGGCAAATGGATCTGTTGAAGAGAAGCGCATCTCATGATTGAAACCCTAGCCTCACAGCAGGCTGAGCAGGACTTCAGAATAAATTGAGCTGCTGAACACGCATTTATTTTTATGCTCTGTGTGATTAAGTTGCTCCTAAATAAAGCACCCAGCAATTAATCTGACAGAAAGGAAACAATTTGCAGTACCTTTTTCTAATAGTTACATGTGTACACAGCTACCCACTACAAATTGTCCCCTTGGAAGGACAGGTCACAGGGAAGAAGCAGACCTTGACCCTGACATCCTCTACTTGAACTTTTCCTGACTCGGTACTGCAGACTTCAGCACAGATCCATTTCCCATCCATCTTGTTTGCTCTTCAGCTGCCACCTTGTTGCTGTTTCAGCCGCAGAGAAGGCAAAGCAGGCAGCTGATGCTGTTTCTGCTGAGCATTTGGGCAGATGGGTGATGCTGTGCACCTCTTACGTTGGTGAAGAGTTGCTAGCAATTTCTCTAAATCGGTGGCAGGAAGTGAGGTAAGAGAAGGGTAGAGAATTTATAGTTTGAAGACAAGAAACAAAGAGAGAGAAGTAGAAGGTGTTACTGTTATTTTTTCTTTTTTTTTTTTTTTTTCATTTTTTCCCCCAATTGAAGCTCATATTTTGGTGTTAGAAGAAAGGGCTCTTCTTTCTTTGATCATTTTCCATTAACATGTGACCACATGCACTGCTTTCTGTGTTTCACATGGCTAAATAATTTGGTTTAGAAAACGAAAATTGTGATTTTCCTAGATGGATTAAAGCCCAGACTGAAACTTGCTTATTGTTTACAAAATAGGAGAATCCCTTAAAGATTCCTTGCCAGAGCACCATGGAGGTGGCATATCCTCAGTGTTTTGTCTAGGCCTGAGTTTGGTGGTCTGGGGAGAGCCCTTTGGTTTACCTGACTTTCTCAAGGATGGAGGGACTGATGTTGAGGAATATCCTCTGGGGCTCTCTATAAGACGGGGTTTTCTGGCCTGGGGTGAGTATCACTGGCATACAAATAATGATGCACATCACCCCTGTACATGGATCTACTAGGCTGACAACAGCCTGGAGTGGGGAAAACAAAACTGCTTAGGGATGACTGTTTCTAATATTTAACAATCCCTGAAATTTAATGCAGTAACCCATGGGAAGCAAAAGGGTATTCCGTGCTGCCCGTACATAATGGCAGGACTGCCTTTTTATTGTGCAAAAAACGGTTTGTTTATGCGGAACAACTTTTATGTAGGTAAAAACACAGAAAGTGTCTTATCTCCCCTGTTGGGTGTTTGCAACTTTAATTGTGCAAGAGGCTCTCGATGTTAGATCTTTATACTTTCTTACAACCTTTTGCTTCATGACATACCTTAATGTTTCCATTTCTTCTGTAGTTCTGAAATAAAACAATGTCTTTGATACTGCTGGGTGCCATTGTTTTGCAGCTTTGGTCAATACCAATTTTATGTTCCTGTGGTTAGCTAGCTGGTAGCTCTTTTCACATCTTCTTTTCCTGCTCTGGTGGCTGTTTCTTTCTGATCCCCTCTGTACTCTGCTTTGATCTGAGCTAGTTGCTGTCAGATATGTGCATAACAGTTTTAAGAACAATGGCAAGCTCAATTTTTCTGCTTGCCTTTCATCACAGGTGGCCTGCCTGCTGGTCTCTGGGTTCTGATTAGAGCAGTAGAAAAAAATATCCCTAAAACTATCGAGTATTACTAAATTAGCGGACCTCATTATCTACTTCATGCTGCAATCTCCTCTGGCCACATAATGTCCTGGTGATTGCATAGCATAATAATCAAATAAACCATATACATTTTTCAGGTGGCCCATAAAGACATGCTTCCTGGGAAAACATTCAGGATTTCTATTTGAAATGGAAATTGAAAACTTCTATTGTTTCTTTGTTGTTGTTGGGGGTTTTTTGTTCTTTCTTTTCTTCAACATCTCTCCCTCTTCTTCCTCCCTTGTTCCTCTATTTTGAATTTGTTGATTCCTTTGTCTACCACCTAAGCCGGAGTGAACACGTCTGGGCTGGAGTTCCAGATGATGTGGAAAGACCTGTGTCAGCACAAGGAATGGGAAAGTCTCCGTTAGTAGGTTTTAATACTTTGTAGCTGCCAAGATGGGTGTAGTAGCAGAAATAACAACAAAAATTGGTCTCCTCATCCTGCTATTTCATCAGCTCACTGTGCTGTTAGCGCATTCTTCATAGGACATCTGTAAAGCTACATCTGAACGGTGTTGTCCTTCCCACGCTGCTTTATACGTGCCCATCTACCCTGCTTTACCCCTTTGAAATTACCTTGCATTTTTAATCAATGCCAGTTGATTCGAGATTAAACACGGCTGTGATGCTCAAGATAAACAAGCACTTAAGGGTAGACTGTCTGTATTTGAGATTTCTGTATGGATTTCATTGTTGCAATCACTTGAAACAGGGACGATTGCATTCTTACCTGAAAAATAAGACTCAGAAAACTGACTTGGAAAGAACTGTGGTCAGAAATGGATCGTCTGAATGAATTAAAAATCCAGCTGTACAATGAATTAAAACCACAGTTGCACCAGATAGTGAATGGAGCTGTTGAGAAGCTGGTAAAGACAGTTTTTGCCAATCAACTAGTCATTTGTGAAAAGAAACAAAGAACTAAGTCATATGGTCAGAACCCTCTTTAGTAGTTTTACATTGCTTCATGAATTTCCATGCCTAGCATTTCTGTAATAATTTATGTCTAAATCTCTGCTTTAGTGGCAGACAAATTCATATGTCATACTTTTTTTTTTTTTTATGATATAACTCACAGGCCACGAGACTTGAAAAATTTTCTTTGAAACAAAATTTTGTATTTAATCCTAAATTTGGTATGATGTGTGTTGTCATACCCGCAGTATCTCAAATTCTATTTTAAAGGAAATTTTTTGTTATGTATATATACAGCCCTTTCTTCTAATTTTGTGGCACTGTTTGATGACATTCTCAGAACTCAGAGCCATCTTCACTTCCATCACAGGAAAAAAGTGACAAGTCTGAAATCCTAATATTTCCATTTATCTCTTTGGATGAGCAGACAGAGTCAGATACAGTTGTAATGACTTTAATAGCACATTTAGTCTGTAAAATACTGTTTACACAGAGCAATACTTTTGCAGTGTGGGTCACCAGTTCTTCAGCTTGTAATGTCTGTGGTTCTGGTACAAATAAGACTTCAGTTTGTAAGGGTAGCTTTTATGTATTTTTATATGTTGGCCCTGCAAAACCACGGGGAAGTGGCATAAAATCTCTCTACTATCTTCTGTGTGAATAGTGGCCTATTTCTTTTTCTCCGCTTTTATACCTGACCTTCTACAGATAATGTTGATGAGCTGTCTTTCATCTCTGCTGCACCTTGGAGTTTATATTTAGCATCTCTGCCCATAAACATATCCTGTTCCTTGCCATCCTTGAACACCCACCACAAACTTCCTCTGCCTTTGTCGCTGTCAAGTTCCTTCAAACAACCACTAGCTATTTTAGACACTTTTAAAATTTATTTTTGCACAACCTGACAATACTCCTGCTTGCTCTGTTTCCCATTAAAATGTTCCCACAGGGTTGGTTTGATTTTATTTTTTTTAAATTCTAATACTCCGTGAAGAAAATCCTGCCTGTTATTTTTGTTCTCCCTCAGCTCCATTGACCTGGCATGCAAGTGTGGTACTGCCTTGCTGGTGGTAGATCTGTCCCCCCAGTTCTCCAGAGGGACACTAGAGTTACAGATGTAGAGTAGGATGGCTATGCGTAGGAAAAGCTAGGAGATGCCTGGTGCTACTACAAGTACATGAAAGTATTCAGACATCCAACAGACAAACCACAGAAGCACATCCTACCCTTCTATGTTGAGAAGCTGGTAGCTATGATACGAAGATTGGCTTAATTGAATGTCATATCCCCCACTGTCTGGAGGAAACAATCTTGGCAAATGTCGGAAGGTAGAAAGCTTTTAATTTTACTCTGTGTTTACTGCTTTGCTGTTGTGATCTACTTCTGTGGAGCATTTAGAACATCTGACATTGTCCCAGGACTCTTTGAGATACCTGTTTCCTTACAAGGACTGTCCAGGGCACTTCTGCATTAAATTCAGTATAGTTTATGTAACTCGCACGATATCCTGGTTTCTAAATTGAAGAGACATGGGTTCAACAAATGGACCACTCGGTGGATAAAGAACTGGCTGGATGGTTGCACTCAAAGAGTTGTGGTCAATGGTTCAATGTCCAAGTGGAGACCAGTGACAAGTGGCGTTCCTCAGTGGTTGGTACTGGGACTGGTGCTGTTCTACATATTTGTTGGTGACATGGACAGTTGGATTGAGTGCACCCTCAGCAAGTTTGCCGATGATACCAAGCTGTGTGGCAAGGTAGAGACACTGGAGGGGAGGGATGCCATCCAGAGGGACCTGGACAGGCTGGAGAGGTGGGCCCAAGCCAACCTCATGAAGTTCAAAAAGGCCAAGTGCAAGGTCCTACATCTGGGTCGGGGCAATCCCAAGCACAAATACAGGCTCAGCGGAGAAAGGATCGAGAGCAGCCCCGAGGAGAAGGACTTGGTGGGGGGGGAGGTTGGTGGATAAGAAGCTCGATATGAGCTGTCAACGTACGCTTGCAGCCCAGAAAGCCAATCGTATCCTGGGTTGCATCAAAAGAAGTGTGGCCAACAGGTCGAGGGAGGTGATTCTGCCCCTCTACTCCATTCTGGTGAGACCCCACCTGGAGTACTGCATCCAGCTCTGGAGCCCCCAGCATAAGAAGAACATGGACCTGTTGGAGGGGGTCCCGAGGAGGGCCACAAACATGATCAGAGGGCTGGAGCACTTCTCCTGTGAAGACAGGCTGAGAGAGTTGGGGGTTGTTCAGCCTGGAGAAGACAAGGCTCCAGGCCGACCCTACTGCGGTCTTCCAGTACCTAAAGAGGGCCTACAGGAGAGCTGGGGAAGGACTTTTTACAAGGGCATGTAGTGATAGGATGAGGGGGAATGATTTCAAACTGGAAGAGGGTAGATTTAGATTAGATATTAGGAAGAAACTTTTCACTCTGAGGGTGGTAAGGCACTGGAACAGGTTTCCCAAAGAAGTTGTTGAGGTTCCATCCCTGGAGGTGTTTAAGACCAGGCTGGACGTGGCCTTGGGCAACCTGGTCTAGTGGGAGGTGTCCCTGCCTATAGCAGGGGGGTTGGAACTCGATGATCTTCAAGGTCCCTTTCGACCTAAACCATTCTATGGTTCTATGATAGTTTAGCTGAGTAGCTACACACAGCTGCACTGCTTAAATGCTTAACCAAGACCCGAAGATAGAAAGAGTAACAGAGCACTTGCATTTTCAGAAGTTTTCTCTGGGAGTGAGTGAGTTGGTATAAGGCAGGATCTTTTTCTTTAAATTTGTGCATGCTTTTTTTTAATGTGTTACCTTAATGAGATGCTGAGTCCTTGCAGTGCTAGCATCACTAAAAGTTATCTGAGTGGCCCAAGTAGTTCACCTTCTTTCTCAGAAGCTATCTCATCTCATGTTTCACTGCTCTCCTGAGTCTCCCAAATGTCATGTTATTCAGCTTTTTTCACACCCCTGGCCAACTCATCAGCACAGTCATTATCCAGCCTCTGGAGCTGATCTACTTAGCACCTCATTAAAAAAAGTATGTTCAGCTCATCTCCTCTCACTGCTCTTCACTTGTCAACAAGTCCTGTTTTTTCGCCTTTTACATGCAGTCCTTTTGGTGCTTAATATTTGTCAATCATTATTTCTTACCCTCTGGTGCAGTTTTCTCATGCTGCTCTTGCTAACCATCTCATCTATATTATATACCACTACCTATTTATCTTACAGTATGTATCTATATATGGAAATTTTTGCTCTTGTTTATCCTTGAGCTTGAATGCTAAAGCCAAGGCATAATAGCATATTCAAATATATCCTCTGCCATTGGTTTTTTTTTTTTTTTTTTTTTAAAAAGTGTATTTTCATAAACATACTGCTATTGCTTTATTGTAGTTGTCAGAAACTTTTTGGTTGAACTTTTTTGTAGAAATGGTTTTCTTACTTCGCTAGATGATTCAACATTTCTTTAAAGCATCCACAATTATTTCTGAAAGAAACTTGTTAGGAGTAAGCCCACAAATAAAGATACAGATGGGTTTTTTAATTTTTTTTTACTGAATTTTTTGAAATCAGAAAGTTAGCAGACGGTTTTTCTAATTTTTTCCTCAACAGAAAATAATTAGGGTTCAATGATATGGAACATGCCATCCTTCTAATTTATTTTAAATATCAAGTAACATTTTTGGCTGTATTTGTGTTCTTTACTGCATTTCACTATGACTTCAGTATATTCTGCCACGAAGCTGGGTGATTCTTGAAATTGATGATGTTAGCCTGGTGATGGGACTAGGCACTTAATTATGTTTTTGACCATTGGGGAACAATAGGCAAGTGAATAAAAAGTGACTTTAAAAGTATCTAAAAGTCACATGATTTCTTCTGTACCACAATTATTTGATTTTTTTTCCCTATACATAAAACAGTGATCTTAGTTTGGGAAACACCAGTGTGTCTTAATGACAGGTAAATGCTGACTTTGCGTGGCTGACCATAGTGTGTTTGAGTAGCCAGAAAAATAGCGGTGATGTTTGTGGTTGTCACATGAACATAAGATGAATAAGGTTTCTGAGAAATTGGATTTTTTTGGTACTTGGCAATGTTCAATGAGTATTGATAACAATTTGTTTTACCACTAGCAGCTGGAAACCAAAAGATATTACTCCCCAACCCCCAAGTATCAATGATAGTTTTTGAAGATTACAAGGGCATAGCAAACAAAACTGAGCATCGCAGGACTAGACAAGACAAATCATAAAACCCCCAAAATATTTCAAAGCATTTTCAAAGAGATACAGGGCTTCAGTAATCTCTATATTCCGGTGGCTTCTTTGGTTCCTCTAATATTTGGTATAGTGAAGTATTTTTATGCAGGCAGCGTGCTTTTCAAGGCGATACCTTAGAGGTTTCTGCATTCAGTGCACGGAAATGTTAAAGTCGTGATGTTCTAGACACAGACTACAGTCCTCGATTAAACTTTTGAATCCTTAGGAAAATTTTCCTGCAGAATCAGCTTAGCTGAGCTCAGTTATGACTAGAGTGCAGTGGTTCTCATGCTGATGTTGCTGTGAACCTCTGTTTTAAGTTCAGGCCTGTATTACCGCCATTAGCCTAAGCAAGCCAGAGCTGCTTTTGAGTATACACAGGAATGAGAAATGAGGAGCAAGAAATACCACAGTACACTCTATACTCCTGCTACAGCTGTTTCCTTGCTCTGTCTGAATTTTGGCTACAACTAAAAGTCTGGTCTTCATTTTCAATACTCTGGAGAAAGGACAGCACAGACAATCTGATCACAAGGACCACAGTCTGACCACATTCTTTCGTTATTTTCCATCTCATAGACTATCTGTACAGGTCCTGAGCAGGAAAACATCTAGAAAAAGATTAAGTCTGCAAGGAGAGGGTGCTTGGAGGAAAAAAATATCATCTTACCATAGTGAAACCAAAAGGCTTGGAACCTGCTATAAAATCTCCATAGTGCCTGAAACCAGAATGATAATTTGATTGTGATAACATGAGTGTGCCTTTAAATAATTCCCTGTCACAGTTAAAAAGTGGAGAATAATGAAAAAGGTAAATGGGAATGATGGAGGACAATATTCTGACTACATCCATCAACTCTTAGCTGTATCTGTGTGCTTATGCATGCCATCAATGTCATAATAGCAACTGTCTTCAGAGAAGCTGTGCGTAATGAATCCTTTAGGTTGACAATATCTGTTGAAGGCAACTGTTTGTATCTCTTTCTTTTTTTTTTTTTTGAAAAAAATACACTTAAGATGGCTGATGACTTGACTCTTATGCTTAGGGGACTGTTAGCTGCACCAGCATGAGTAGTTCATTACTGTAACTATGCTGGGGCTATGAAAAAGAAGAGGAAAAAATATTTGCTTAGCAAATGTCTCAAGGGCTGAATTATTTTTTCCTTCCCTGCCTTGCTCAAGAGTGGAAGCTACAAAGTCCTCTATTGCCACCATTGCCATCACCTCACTGCAATAGCTCCCATTTTTCATAGGGGGACAGCTGTGGTGGATTCCATGCACTTTGTGCAAGGAACCCTACTATTCATTCCTCACAGTCCTCTAGACTGTGAGCTGTAGCCAATGGATTAGGGAAACAGTCTATTCCATCTCCTTGAGGTACAGAGTTGACTTTGAGTTGTCCTTGTGTTTTCTAGTGCAATCTTAGGTATATCATGAGCAAGAATTTTGAGCAGCCTTAAAAGCATAAGATGAAACAGCTTTTTTTTTTTTTTCCCATCAGATTAAAAAAACCAGATCAATAAAAAGACCAAACATCTGCTGGATTGTAGAAAGCTTCAAACACATTTGTAGATGGCAGAAGCCTGAGGGCTTTCACTGAAATTGCAACAGTTTATTCTTAGCAATTAGATGGAAACTGGCCATATTTCAAATATGACATAAAAATGAAATGTCCTCCACATCAAACTGACATCGTACTCTTGGAATACCTGGTGTGTTGCATGCAATGTTGTTTTCTTGTCTTTCTCTTTTCAGCCTTAATACTCTGATCAATAAATGCATACCTAGGCAGCCATGGTGACAGAGGACAATGTCTTTCCTTCAGATAATTGATGCTCAATAGAATGGATGAAACACCAGCTAAATTTGTGAATCTTCCATTCAGTGGTGGGTACTCTTGAGCTCGGTCTTTCCATAGCTTCAGCTTACTAAAGGATTCGCAGGGCAGGTGCAGAGAATGTTTTGCAAATCAAAGGAAATGTCCCTGAACTGCAATTAATCTGATTAGCTATGAAAAAGTTAAGGGAGATCTCGGCCTCCTTAATTGAAAAGCTGTAATAATTTGATTTTATAATGTATAGAATAGAGGGTTTCCTGTGCTCTTTTTTGATGGGATGATCTGGGATACTTCATGACTGCAGTGAAACTATAAACAAGAAGTGTTGGGGTTTTATTTATTTATTTATTTATTCATTTATTCAGGACTGCAAAACATCTCATTTAGTCAACAAAGTGAAATGGCTGATAGAGAACGTGCAAACATATTTCTACAGTAACAACAAAGGAGAGAATTTCAAGGTACTTACTAAAGCTTGCTGAACTCTTAGTTTTCCTAGAGCTGTTTAAGTTCCACAGGGGCACTGCTGCTTCCACTTTGGCCACATATACTTAGCTTTTCAGCAGCCATGCACTATCCGATATCCATTACACCTACCTATAATATGTTCTACCCTAGCATTGCATTAAAACCCATATGAAATATTCATTAAAAGAACGTGGAAAACAGACACACAGGCACTTCTCAAAGCAAATGGAATTTTACTACCTCATCTGGAATATATGGTCATATTAATCCTTTACTCCTTCAGATATGTCCCTGCATCTCCCCGAATCTGAAGGCATAGAAGGATTACCCTTCACTTGTAAAATATGATAAATAATTTGTCTTTGAAACTATTGATTATGAAATTTATTCTTAAAACACACTTTTCCTAGGGAAAAAGAAGAAAAAGTCTCAGGCTGGAAATCCAGACGGCCCAGAGAGAGATTGTACAAAATTTGGATTACCACTCTGTGAATATTTTAGATAGGTGGATATATTACAGAGGGAACTATCAGAAGTTAATATGCCAGGTATGGTTGCTTCTGCATGATTTTATTAATGTAAGAAGTTGCGAGGTATTACTTTTCAAAATGTAAGTCTTGTTTCCACCCTTTGCCTTGGTAGAGGAAATGGGTTCTTTTAAAAGCAGATATCATTTACTCTTGAGCTAACCCCCTTCCACCTGGTTCCTTCACCATGGAGGTAGTATAAGGGGCCTTGCAGCGTCTACATTATTTGACTGAGCACAATATTAATAACTTTCCTTTAATGCGGGTCCAGACCAGTGTATTCATTTGGTTTTGCATAGCAGTTGTACAGGCTTACCAGCATGAGACTGGGAGCAGTATTCAGTATTTTCGAGTGTGTCTGTTTTATTCCTGTGTCATGTCTAATCATCATCTGTGTTCCTGCAGCAACACCTCTAGGAGTTCAGGCTCTGGATTTAATTAGGGTGGAAGTGACTTGGTGTTGACTGTTTCTGTGGTGTACATATATTCTATAATGTCCTTGGTATATAGGACAATTCAGATCAAGTACTTTACCTGGCTAGGTGTGCTGTGCTGTATTTAGTGGTAGAGCAGATGGCATTTCACATCCTGAGCCATGCAGCAATTACTGTATACCTTTGCCTTTGAGAATTTTCTGACTTAGGGCTAAGACTTTCCAGTGCAGCGCTGGATGTGTGTTAAGTCCTTCAGTAGCTGACTGGGTATGTGTGTGGTTAATTTGCTTTCAGCAGTGCAGTGGAAAACCGTGTTTGTAATTTTCTTATAAAACCATGGACAAGTTCATGTAGTATGTTTCTTCTTGTTAGTTATTTACAATATGTAATTTAAATGATGCCTTTTGCATTTGAGAAAGAAATGCAGTAAGTGCTGCGCACACGAGCAGTAGTTAGGCTTATTAGAAATCTTCCCATAGTGAGGAAAAAGGATAAAATATACACTTGTTTATAAGAATTATTAGTATCTTAAAAGAAGTGTGTGCCACTATCCGCTGAAGTATCCATTGAACTAATGGATTGATTTTTATCATTTTCTTGCTACTAGTTTGCAAAACTGATGTTTAATGACACAAGATTTTTTGTTTGGTTGCACTCATAGACCTTATTCTTATAAACTGCAACATTCAACATCATAGTGTATCTCACTAACCTGTGATCACTGATGCAAGAACTTGTCCACACGTGAGAATTCAGAAAATACCTGCTCTGAAATAAATACTGCAAAAAGGTGTTAGGATTTTCTTTTCTTTTTCCAGCAGTACAAACCCTCTGTGCCGATATTCTCATTCCAGAAAAAGTGTCCACACAGGGACTTGTTCTAAAAGACAGCAGTAACTCTAGTTACTTTAAGAGGTAACATGAGTCAGGTTGTTGTTTCCTTCTGACAGCTGAAAAAGACTTCATATATAGTTTTAAAAATCTTCTTTACTCTATGTGGTCACATATCAGATAATTGCTTTGTTACAGAGTGTGGGAATTTATAGCATCTGTTGAGACAAATCTTGATTCAGAAAACAGGAAACGTGAGGGTAGTGCAAATGCTCAACAGCCATGTCATATATAGTCACATTAATGAATAGCTTTTGTACCATGAGAAAATTAAAGTACATACACACTCACACATGCACAGGTTGTATAGCATTTGCTTGCACCTAGTAATGAATTATAAAATGTCCTGTCACAGCTGTTATGTTAGAGGATGGTTTTGGATGTTAAAACAAACTTCTGTGATTGTCTATTGGTTTATAGATACTTCAATAATACCTGCTACTCTTTTTGCTTTGTGACTTGGTCCCTATTAATATCTAATTAAATATTGTAAAATTACTAATTTGCCTCATGAAAATGGACAGCTTTTGTCTCTCTCTGTGTCATAGCTTCCCGGGCTTACTACTGCAAATTGTGTTAGATGCTTGGCATTCACCACTTAATTGAAATTGATACAAAATTATTAGCTTTGGCATGTAATGCTGTCGTGTTCATGGCCTGCTCTTCTGCCTCTGAGACTTAACTCAGAGAAAACACCTGCTCCCTCAGTGTTTCCTTCTTAGAAATGTGTCAACCACAGTAGTAGATCTAAATTGAAAATTTTTCTTAAGTCTGGGAATTTTACATGAGAGGGGTCATCAGAGTTCGCTTTAAAAGAGCAAGTGGTACTTTTATACAAAAATCCTCTGCTAACAGAATACCAGAGTAAAGCTAGAAAAGTATCAAAGCTTTCATGTCTTACTGACTGAGAGAAGTATTTTGCTTAGTCTTTAATTTTGCAGGTGACAGTAATAATAGTAGTGTGCAATACTTGTTCCTCATCGACACGAGTATCATATGTTTTAATGATTCACTTGTTTCAGAAAATGTTTTCTCCCTATGCTAGGTGGATAAAACAATTGGGAAAGCAAAGTGGAAGAATAGTGATGTCCTTCCCATTGGTCAGTGGAAATGTTTGGCTCCTTCAGATCCTTCCGAAGGCTCTAGAAATAGCATGTGTGACCTCTCAGTTTACTTGTTTGTGACACAGAGAGCATGATAATCTTCCTACTGAAACATGAAATGCAGACATCTACGGTAGTATAATTGAAAGATAGTTTTATCAGAGCTTTCCTCAGGCTCATGACCTACAAGTCTTTTACTTTTTCTTTCTTTTTAAAATAGAAATCTCATTTTTCTGGTTGGAATAATAAATCCAGCTTTGATGCTTCCTTATCTACACTACAGGTTTTAATGCTCAGGCAGGTGATTTGCTCAGGGTACAGGCCCTAGATAATCTCAAAATGCTTTCGTGTTTGATATCATGAACGCTTCTGCATAAGATGTAGTCTGGTCTGTGTGCTGAAGGTTAAGTGATACTAAATTATTAAGTGGCCTGTAGACCTGAATACCCTACTGAGATTAATCCTATAGTTAAGAACCTCCCCATCCCTCCAGAAAAAATCCCAAACCTCTGGAGAGAAAGCCTGAGGAAAACAGCAGATGCCATACGTATTCTGATAATGTTTATGTTGCTTTCTGAGTCTGGTGAGAGCCTGTCCAGGGAGGTAGAAGCATAGAGGTTTGGGAAATCCAAGTACCCGGGAGAAGCAGCAATGCCTTGCTGTAGAGGGTGTACCTGTTCTGCTATAAGCTCTCACTTCAGCTAGTTACTTATACCCTGGTTCTGATCGGGCTAGAGCTGTGAGCAGCGAAATGGTACAGCATAACTGAGATTTTCAGCAGAGTAGCTTATGTTATCCTCCTGGACGCCCTGCCTACCACAGTCCCTGCAGCCGGTCCTCCTTGCCTCAACCCACCCTCCTGTCCTCCTGGAAGGGAATGGAGCAAGTGGCCTTGAGCCAGCGATGCCTTTCTTGCGCTCTCTGCAATTGCCTGGTAATCCCCGCAGGTCTCAGCAGCTTTATCCATGGAATGATAGTAGTAATAATTCCTAGTCTTATTACTATCATAAGCCTGATATTCTTATTACATATAGCTAGGAGTACTCATTGTTCAAAATATTATACTTCAAAAAAGTAAATAACAGGATCAGACAGGGCAAATACTCTTAATTTGGATGCATAGGGGACTCAGGGAGTAAGCAACACATGAGCATTAACAAATGGCACGAGAGAATCTTATTATAAGATGCGTCTCTTCTAGAAGCCTGGCACTCCCTAGGGCTTCCTGGGCCAGCACTTGCTATCCAGAAGAAAGTTTAGCGCCTCTGTGGTTCAGTTAGCTGAGCTCATGAAAAATGATGGGAATGTGTTTCAGGAACCTTAACATCTCATCTGCTCTACGCAAAAAGTATTTTACCTTCAAAGTAGATGCTTCTCAGAATAAATGGAACTATTGCAGTGTCTCACAATTGTAGGACATCAACTGATAAACTGATCCTTGCAAGGGCAGGCTTTCCATTAACTACTCAAATTCCAAATTTCAAAGGTACAGCACTGAATATAATAGATTATGCTGAAGGACAGCAAATAATTTGTGAGCCAACATACACTGCTTATGCTATCTGTAGGATGTCTGAAAGCATTAAAGATGCATGATCTGTTAACTAGGAGCTACAGCAGTAACAACATCAAGCTCCAGAATCAGCAAGCAATAGTTTACAGGTTAGTGCTTTGAAATATTTATTTTGTCTGATTTTAAAATGTTTAGTCTGGAACATTTTAAATTATACTTTCCCACTGTATATACTTGGCTTGTGCAGCCTGTCTCTCTGACTCTGGGCAAGTATGGACTACAAGTTCCTGTATTTTATTGTTTAGAAAACCAGTCTGTGGTTGAAGCCTAATGTAAAAAGCCAAGTGTCCTTTTAAGAATGCCAGGGTCAAAGTGCAAGGCCAAAAAAAAGGAAAATGAGATAATAGGAATCGTGAGATTTATCTGGTGGGAATAGAGACCTCTGAAGTCCAAACACAGTGGAAATTTATTAAATAGTGTCCCAATGCATGTGCTAACAGAAGAAAATCTTCTGCGAAGTATGATGATTGAGTTCTAAAATCAATAAAATTGAATAATAAAATAGTAATCTCTTAATTGCTTAACTGAATTTGTTGCGAGCAATGGGAATTTAAAAGTCAGTTTTTAATATTTTAGTAAGGATTTACTGTTTCAAAAAAATTGTCCCAATTCACAAGGAAACGGAGGTAATGGGAGTATATGTTTATCTTTAAACACCAAACTGAGCCAAATTGCTGATTTAGCACAGAGCTATCAACTCAGTTTGGATTCACATTTACAAGTTGATAGCTATCAGACTTCTGCTCTCACCTTCCTTTAATACCACACTTTGGCTACACTTTGACTGCCACCACCCTTGCTCCTCTCTGACGGGTTGTTGCTGGAGAGGAAAGAACTGTGTTGTCTTATGGAAAGCTTGTCTGTTGTTGGCCAGTTTTTGAAAGCCTAGCAAAGAAACTAGATTGCAAACAACAGAAATATCCAGAACCAAGTTACAAAGAACATAGAAATGTCACAGTAAAATACATGGAAGTTGAGCAATTAAAGCTGCCTGCTTTGATTAGGACTGAATGTATGGATATATACATGAGGTATAAATACATACATTGATGTATATATACATTTGATGACTGAATAGTGAGTCGTACAGGATAGGAATGAAGTGTTTCAATATATGGGGACAGGTTCTTAATTCAATCACAGCCAAGTCAGTAGGAATGGGAGAAACTTCCCTGGAGAAAAAATGAGACAAGTTTTTCTGTGGCCCACTTTTCCCTCTTGTGCTTTCCTTAGCTGCTTGCTTTTCTCTGAACTTTTTTTGCCTTTCTTTCTTTTCCTGTTAAGGCCCAACTCTGTTTTCACTTAAAAATGAAAGGTACATTTGTTTGAGTGAGAGCAGAGATTGGCTCTGTTCTCGGGGGGTAAGTCACAGTTATGCCTCTAGTGGCATTTTCACTTGCAACAGTGACAAGTGATGTGGCCAGTCTTCCACGTGAAGTGGGTGTTTTAGCTGGATTTAAAATCTTTTCCTGTTTTTCTCCTGAAGATCCTAATGCAAACTCTCCAGGGTACATCACAATAAAACTTACACTGATAGCAGACCTGCTCTAGTTCAAAACTGTGTCTGGCTACAGCCAGTTCTCATGCATATTTGTTTTTCAAAATTAAGATGGCCTTCACCAGTATTTTTGGTACTCTTGAGACATGATGACATTTAATCATGAAAAAAGCTTTAGACACAGCATGGGAAAGTGCTTTATTTTCTCTCACCATTTCCCTTCAATTATGATATAAGTGAAACCAGACAGAATGCAAAATAAAATCCACTCAACTGAAATATTTGCAGCCTTCATATACACATTTTCTCCCACATTCTGGTAAAAGTCTCTTTCTCTCTATACTCTCCCAACTTTAATATGACCTTTAGAGCTAATCACATCTCTGAAGGCTTTTCTATATAATTTCTTTGCAGGCAAATAGATAAGTAACTGCATTATTTAAAACAACTTGTAATGCTCAATAGATGGTGGCTAGTGTAACAAAGAAAGGAATGAGGGGATACTCTGCTGGAACTGGAAGAAAAGTTCTTGTTAAAAACATATCTATGGTTTGGCGATCAGCTTCTGACAATTTGTTTGAACTAGGAGATATAGAAAAAGTTTGGGTTGTACCCCTATCGTAGCACTTTTGCGGTTTCCCAGTGTAGTGAACCTGCCATGTTGCTGATGTGTGTTTACACAATCCGTTAACCATGGAAGTAAGTGGAGCTTATTCGTAAGTTTAAAGATGGGCTATTCTTTCTGAAGAAGATTAGCGTCCCAAATCAGGCTCTCTTGACTTGCAGTTGGTGTACTGGCTAGCTGTAGCCACATAAATTCACCAGTGCTAATGTGATCAAGGTTTACCATGTTGCTTAATACACAAATAAATACTTAGTTTTAAAGAAATTAGGGCGTTAAAACAAATGTGGCTAAAAGCTGTACAATGGAGAAGAACGAAAGTTTCTGATATGTGCATTCTTTTCCCCCAGCTTCCACATCTGAACTACATAGAAAGTCTTAAAATAGATAGGGAAACATGGGCCCACATTTTATTGCCTACAAAGTATATCTATAAGAGGGTTTGGTTTTTTTTTTTTAAAGCTCAGAAATGCCATTCTGTATTCATATATTTTACTAGTGAAAGAACAAGCTGGCAGGAGGTGTATTTGTGACAAGAGGACTGTATTTATTATATAATGGGGATATTTTGGCTTCTGTCATCAAGTGTTGTTCAGCCTCTTTGATGTATAGTTATCCACTACAGAACTGAACCCTTCTTTGGTGTTCTTCCTTGCTAGTTACATACATTGTCTGATGTATCACTTGTTTTTTCTTGGTACAAAACATTTTTAGTAGAACCAGACCAGATTTGAAACAGTTTTTAATGAAAACACAGCAGACAGAAAGGGGTTATCTGTGGGGATAAATGTTATCATGACAACAGGATTCTTTGTAGCCATAAAAAGGAGAACAAGACCTTCCCATAAAGTAGGCGAGCAGCATACTTCCTATGGAGAAAAACTGAATATTGGGGGAGATGTATGGAAGGCACTGAGATGCTGAAAAGCCATAAATGGATTAGGGTACATACAATGATGGGATTAATGTAGTTAGTTGAGGCTGACCTAAGTTCATTGCACCAAGATGGGTGATGCAGAATATGAGTTTCTTACGGTCTGTCTGAGGGAGAAGGCTGAAGAGGTCACTGGAAAAAGCAGGAGTAGCAGCATCAGAAACAGAACCGTCAGATAGCCTGTAGTCTGCAGCATTTTGGCAAGTCACGCTGGAGGGAAGGTAGTTGGTGGTAGCTGTGCTTTATTTAGTTACTTAGATACTGTATGGAAACCACCACTTGTTTCTATTAAGAACATGTTGTTTAAGTGGGATTAAGAATTTAAAAGAAAGCTGCCTGGGCACCCAGCCAAACAGGAGATATCCATTTATAGTTTAGCAATGATGAGCCAACATCATGAATTACCAGGCCAAGTTCCTCCACGGTGTAAACTAATATAAGCAAGCCTGAGGCCCTGGTGCATGAAATGAGGCTATGTTTCCCCAAAATGTAACAGATACAAAAAAAAGCTCCTTGTTGTCAGCTTGTAGAGGTTCAGTATTAGCATAAGAAGTAAGTGAATTCTGGCTGGACAGACATTTGCTTGTCGAAAATGAGGTTCATACCAGGAAGGAAAGCTGCCAAGGAGATTGTTTTTTGGTTCTTAGAAAATGAGAACTTGCTAAAAACATGAAGCTCTGCACTGTAAGAGAAGGCAAGGAACTAACCCCCACTCTCCCATGTTACTGGGCTCAACAGGGAAGGGTCTTGATTTTGAAGATTCGTTATTTCTTTTTAAAATGATGAATCGGCTGAATGTCAATAGGTGAAGCTGTGCAATATGGAAAATACCTACAACAAAAAAATTTTTAACATAGAAGAATGTAGACATCTCTTTCCCCCGATTCTCCTCACAGTTGATTCTCAGACAAATATTTAAATAACTGCACTAGTTATTCAGTAAGTTATTTTATATGAAGGCATTTGCTTTACATGTTGCGGCATCCAAAATTAGCTTTAGATTTTGCATACTGATTCCCTGCTATCCTTTTCTCAAGCAACTGAACGTAATAAAAAAGCCATGTAATATTGTTTTGCTCACCATATGAATACAATATGAAATCATAACATACTCCACAAATATGATGGTTCCTTTCTCAGCTCTGAGTTAACTATATTATCCTGAATTAATTAATTTTCTGAAAGCTTGAAAGCTGTGCTGTGGCTTGCCTAAAATTATATAAGTGTTCCCAGACATTGGCTGTCAACCATCCGGTGTCCCTACCAGTGGGAAGATGATTTAAGTGCAGGTCCGGATTGCTCTCAGTTGAAAGGAACTTCAAAGACCTTTATGGTCTCTGGGGACAGAGTTGAATCCTTGTGACTTGATACACCAGCTGAAGAAAAACTGATATAACATGGAAATGTACTGTCAAGGGCTTATCCGTTATTTACTGTTGATCGATGCTGAAAGTTGAAGTTTGAAAGTTGGGGTCAGCAGTTCTTTGTTTGAGATATTTAACAGAAAACAGTCAGAAGAGTTAGAGCTGGGAGGACAAGGGATCCTTTTGAGGAAGCACCAATTGATCACCCGAAGACTTTTCCCTTTGGGAGTGGTTGTGTGACAGAAGTTTGATTCATCATGTGTTCTGTACAGGCGGGGAGTAGTGAATGCTTTGTTGTTTTGTTCACCTTTATTTGATTAAGCACTGGGGACTGTTAGGTCATATGGAAGGAGCAGACAGAAGTGTAAACAATTGAGAAGATGCATGGGGTCATGGCAAGTCTCTCAGATGGGCCTGAATATTTAGCTCTAAATTTGATCACATCATAGGATGTAATGCAGTATCATGAACTGAAGAATCCCTGTGTGTGAAAGAAAGGGCCCTCCCTGTATTGTAGGGAATGTGCTGGCAGGAAAGGCAACAGGTGATTTACCATCCTTCGAATGAGTACCAACCTCCATAATAGTCTCATGCACTGGGAATGTTCTATTTTGCAGTTTTCTGACCTACTTTGCATAAATTACTTAACTTATTGAAACGTAAAGTGGTTCTGTCAGGACAAGTGAAAGAAGAACAAGGCCCAGAATGTCTAATGCCTTGAAAAAAGGGGCATCTGGGATTACTGTGTGCTTGTAATGTAAGTCTTTGGGAAATGAAGCATGTACAAAACTTGAGCCAGATCATGGCGAACATGTAAGTATTTCAAGAGCAGACAGGAGTCATGAACCTATTTGGCAGTGCTGTTTGGAGAGAGTGAGAGATGTGAACTGCTAGGAATCACGTGTAGCTGGGTAGCTAGTAGGTACCCCAGAGCTATGCTGGCTTGCTGGATTGTTGTCCTTCTGCTGCGCACAGCACACACTTAGTTTTCCAGCTGCTGGAGTAATAGCAAGAGAGACTCAATGAAGCAGCAAAGCAAAAATCTGACAAAAACAGTGTAACTTTGTCTTTTTCAGGGTCCTGATGACACTTTAAGTCTAAAGGTTAATTAAATGGCTGAAATCATAGGAATGAAGGGAAACCTTTAATGGCGTTTTTTACACTTGCATTCTGCACGACAGGAACTGTGTACTTTGTAAACCTTTGTATTAGAGATTTGAGCATCAGTAGGACTTTTGCAGTATCTCAAGGCATACTGTTATGTTTAAAAAAGATCCATTTGAGGTGAGATAGTTCTCTTTAAGATAACTTGTCTTAAAATATAGGAAATGTGGCTGAAAATTTGACATTTTAAGCCATTTTCCACTTGATTGTTGACTTCAATCCCACAAGGATATTGGTGTAAAAATGCCTGAGATTCTGGGTGCTTCTTAGGCTGATCTGGACCTGCACACAAAATCATAAACAAAATGGCACTTTTAATACTATAATAGCTTATACTCTTACGCTTGCTAATTTTTGCAAAATTATGCCCTTGAGAAAAAGTGAAGTTAATCATATTTTGTTTAAGGGACAACAGAAATTAATGGCTGATACTGGAGTTATTAATGTTGTCTAATTAATATACCCATTAAAAGTTTGCAAGATTAATCTAACAAGTACATTGTAACCAAGTTTAAATTGGAATTTTCTCTAAAATTGTTTTTCCAGACTTTTAGGAAGGATTTTAAATAGAAGTGCTGTAGTTAGTAAGAAGTCCCAGGCAGTATTATTTAGATGAAGTAGCAGGCTGAGGGATTGGTAACAGGATACTAAATCTTTTTTCTTTACCTTACCACTGTGACTGCAATCCTTAGTGGTTTTAATGAATAATTCTTACAATCTGTTGACTGTTTGCTAAGATACATTAAATTACTAGGCCCGGATTGGTTCAGCTGGGCAGGTGGCCATGCTGCAGAAAGAGATGGTGTTATCTGACACGGATCACTCATGGAAGGAATGCCAGCCTCTCCAGAAGGTCGCGGAGGAGAAAGCGAGGATTGAAGGGAAAGAGAACAAAGAGGATCACTGAGATTGTGCCCAAGCTGCTCAATAAAAACCAAAGCCAGGTGGCATAGATTGGGTTGTGTGCACCCTGTTTGGGGATAACTCCCTGCAGAGTTATATAGCATTTCGTTTTGTCTCTCTTTCAGTTATCATAGGGTACCCTCCTGGCCTCACGACACCATAATTATTTCTGTGTGTAATTTTTTTCTGTTCAAAGAGTCTGAAAAAACTGGGAGGGCTTTGTTGCTGCCAGTTACCAAAATGTTTCTGTAGCAAGAAATTGAAGGTATGTGTTACCTGTATGGATGTGACTTTTGAAAATACAGGAGTGTTTCAGGGAGGAATACCCGTAGTGGTTAAAGATTTGGGATACCCTATTCACAAATACATGTGGTAATCCATACTTGTATAGTGAACAGTGAGTATGTGGTGTGTCTAGGCCTGGCATGAAGGAGAGGCTGCTTAAGCCAGAAGGAAACACTGAGGAAAGAGGTATTCGGCTTTTTTTTCAGATTTAGATGTTTTATTGGGAGGGCTACACCAGGCATGTTGATGAAGCTGGGATTTTCAGACTGAAACAGCTTTTTGGCCTGAATTTGCTTCTTGGTTCACTTTTTTCCCTCTAACGATGACTGAGTAGTTAGTTTCACCTGCATGATAAAAAGAAATATTACAAATTAAAATGCTCTTTTGTGCATAAAGAAAGTGATAGCACGAGGCTAATTTGTGAAGTCCCAGGCAGGGGGAGAAGATGGGTTGCAAGATTTGAAGCTTGGCCAGAATGGCCTGTGGACATGCAGAAAGTTATGTGATTTACCTCGGTGGCTATAGAGCAAAAGCCTGCAGCCTCTCGAGTTCAGCAGGGCTGCCAAGGGAACACTTTTTTGTGCTTAAATACCAAATTGAGTTTACATTGGGTTTTTTTGGCAAATGTAAATTTTGTGTATGTGGCCCTGTGTGACGTGGTTACAGTTGCACAGAGAGTCTGTCACAGAGACCCGAATCCCTTTCTAGAGGCATAATTACTGGGCTGCATCTTATTCAGCTCCAAACCCACTGAAATCACATGAATCTCTTTTTGTGTCAGACAATTTTGTGTTAGACAGTTACAAGTAACTAAGTCACTGTGGTTTAAGCAATTATTGCACCTTCTGCTGAATGTTTGTAATTCTTAAGTGAAAAAGCTGGTACAATGGGCACGTTCAGGGTCTAACGAAAGGAGCTGGCAACATGTCATTACATCATTTTTACTTATCGTTGCTTTGGACCAGCAGTGCAGGCGCACATCACAGCTGGAAAACTGGTAACCTGCAGTTGTCGTCAGGAATAATTTCTTAGTGTACTGTAGCTCAGCTGCTTGAAATGGTCTTTACAGTACATTACAGCAAGCTTAGAAGCATTTAATGATATCTTGCCAAAATTACCACATTACAAAATTTCCGAAAACTTCTCAGTTTGTAGATGTACAAGCAGGTGAAATGAAATTTCAGGAAATCCTATGAAGATATTAATATTTTGCATAAGACTATTTTATTAGGTAGGCATTTACAAGATGTAAAAGGCTAGAAGTGGACCTTTTTGTAAATGCAGAATTCCCCAGGTATTTGGGGAAGATTACCATAACTTCTAAGAACCTCTATTTCTCTTACTCAGGACTCCACTAACACATGCATTTTGTTTCAAGCAGTGCACTCTCCATGTCACGTGTTGGTAAAATTGGATCAATTATGTAGGACTGCATTTACAGAATTCCTGCTTTTCAGCTATTATGTTACCCTGTAACAGTATCTGGGACAGAAAGTGATTCATGCTTATGGAAATAGTCTTTTTTTTTTTTTTGGCTACATGTCTCCAAATTTCCCTGGAAGATCTGGAAAGAATTTGCTTTGACCATGTACGGTTCTCCTTCAACACCCTGCATTTTTAAATCTCAATGTATCTAGAGACCTCTCTTATACCATCATCATTACTGATGATACTCCTGAACGGGGTTTTTTAGAATTAGTTAAAAAACAAGAAGAATTAGGAAGTAGGGGGGGAGGGGGGGGAAGTCTCTGCACACAGCCATTCTTTGTGTAGTATAATTCTGTAATTTAAAAATATTAGCCAAATTTTGCTTTACGGTGATTGAAAACTGGAATATATCCATGGATTTTGGAGATAAGTTCTTTATAAAATCTTAAGCCCATGATCATTAATATCAGTCTAAAGACTTCAGTGTGAATTATTTGGAAGAAGTGAAAAATGTGATGTGTTGCACCTGATTTTCTTTCCATTGTTTTAGTATAGCTTATTTAATACTAATTTAAAGCTGGAAGGTGGAAGGCAGAAGGTAGTGGGTGTTAGAGATTTTCAGAAGTTGTTTGATTTTTTTTTAACAGTGGCTGCTTTAGTGAATATAAAATGCTCTCTGATCTATATTGTACGTGAACATTGATTACATCATGTCAAATGGGGTTTATTTTATTAAGGAAGATGACAAAAGTAAGTAACTATGTTCTTTCATATAAATCCAAATCAAACATTTCCTCATAATTACAATGTATCTGACACAGGTCTAAGTGGAAGGAAAGGTAACAATTTGCATATTTTAATCTGGAGGTTAGGGACCCCTGTCAGAGTAACAGCTTGGTTCGGGTCAGCCAGAAGAAACAGAGAGGAGAAAAATAATTGAAAAAGCAGTTCACAACAAAATGAAATTTGTCTCGTTGTCACTTAAGGTTGTCTTCATGTTTGCCTGTAGGAGAGAGGTCAGCTTGCGAATGAAGGGGGGAAGGGAACAAATACGTCTCACTAAGGACCAAAAGACAATTTGCTTTTCCTTAGTAACGGGAGCAATTGTAATATATATTTATGAAGAAGACTAGGGAAGACCCCACATGGCATATTCCCATTACAAAACACCAGGTGTCCTTTTACTAGCAGCACTGCAGACAGCAGGTATATCTAAAGGTTGTCCTCAAAGACGAGCTGTGTACAGAGCATGAGGAGTACTTAATGAAATAACTCACTGCGACATATTGATTTTGAAGGCAAGAGGGCAGGAAAGGATTTTCAGCAAAATTAAGATTTCTCAGTTTGAAACAGCTGCGGTGTTGGGGCTCATATAAGCTCGTTGTCAGGATCAAGGGCAAGCTGAAAGTTTTCTCCTTTTGAGCTTACTAGGATGTCAAATGTAAAACGGCAATGTGAACTCTTGTTCCTGGGACCAGCTACAAATTCCACCGTCCCACAGCATTGCTAAGGGGACAGTAACCTTGTGGAAGACCTCCACATTAACTGTGGTTACTGTGCATACATGCGTGTGTTCAAATTCTTCTCAGTATCATATGTTTTCAGTTGAGTTTCACATTGACCAGGCCATGGCAACAGCAAGAGAAGAGGGCAGGGGAAAGTTAGTCTGAAGTGTCGATTTTAGTCAGGATTGTCATCTTGGCCCATCATCTCTCACAGGAAACAAGAGAACTCCTGTTTTCTGCATGAACAGGCCATGGAAATAGTCTTTGAGAGTTGCAGGCTCCTGCCTCTGAAAATGATTGGAGTGATATGCCTCTCTTCAGAAAGGACTTGCCTCCCCTGTTGACACCCCTGCTAGTCACAGAAGCCAAGTGTGTTTGCTTGTGCAGCATATCTTTGTGGACATGCTAGTGAAGCCTCTGCCATTCAAGGGACTGAGATTCTCCCCTCACCCTTCTGCTAGAAGGTAGCATTTAGGTCTTTTCATGAGCAATGAGGCAGAGCAAAAATTAGCAAATGTATCAGTGTGTGGTCTCTTAATCATGAAGGCTCTTGAATTACTATAAAATGTGCCGTTTTCAGTCTTTAGGGTCTCCTCATTCTTGTACGCAGAGAAGAAGGACTTTCTGATTGTATTTTACTGCCAATTGGTTTTAAAAGATGGAGTGGATCATCAAAAGTCGTGTGTCTAAGCAATGGTGTTAGCAAGGCAAGCAGTTTCAGCCTTCCTTTCAACATTAACTAGTGAAATCACTTTACATCAGCACAGAAGACAGAAAGAGTAACTCTTGACCGAATCTGCTGAGCTGGGAAAATCTTCTGGAAAAAGGCAGGGAGGCTTTGAATTCCATAGAACAGCAATGTGGAAGAGTTGTCATTTTGGAAAATTTCCATTTGGACATGCAATTGCACAAAAATGTCTAGTGAAAAGACAGCTTTGCAGCCAAGCATCCAGCTCTCCTGTGAGAGGTATTTCGTTGCATATATGATGTGCTTCTGGGAAGCAGAACTCTATTTGCCTCAAAAAAGTGTGCTGTTATAGTAAAAGTAACAATAATACATTGTGTGGCAGAATGAGACAAGTGAGATGAGGGTGCCATTGTGTCAACCCTGGCAGAAGTACAGAGTATTAAGTCTGGCCCCAAATGTCTATGATTGAAATATGATTGTTTACACACTTAATTGGCAGTGTATCTTTAACAGTTTAACCTATCCATATGTATGAGCAGCTGACAATTTTTACCCTTCTTTTCTTCCCCCTGGTAAACGGGGGAAGTTTTATTCTCCCTGTGTTTACCCATACCCAATTAACGACCTTTGTGAGATAAGTAGTCAGTAGCAAAGTGGGAACTGTAGCCTTGGTGTCCAAGGGATAGTGCCTGCACTGTTGGACCACTGTTCCCGTGTGTGTGACTGTGTGCCCATTTACAGTTTAGGATTGAAGCAAAATTGATAGGATTAATTCCTGGACAATGTGAACTGATCAGATGAGCTGAAAAGCAGGATCCTAGTCAGCTGAAACAGCAGTATCCTGAGGGTGGACATAGTGAGCTCTGGTTTGCTCCTGCAGTTAAATTAAATTAGTATCAAAAAGTGAATCATATTGCTGATAAAGATCTCTTCCCTTATCCCCCTCCCCCAAAGCCCTTGTTCCATTTTGTGATACTACAAATAAATAGTGGACTGTCTCACAGGATTAGCAATGGGATGCTCAGTTCTAGGCAGGCTGCTCTGTTTCAGTTTTATTTGGTAGAACTGGAAGCTGTTGATTTCTGCTGTCTCGTTCATCAGACTGTTGCAAAATGAGTTTGCATCATTTTCAGTGCACAGATTTCCACGTTGCAAAGATCCTCTCTGGTAAGTGCTGGGATAGATTACGTGCACCCATGACTCACCAAATGTCTCCTGTATGTATCTAATATCTTCCTGTCTTGCTAAGCTGTACTTGTGTTTAGTTCCATTTCAGGACAAAACTGTACGAGGTCTGAATAGTTATATCAGTATGTTATGATGGCAAATGGCTTCATATTTGCAGTGCTTTTACACAGGCAAAGCTGCAGCACTGCCAAGACTTATTCAAGCTGCCCCAAGACTCCCCTGAGTAAAAGCAGTTGCGTTAGCCAAAGCATGCTTTTAATAGCATATCTTTGTATAAACTTTTTCTTGTACAGTTTTGTTGGTAATGCTATGAAGAAGAGAAACCTTTGACCAACTGATCTTTGCCAGAAAAATATGTACTGTAAATCTGTCTTCATCTACAAGAATCATAAATTAAATGTAACTTTTTGGATACAGAGTAGATAATGGCTTGTGTAGCTTTTCAGAACAGTGGCAAGACACTTACTGTATTCATGGAAGTGTTACTGTGGTGCACAAAGCATATGTCTGTTTTTAAATCTCTTCAGCTTCAAAAGATAGGCCTTTATTTTTGTTTCACTGCTTTACCTCTCTGCTCCAGCAAAACTGATACCAAACCTCATACTTGCAAATAAGCAAATACAAATCCAGGGGAAAAGCCTCAACAAACTACCTTTCCAGATTTTTGTCTTAAGCAAAGACTGCAGGTTCTCAGTGATGGCAACCTTCAGTCAGAAGATGGGCTAAGCCAATGAGTGAGTTCTGGTTTAAGCATAGCGCCATGAATCTCCTGGAAACACAGAGAGCTTAGCTTACATTGAACCTAAGCTGCTATCGGAAGGAGGCAACATTCTAAGACATTTATCCCTTATTTATTTACAAACCAAATGTTTATATTGCACAACTTTCTTCAAATAAGTTAGTGACGCTCAACATCAGAATATTTATGTCCAATGAATGATGTGGCAATAGCGTAGCCTTCTGGCATTTCACCACTTCGGATGACGTATTTATAAATGTAAGAGATATAGTTCAAAGAAAATGTGTTATAATAGCGTAAGATCTAACATATGTTCTAAGATGGAAATTAAAAAAATGCCTGCATGCAGGGACTTGCAAGAGATTCGCTCACTTGTTTATAGCAGAATGTTGCTATTATTTCCACATTACACATTGCCTTGTTGGCTATACTTCTTCTGGTAGGAATTCCCAGCTCAGCTGCAAATTCCTGCCCACCTCCCCAGTTCCCTCTGTCAGTAACAGTGTGGTTAATACCATTTGTGTAATTTGGGTAAAAATGAGTATCGGACCTGTTTGTTTTCATGCTGTACTGTCAGGATACCCCCCATCTATAAGGCCCTCCTGTGAGATACTTTGCGGCAGGCATACATACATCTGAGGGATGCAGAATCTGATGTGAGTTCTTGCAATGGAACACTGGATGCCAGTGTTGCACGTGGCCAGGAGGAGCTCACGCTACCCTGCGTGTGGTGGTTGTCCAGCAGGAGAGGGAGGAAACCAGTTTATTTTGAGGGCATGAAGTAAAAGCTTGAGACACTGGTTAGGTGGTAAGTGATGAGGTTTGACTCCATTTGTTATTTTGAATCTTATGCATTTCAATAAGTAGAGCATTTCAGAAGTTAACAGAGCTTTTAATGAAGATACTAGAACAGATCAGCACATTCAGACAATACCTGGCTCAGTATCTGCCCGAGCTAATGCTATAAAAAGATAATCTACTGCAGCAAATCAGAAATTCTTTGTGTCAGAATGGTTTGCATTAGAAAAGGCCAGCTAGTCACAAAAAAGCCTGTACCTCTCCCTCTCGCCCAGTAACGTGTCAGTTTTAATATAAACCTTCACTGGGAGGAATGCTTGGCTACAGGATGTAATTTTGGCCCAAAATAACAGGCCAGGGATGAAAAACATTATGGTTGCTAGATTTTCTGGTTTCATGCCTCATGGATTAAATCTCAAAACTGTTTATTAGTTGGTTCTATTTTCCACTCTATAATAAATGAGTGGGAGCTATTTTTTCTACAAGAGAGGGAGAAAACAGGTCCTTATACTTAGACACCCTAAGTGGAACGTGACCTCATGGCAGTATATGATGTTCAAATGCAAAGGAAAATTAACTCTGTGGTCTGAAAAACCAAAGCACTCCCTGTGCAATGTACTTTATAGAGGCAGATCCCCAGAAAAGCCATGTGACCCCATTTATTATATTAGTGTTGAAGACCAGGATCTAAGAAGATGAGATGGACAGAACATATAAAGAGGCAGATGAAGGCAATAATCTCTCCATATGATTTTTTTTCCTTTCCTTTTCTTAGTAACATGCAATACTGTTTCCCCTAACATCTTCATAAAAAATCAAGGACATATGAACCATGAGGTGAGGAAAATGAAGGAAGTTAACTCTAAGGTGGGTTGAAAACTGGTTGAACTGATGAGCTCAGAGGTTTGTGATCAGTGACACAGTTCAGCTGGATACCAGTCACTCGTGCTTTATCCCAGGAATCAATCCTGCAGCCAGTATATCATATCTTCATTAACGACATGGATAATGGGACAGAGTACAGCCTCAGCAAGATTGCAGATGACAAAAAACTGGGAGGAGTGGCTGATGCACCTGATGGTTGTGCTGCCATCCAGAGGGGTGTAAACAGGCTAGAGAAATGGGTGACAGGAATCTCATGAAGTTCAAGAAAGGGGAATGTCAAGTCCTGCCCCATGGAGGAATAACCTCATGCACCAGGCCAGACTGAGGCCAGCCAATTAAAAATCAGCCTGGCTAAAAAGGCCCTGGGGGTCTTGGAAGGCACCAAGTTGACCATGAGCCAGCAATGTGCTCTTACAGCAAAGAGAGCCAACAGTGTCCTGGACTGCATTGGGAAGAGCATTGCCAGCAGGTCAAGTGATCCTTCCCCTCTATTTGGCCCTGATGAGTGCTGGGTCCCCACCTGGGCTCCCCAGTGCAAGAGAGATGTGGACACATGCAGTGGGT
Source organism: Vanellus vanellus (assembly GCF_965231255.1). Taxonomy (NCBI): domain Eukaryota; kingdom Metazoa; phylum Chordata; class Aves; order Charadriiformes; family Charadriidae; genus Vanellus; species Vanellus vanellus. The sequence goes on along the minus strand of NC_138906.1, from coordinate 68,737,924 downwards.
CCAGCAAAATGCCACAAAGTTGATTAAGGCTTGGAGCACCTGACGTACGAGGAGAGGCTGAGAGCTGGGACTGTTCAGCTCAGAGGAGAGAAGGCTCTGGGAGATCTTGTAAAAGTGTATAAATACCTGATTGGGAGGACTAAAGAAATGGAGACAGACTTTTCATAGAGGTGCCCAATGACAAGAAGAGGGGCAATGAGCACAAACTGAAGTAAAGGAAATTCCATTTGAACATAAGAAAAACCCTTTTTAACAGTGAAGATGGTCAAACATTGGAACAGGTTGCCCTGAAAGGTTGTGGAGTCTCCATCCGTGATGATATTCAAAACCAGACAACGTCCTGAGCAACCTGCTCTTGCTGACAACCATCAGGTGTATCAACCACTCCTCCCAGTTTTGTGTTATCTGCGACCTTGCTCAAAGCAGGGGGTTTGACTAAATGATCTCCAGACGTCCCTTCTCACCTCAGCCATTCTGTGATTCTGCGCCAAAACTCTCCTCTGACGTGGCCAGACATTAATGTCCTAACCGTAGCTAGGAGATAAGTGGGAAACTGTGACAGAGAGTTTTTGAGAAAGGAAGAAATCTTGTCTTTCACAGGAATCATTTTCACTTAACTGTTCTTTTATTAGGTACCAGTTCCCCTTCCTGTCCTACATACGTGCACATGTACACACACATCACGCATACACACCCTTTCCCTCTTCCTCCTACACAGAGGAATACACAGTGGAAGAGGTGTGTGTTTGTGTGTGTTCAGTGTGGTCTATGTATTTGTCCAGGCCTTGGGTTTTTGGCTTTTTTTGCTGTAAGCAAAATAAACCGAGAGGGTGGTGGTTTTTCTCTCTCATCTCCAATTAACGGCACTCTACACTGTTGGCAGTTTAATCTGACAGTGGAGCAGACAATAGTTGTAAGGAGAAATGGAATTACATTTTGCTCCCTTTTAGTTTAGGCAAATTTTCAAAATTAGGCGTTAAAATGCAAAAACACTGTAAGAATGAATTAAAATGCAGAAATTGCCACTCACAGGAAGGCTGCACAATTCTAATTCTAAACATCATTAGAAAAAAAAATAACATTCTGTGTCTAACGATCTTTTTTCAGAGAGGGGGGTGGAATAGTTAATTTGAATTACAAAAAAGCCTTGATAACCCCCCACACATCAATTTACCTGTGAACAAAAAGATTCACACAGAGAAAATGGGACTTGGGACTATTTGATAAATTACTGCAGACTGCTTGAATATTCCATTAGCAAAATAATAGCTCGTTATGGAACCCAGAAGAATGTGGTATAATTATGATAGTACCATCCCCCACACACACTATGGGGTAAGAGGAATGCAAATGTTAGAAATGATAGCTACTTAACCACAGCTTGGAGATAGGCCTGAAAACAAATGGAGGGGTTATATGATCTCAGGCATTCATAAGGATTTCTCCAATGTCAATGCCTTAAATTGCTGAATACATTCCAGAAAGCTGAAGGTCATATTATTAATAGTCATCTTTATTGTGGTAGAGTGCAAGAGCCCACAAAGAAGGAGGAGGCCCTTTTGCAGATGAGATGTAAACAAAGAGCAATTGAGAGCCTCTGCCCCAAAGTTCTTACAAACTAGAGCTAAACAAACAAGGCAAAACAAAGGGCTGCTGCAGTGACACAAAATAGCATTTTAGTCCTACATCTGGTTTTGTTTGTTCGGGGCTTGGGGGGGCACTTTGGAAGTAAATGGAACGGGAAACCAACCAGAGGGAGAGACCACAGGGGGGAGTGGGGTGAGGGGGTAATCCATGCCAAATGAAAATCATTTAAGTTTTAGAAACTTCTCTGAATATTAGTTGCTGCTGCACTTGTGCCAATGGCCAGAGCTCCTGGCATATGTATGTAAACATAGTATATTGCTGTTGCCCTGTGCCCAGTGTGCAGGATGCTTGGCATATGGTGCGAAAAATGAAAGGGGGTCTCTGTCTAATTTACTCAGAGTTTGACCTTGCTGCTCCCAGCTTCGTCGTTTGAGCTCCTCCAGCCGGCAAGCCCCATGCAGTGCCCTCACCCCTGCGCTCAGTTGTGATGCAGACATAGCCCCTCCTCTGCGGGCATTTATACGTGTGTGTGAATGCAAATTGGAAAAAATTACAAGATCTGTTTTTTAAGACCAGGTACCTCTGAATTCAAAGATATCATTATCAAAATTGACCAAACTGACCTCACATTGGGCCCATCTGCACAGGAACTTCTTTTGGTGGTTAAGTAGGACCTCTGTTTTGGCATAGGGTGAAATCTGTATTCAACCTTTACCTCTTATTGTATTCTACTATTAACATTTGGAGTCCACCTAATCTCTTCTCTCTTTCTTCAGAGTAAGTGGCTGGTCGATCATCTTTGTATTTTCTTGGAGGTAAAAAACACATGAAAAGAAATAAAATTTTTTAAAAAGTCATTTAAGCACTAGAATCTGAAAAGATGTTGAAGAACATTGATTTAGTTGATGTAAAATGATGGGTTTCTGAAAGCTCTTTCAGCTAGCTAGGTAGCTACCCATGTTAGTCCTAGACTTTAAGGGTAGCAGGGAGAAGAAAGCTGTTTCCAAGCACAGCCTGTGTGTTTTAACTCACAGCCTGTGTGTTAAGGCTAAGGCTGCTTTTTCTTTCACAGGAATCACACACCAACCTTCTGGCTTTAGATACTGGTCCAATGCAAACATTGGGATGGCCATCATCTGATGGTTGGCTCAAGATTCAATTGAGTAGAGAGCTATAGGATTTGGGTGTTAGGCAATTCTAAAGCACGGTTCTTGGCACTATCTTAATCAGTCACTAATGGAGTGGCATCAAAGATCTCTTATGGTGAATTATTGACTCTGTCTCATAAGCATAGGTACAGCCCTATAAGCTGCAGCAGGATGAAGTAGGTGGCTCTTTATCCGCTGAAGAATTGTGTACTTCATTGCATTCTTTTCTATATGCTTCCAAGAAGGTCAAAGAGTTAGAAAAATCATGTGAGAATATTCTGTTAACTCTGAGGTTTCCACAAATCTCTGTAACTCTCTCAGTCACTGTTTTTATGAAAAAATGTCCAGGAGGCATTTCCAAAAGAACTAAGTATCAACATTTATAAATAACATACAGTCTAGGACAGGCTGTGTGTTTGTGAGAGTGTGTTAAAGAATAAATAGAAATGTCCAATGTGATGTGTTCATAAATATGTAACAAATGCCCTTCTCTTGCTCTCTGGGAAAAAAATAGTCATATTTCTTCAAGGCTGTAAGAATTCAGCTTCATCTGTGAGGTGCCAGAATGTTAAATGTGGCATTCAATAAACCACCTAGGAAACGCTAAACAGTGCTAATCAAGCCATTTAATCTTTTAGAGTTAAGAGCTGCAGTAGGAGAATAAAAGGTATAATTAATAACTCCAGCTGGGAAAGTAAGGCAGAGTAAAAACAGGAGCTAAGGCAAACATCTGGTCTTTGTTTTATGAAATATTTACCGTGAAATCAAAACTTTTTTCCACCCTTGTGAAATGTGCAAAATTTCCTGAGTTGTAAGCCTCCACACTGGAAAAAGTTTGCACCTGCAAATAAAAATGAGCTTTTCAAATGCACCTGAGCTTGCACGTGCAAATAAGTGCATGGGGTTGTGTGTGCGCCTGCCTTGCTGTCTCCTTGAGTCTGCTTTAATGTAAACTCTCAAGTTATATCGATTTTTGAAATTCTTACAAGGGTATTACCTGTTTATTAATTCATAGTCCATCTGCTCTCATGAACAATCAAAGTTTAATGTGCAACAAAACATTTAGCAAACTGTTTTAGCTGCCTTGTGCTTAGCTGCTTTTCTTGCCTCGTTTGTCCAGCTGTTAGTATGGTGGCTTCTGAGCGCCTTGTGCTGTGTTGGGTATGTATCTTCGTAGAACTTTCTTATAAAATAGGAATATTCTGACCCCTTTTTACAGATGGGGGTCTGCGGTTAGGCTAAAGTGAAATACCTTGTCAAAGGCCACAGAGGAAATCTTAGTTGAGAAAAGGGTGAAACATGCTTTAGGATTCTGACATGTGATTTATTGGTCATTAAAACCCTAATGAAAGACTGTAAGGTGAGTTACACAGTCTTACAGCTGGAACAAGCTGAACTGATGCCTGAACAGTTGCCAGTGGTAACTGGCAATAGCTGGTTGTGCAGCCACCACTTGGCCAGTGGTATGAGCTCCCATTTGAGCACCCTATGCGCTGGATTATCCTTCTATCTTCTCATTGCTGCTGTCACACAAAATCTTGCCCATCTAATAGCTCAGTGGTATAAAGTCCTACTCACTGACACAGTATTTTTAACATCTGTAGCTCTCATCTTTGAAACATTTGCTGGTAGTACAGAGATTGCCAGAATTCAGTGCCCACTGTAGCCTACAACTGCATGCCTTCTCATGAAATTCTGTGGTCAGCAGAGCCTTGCAATTTATGCAAATGCTGAACATGCCTTTCTTATTTTCGGGTTGTTGAGAAAGCTGTCTATATGTTTGTCACACTTGCACGGCAGGGAACAATGATATTTTGACAGTCCTTTTATGGGCCCTGCACATTCTTATGTGAAGAAGAAATGTAGCATTTCCACTGCAGTTTGGCCCTTGCCTGCCTGGAAAACTGTGGGATGTGACAACAAAAACAACATGCAAGACAGTGTCTGTGGAAAGATGAAAGTCCAAGGGCATCTGTGTTCTCATCGCCACATGTTGTACATCTGACAGACAGTACAGTATTGGTCTTATAGAATCATAGAATCATTGAGGTTAGAAGAGACCTTTAAGGTCATCAAGTCCAACCATTAACCTGACACCGTCAAAATTACCACTAAATCATGTCCCTAAGCACCTCATCTACCCCTCTTTTAAATACCTCCAGGGATGATTACTTAACCACTTCCCTGGGCAGCCTGTTACAACGTTTGATAACCCTTTCTGTGAAGAAGCTTTTCCCAATATCCAATGTAAACATCCCCTGGCACAACTTGAGGACATTTCCTCTTGTTCTACCACTTGTTACTTGGCAGAAGACACCAACACCCACCTTGCTACAACCTCCTTTCAGGTAGTTGTAGAGAGTGATAATGTCTCCCCTCAGCCTCCCTTTCTCCAGACTAAACAATCCCAGTTCCCTCAGCTGCTCCTCATAAGACTTATTCTCTAGACACCTCACCAGCTTCGTTGCCCTTCTCTGAAAATGCTCCTGTACCTCAAGATCTTTATTGTAGTGAGGGGCCCAAAACTGAACACAGTATTCAAGGTGCGGCCTTGCCACGGCCGAGTATGGCAGGACAATCACTTCCCTAGTCCTGCTGGCCACAGTGTTCCTGATACAGGCCAGAAGATGGAATCTAGACTCCTGTCAAATTAATGAAAACAAACTCTTTTGCGTTTTAATAAGGGACAACTGGAAGATGTTTCTATGACATGTATTAAGAATCCAGTTATTTGAGAACCCTAAAGATGGGCATGGTTTGTGTTCCCATCCTAGAAGTCCAACTGCAAGCTAGTATGAGATGCAGCAGAAGGAAGGGAATGAGTATTCGGAACGGAAAAGCACTGTGGACATTGCTAAGTTCTGTGTGAGGTAATCTCTTGTAAGACTCTATTAAATTCTTGAAAGGATTCAAAAAGCATAGTGAATTGATCAGAGGAATCAAGAAAGCTCAGTGGTAGCTGGGTTTTTCAATTTGTTGTGTTTCTCAAGTTTATTTTATTCTGGAACAGGATAAAACCAAAAGTATCAAAATTGGTTTTGTTTAAAATTCTTAATTAATTTGGGGTTGTATGGCACATTAGATTACAAAAAAAAACACAATTTCTTAAAAATCAAAAGGTTACCTTGTTGTTTTGTTTTGTAATGTAAAATCTACCAATAAAAATAAATTTCAAGAGAGAAAATGAAACATGTCATTTTGAACAGGTTAGATTAGAACATTTTGACCTTTTCAGATGCTTTAAAAACACTTTTTTCTTTTGAAAGGCTTCTTTCTCGAAGACAAAATATGTCATTTTAGGTGACCCTATGATTCCAAATAGAAAGACATTTTGCTGAGATTTTTTTCTAACCAGCTGTACTTTGTGTTTCAGAGCAAAATAACTCAGTCAATTCTTGCTGTTTTCCAAGGAAGTTTGCAAAGCAATGAAGTCAGATATCTTTGGATTGGCAGAATTCCTTCTGCCTGGGTAGCTTTTATGGGCCTACACATCCATTAAGGCAATTATCTCTCTTTGCACTCCCACCTCCTGTGTAGCCTAAAACACGCAGATGGTGGTAAGTTCAAGACAGAGACAAGGACACAGGTCTTGCCAACAGAAGTTGAGTCCATTCTGTAGTCCTTCCTCCTTCAGTCACGCAGACAAGGAGCACTGCACTCAGCATCCAAAAGGGGATACCCACTGTCTTCAAAAGGAGGTGATCCCCAAACAACCTTTGACTTCTGCCTTACCAAGAGACACCTGACTGCCACAGAGTTCCTCCACTCTGAGACCAGACCAGCCTTGAAAATGTCTCCGTGTATCCTTCACTGACAATAAGGCAGAGAAGGAAGCTGATTGGCTGTCCCATCATGTCCGCTGTCTTGGGAGGCGGGGAAGCAACCGTTGAAGGGATGAGAGCTTGGGGCCTGGGGAAGATGGCAGTTGTCATCCACTGGCATGATAAATATGATCCCATGTCACAGAGCATGTCCAGCTACCATAGAAATCAGATCGAGTGAAGTCCTGCAGGTTTATAGGATAAGGTGAGTATGAAATTCCTCCCAAAACATAATATGGCCTTCCATATCTCAGTGACCCTTCTAGCCCATCTTCTTTCCTCTGTCCCATGGGATCCAAATCCAGTTTCACAGCCATGGTTTTCCCACTATACCTCCCAAGGACTTCCCTTTTCCACCCGAGAACAAGATCTGATGGTGTCTCAGAACCGAGTTTTGTCCTTTTTTTGGGGCCACATAGTTCAATTTTCCTTATATTACTAAGAAGTTTTAAGATGGCTCTGTTATTAGTGCCTATTTTTGCAGTTGTCTTTGGGTTGCTTGATCATCTTGTATTATATGAGTACTCAGTTTTTATAAAACAGTCCAGGTACTGATGAACATAATTTCTGCAGATATTCATGGTCTGGGAAAAAAAAAGGTCTACCATGCCTAATTTGTCAGATAGCAAATTATTGGGGTAAAAAACAGCCACAAAACTGGTATTACTGAGAATTCATGAATGACAGTGATCCACAAGTTTAGTTTACAATAAAAATGATTCAGGAAAGCAAGTCAGGCAGAAAATTATTCATAATCAAGTCATAAATTCTCCACTGATCATTAATTGTTCATCCTTCGGTGATGCAGGAGAAGAAAGGCAGAATATGCCTGGTCCGTGAAAGTCTTGACTTAGTTTTTGCAAGCTTTGGATTGCACCCAAACACTTAGCCTCAGCTGGATTTGTTTGTGTACTTATTTTACATTGTTACTCCTACTCTGGATGAAATAAGATGATTTGCTTTTTTTGTCAGGACTCCCAGCAAACACCCAGAAAACATGGACAGCCTCAGTCGCCATACTTGTTTTGCAGTCATATTTCACAACGAATGGGAAGACTCATACAATTGGGTGTATAAGAAAATAACCCATTACTTTTAGCTTTACAGAACTACTTGTGGTAAGGTAAGACCAGACACGCTTGAGTAAAACAGTGAAGCCCGTCCTTCCCTTGGCTCCATCAGACATGGTGTTTGCCCAGCTGAGCAGGACTTTGTACCTCTGAGATTCACTTGAATGGGCACAGAAGGGCTGAAATACTGCAGGGGAAGGATAACCTCTCCATATAGCCACACAGCCAGGATATCCTGCTTCTTTTTTATTCCTCCCTGCCTAGTCAAAATTATTGCTCATCTTTGTTTGAGGGGTATCTATATGAGCATTATTGTTTGGCTGAAGTGTACCCTCTATTAGTGAGTTTCCAGATTGTACCCTTGTACTTCCTGTGCTGTGTTTTCTATTGCACAGAGGTCTCAGGTTCTGTAACTGGATTCTGTTCAAATTAAACTAAACCAAAAGATGTATTCAATGTGCACATGCAACCTCCTTCCATCACTAATGGGAGTTCAATCCAAAAGAGGAGTAAGTATTCAAGATAAACCCCCTTGAAATATGTATAATGTTGATCTCAGCACTGGCTGTTTCTACGATCTCCTATTGATCTGCACTAAATCCTAATATGGACACAGCTTGTAGACATGGCTGAGAAACAAGTACACTGCAAGCACTGCCAATATCAAGATTACCATTTTCATTAGCACATTGGGGGAACTTCTAATTTCCCCTGTGATTGCTAGAAATTTTCATAATTTTCAGTTGTAAAACTCATGGGACATCACTTTCATTCAACAGCTGCAAGTTCCAGGGAGTTTTAATTTATGGAAGATTGTATTAATTTTGATGTCTTTCAAATAAAAACTAGATCATGAAAAAAGAGATGCCTTTTTTTTCCCCTGTGTATTAGCCATACTTTTTTTTTGTTAAGCAAAACTGTTTTTCAGTTTGGGACCTGCATCTTGAGGTAGAGCCATTTTTCTCCTCTTTTCTAAGCAAAGAGAGCCCATACATTTTGAACAGGAGAGTATAGAAATGTTGCTTTTTTCTTTGGGGCACAAGATCTTTTAGAATTTTCCAGTTTGCCTTAGCTTGGGAATCTTTAAAGGGAAAGACAGGGTGTCTTACTTTGAGTCCTGGTCAAATATGCTGAAGGTTTTTCATCACCAATAAAAGTATGTTCACACTTAACGTTTGAAGAACAGATCAAAAACTCCTATGTTTTTCCATAATAATTCCTGAGTGTGACATACTAAGCAAGTTTTGCGTGGACAAAATCTCTCCTTTTTCTTCAAGCTAGTATACACCCGCTTACTAATATAGCTGGGGTATATCCCTATGGGGGCTGGAAGGTTGTCTCTTCTCTGTATCCATTAAATCCTTACCTTCTTTGTTGCCAACACAAATGCTGATTAGTTTAATCTTGATGAGAGTGGGCCCCATTTCTTTATATAGACACTTTGTTGAGGAGGTCACTGACCCTTTTTTAAGATCTCAAAAGGTCCAGAGGTCCGAAGGCTTTTGTTCTTACCAACTCAAGGTCATCAATAGGACCTTTATGTTGTCAGAGCAGGCCCTCATTTCTTCCACATGACTTTTACCTTTCTGTTCCTTGGATCTTCTCTCAATAGTGGGGAGGTAGTTAAATATAGGGATGTAAAAAGAGCTGTCCTGTCTGATACTTAAAGACCTCTGTCCCAAAAACACTGAAGGAGGAATACTCAGAATGCCCTTATCTTGTCTCTAAAGACTTGTAAGGATGGTGCTATACACCAACTTTTTAGTGACCCTTGGCTTCCCTGGGATGTCAGTGCCCTATGAAATCTAGTTTCTAGGCAAAACATCCACAAATCTACCTGACTGCTAGTTCTTTAAAATTATACTTTGTGCTTTCTTGTAGAGCATGTGCCAACAGTCCTGGCTCAGAATGAACTCCACCAGCAGTGACCTTGTGTCTTCACTCCTGGTTATAGCTATCAGAGCTTCTTGAGCTATGGGGCAAGGTCCACACAGAAAGAAACTTTGTGGGTTTTTTGAGGAGGCAGCAGGAGGGATTTTTTTGAAGTGCTTAGACCCTGGCAAATCTTTGCAAGAAGCACTGGAATGGACTGAACTGCTGCCAGTCTGCAAGAGATCTCTCAAGACCTGCCTTCCTTCTCATCTGTCTTGGACTAATGATGAGTGAGGTGAACCACCTGCTCCACAGACTTGCCTGGTTGTGCCGCAGTCAGACATGCTCAAGTATTGCACTAAGTCCTGCTGTGGAGGTTGGAGGAAACCTAGATTCCTTCAATCTCTTTGTTAGACCAAAGTAACTCTGGTAAAACAACATGTCATCTAGTCCTCTAGCCTGCCTCTGAGGCATTTGGCTCCAGCCCTTCTCAGAGAAAACTGTGCTCTGCGTCAGGCACAGTTTTGAGAATACCCTGGGTATTTTAGAATGGCAGCATTTTTAGGGCAGGAACTGAGCTTTTGTTCACAAGCATATATCTCCCCTAAAAGAGAATGGTACGGCAATGGTGAGCTGTTCTCACACTGACTTTTTGTTTGTGCAATGTACAAAGTGCCCCTCTCTCTGAGCTTTACAGAACTGCGGTATTTTAGATGGCATGTATGGCATATAAATTAGCACCACTTAGGGGTTTTTATGTCATCCAGAAAAACAAAGTAGGTTGCTATTACATTTGGGGAGGAAGATCCACAGAAGATATTGGGATGGTCATTGCCAGCATCACTTATTGCCGGCAGAGGTAATGAAGGGAACTGGGCTGGTCTCTCTCCCTTAGGTGGAGAGAGGGAAGATAGCTGTGTGGCAAATCCTTCGTTTATAGAAATTAGACCCAGCCCAAAGCTCACTGCAGCTATAGTCTTTGGCTGCCATTTCCTTTTTGATGTCCTTTTAGGCAGTACCTGCCCCTTGCTACCATCTCCCTACGCTTTCATGCCCTATGAGTGAAGAATGATGTGGCCAAAAAAAAGGTATTTCTTCGCAGAATTTCCCCCCTGCTCCTGCTGACTGTGCAGTTACGTAGCTGTGCTGGCACTTGTGGCGTGGGGAAGTGAAAGGACATCAACAGCAGGAGGGACAGAGACTGCTTCAGCTGGAAAGAGATCTGTGTAACTATGGCTTCATCAGCTTCAGTGATCTTTGAGCTTCCCTTTCAGTGGCTTCTTTCATACTCGGTGTTACGCATAGCTACAATGACTGATGTTATATTTTGCGTTATTTTTATTATTGGTAATTAGCATCTATCCTAATGAGGGTTTGGAGCAATATTTAATTCTTAAGCTATTGATTAGGGATCTTAGTGAGAGTAGATTGTAATTGGTTATGGCTGTTTGCCACTTCAAAGTAGTATTTTAGGCTGTTTGCTTGTGCTTGGCCAGTTTATTTCCTTAGTTTTTTTTATAATTATTTAGGTACCTGAAGCTCTGACTTTGAGTGTAGGCCCTCCACTGGGATAAATCTAGATATTATATCAAGGAGGAAAATGAGTAGCTTCAGAAGAATTTTTGCTGCTTTTGTCTCCTGCCTTTTCCGTCCCTTACATATTCACACATTGTATATAAGACAATGAACAGCAACATCTGTTATATGTTCTCCAGAAATAGATTCTACATTTGAAACTTTTGACCCGATAAAGACTATTGAGCAGCAGATGTTTCAGAAGACTTTAATCCCTCACTTTAAAAGTTCACAGAGGTCCTTTGGTCCAAAGTTTCAAGGTTTCCTTGAATTATTTCTTGTTTATTTTTGTTGGATGACAGTTTAATAAGGAGTGGAACCAAAACTACAGATTTTCAAAAAACTAAGATAATTACCTCCCCACTTATTATTAAATTTAAAACTAAGCCAAATATTAAAACAAAACCAACAATATTCCAAAGCTGACAGCCCTTAGATGGTAGCTAACACAGTCTGTTATAAAATAAAAAATGAAGCCTTGATTTTGTCATGGGTATCATTGTATTGTCTGCCCGAGGCAGAAGTTTGTGAATTTCTTTGGTGGGTGAACTAAAGGTAATTAGAAAGTCACTTTTAATCTCACCTCATCTTTTCATGTGTGCAGTTCCCCTGACTGATGTGCTTGTATTACGTTGCTGTGGATAGATGCTGCCTGCCTGCCCAAGGTAACATTAAATCACTGTGCTCGTAACTGAGAAGCAGAACTGGACCTAAGGCAAAATCCCAAAGTGTCCCTGAAAGTGTAGGAAGCTTAAATATCAAACCTGGCCTATTTCTCTATAATGACTTCAGTCCGACCCCCTGATCCAAACACTGTTGAACTTTGGGAATGTTCGGATGAGGTTCCAAAGTCTGTAGCTTGAATCCAGCTATATCTAGGAGGACAGATTTGTAAAACAGATGTTTTCCCACTGGAAGTGTGTACATGAGCCCTATTAGCAAAACAAAAGGGGTTGTCCTGCAAAACATGTCTGAAACATTCCCTAATGCACTCAGCGAATAGAAATGGAAAGTTTATTCTCTGGACAGTAAGCTAATGTCTCACTCAGAGTCAATTTGAAAAGATTCCAGTATGGCTGGCATCTGTCACCACGTTGAAACAAAAACAGCGGCTTTGAAGAGTATCATAGAAATACATTATGTCCTATTTGACTTGAGGGAATGGTTAGGAATTGAATGAAGTATCGGGTGGTTACTCTCTCATCCAGAGGTGAAATCCAAGCTCTATTGAAATTTGTGGAATAAACCCCATTTATTTCAGTAGGGTTAGGATTTCATGCCAAGCCTTCAGCACTGCAATAGGACTTACCCATTTCATCGTACAGACCTGGAAAATCTGCACACATATGAACTAGACAGTGTTTCTTGAAGAAGATAATTTTACGCACCTGTTATAGCTGAAAGTTGTATGGTACAAAAGATGTTTACTCAAAACTAAGGGAAAGAGTCAGCACCTCGGCACAATTGTGTTCTTTACTGATAGAAATGTACTGCTACTTTGAGCTTATGACAGTTGATAAAATGTCAAAGAACAATTTAATATTGCGAGGCTAAGTCTTTGAGTCTGTGTTTTAGCTTCCATTTTCTGTATTTTTTAATGGCCAAGAAACCAAGCAATTACGTATCTAAATGTGATCCTTCATTTACTTTGGCAACGGATCTTCATCTGTCATCATTTTAATCCATCTACTGAGGGAAACGATATAGAGACTGCCATACCTGAGAAAGAAAGAATGCCATCTCAGGTTTCTCTGTGCTTGAAATATTTCAACAGATGCCATTTTGTGTCATGCTTCAGAACAGCCTCTTTATCTGAACTCTGAATACTGCTGTTTGTCTCATAAATATTTTCTAGTATTTAACTGCTGTGTATTTGACTTTTTGAATGACAGACTGTAATTCCTCTTGAGCCACGGTAGCCTATCAAGTTGACATCTGTTTCAATTTTACACTGTGTTTCTTTTATCATTCCTTTCAGGATTTGTGGGGTTACAGTCTGATATACTTAGTGCACTAAAGAAAGCAATTATTTTGCAGTTACATGAAATCATTCAAAAATTCTTCAGGTTATAGCAACAGACGCTCTGAACAGTGTTACCATTGAAGGATTCCTCTGTACTAGGCAGAGAAAAGAAACAGATGAAAGTGCACAGTAAGGGACAGTCCCTCCATAAACTCTCTAGCAGCCAATACAAGATGGGGGAGGGAAAAAAAAGAGATGGAAACGTAAAAAGGAGTAGCCTGTTGTTACCCGGTGGGTTTAGCATAAAATCAGGGCTAGAAACCAGACCTGTTATTTTGAGTACCTTTCCCCTATCTGTTGAAAAAGAATTTCCTCGTGACAGGTAGATATTAAATTCCTTTCCAGCACTATCCAAGTAAACAAGTGTTCTTCCTATTCATTCTAGAGGTGGGAAATCTGACCTACTGGGAGATGAAGATACATGGATGAGATTAACATTGAGAAAGGTTGGAGTCTTTTTAATAAGAACTTGAAGTCCCATCCATATGTTGAATCCCACTGGGTGTATTCCCTTTTCAACTATGCTGCAGTGCATGGAGCAGTTGTCACTCATGGAGCCATGCTGATCATCTCGGCATTCAATTTTGCAATCATAGTACCCACCATACAAAAAAGTTTAACATAATCTCTGGTGTTTCCATTTGAATGAACAAGGAAAATAAAAGTGTTGTCTTGGCAGTCTTAACTTTTACATTAACATGTAATATTGGGTATATCCACCGGCAGCTGCCTGAGTACTATTTAAGCTGGGTGCTGAACTAGGTGCATGCAATGACAGGCAGTAGTTAAGCTGCTCTTATCTTTTTTCTTCATGTCACTGATAATGATACTCTAATTCTTTTCAAACTGTGTTCCTTTGGCTATATTTTGACAGCATGGTTGTTATTCCATTGGTCTATGTTATTCTCTGACAGTGTCACTTCTGCCAGAGAATTTTCCCTTAAATTTCATTTTTGAGCACCTTTAAAATAAATTGGTTTTCTTCGTATTTTCTAATAATCATTATTGCTCTAAACCACAAGGCTGTTCTTAAGCACAGTGGTGTAAATCAGTGTAGCTTTTCTGGAGTTTGTAAGAATGTTTGCAGCTAATACCAGATGAAAATCTGCTTTTCCATTACTGGAAACAGGAGATGACAGATATTTTTTTTCTGTTACAAATTAGGAATTTTATTAATTTAGGAGAAGTGATGGAACTTTCAGAATGTTCTAGAAGATAATGTCTGATCTGAATTTAAAAGGATTTTTTTTTTTTAATCTACAGTACCATAAATCAAATGGCAGGAAATTCCTGCCTTATTAAAAAATTTTACTCCATTCTTGTCAAATTAATATAGTAGCCAAACCTACTGTAAATTGTCGATGACTAAATGTGTGTTGTGTGTGCTCATATACCTGAAGAATGTTCTACAGGAATTAAGGAATAAATTTTGGTAATGCAGTATCTTCCTTTGCATCTTTCAGTGGGACCGCTCCTGATGTAAGACAATATGAAGTGTAAGAAAATTAAAACCTATTTCAAAAGCAGTAACTAAGCTTTTTTTTTTAAAAAAAAATACTCAAACTTACTCTTTGGACTTCATAATTTCATAAAGAAAATGCCATTACTAAAACCACACAGGTAATTTACCAAGAAAATATTTTTTTTTTTCTCCAACCTGTATTCTTAATTTGTATGGAACTGCCCAGTTATCTATGTGTCACCAATGGTCCCAACAAAGGCAGTCTTGAAATCATTATATTCTCTATGTTACCCTTTTCACAGTATCACAGTATGCTAGGGATTGGAAGGGACCTCAAAAGATCATCTAGTCCAATCCCAATTCTTGTCACCCTTTTGGTGACAAGAACATTTGGTCTGTAGACAATTATTGCACAAACCCAATAAAAACATAATCCTTAGGAACATAATAGTGACCAAAGAAGACTGGTCACTTATCTTCATCAAAAACAGGTCTGATGTGAAGGAAATAATGCATGTCTGTGCTTTGGAGGAGTCACTTAAAATGTGAAGATTTGTCCAAATTTGGTGAGGTGTTCAGTCTATAGAGTTGCAATTTCAACAAGTTTGGCAGAAATTCAATATACCATAGCTGCTTTATCGTCTGCAATTGCCCTTGCGTCTTCAAGGCTATACGAGCAGAGAGAAAAGAATAGAGTAGGATGGGACAGAGATTGGACTTGGGTCTATAAGGATGACTATGGATAGCATAGATGTCAGGGAGACAGGAGTGTGGAGAGCCATTGGAGGGAACAGAAGGAAGTTTTCTACAGTATACTTCCACGGATTTGGAAAAGCCCATTAGGTTCCTGAATTGCAACATTACTCTGAGTTGTGAAGCAAGTAGTTGTGAAACATACTGTCAAGCTTTGTCCTCATCCCGTTGCTAAGGGCAGATTCCTGGAGAAGATAACAGCCTCCTGCTTCCCATTGATGTTAGTTACTCCGTTTAACCAGTAGAAAACAATGTGGTGGAGGCAGAGATTGCCATCCCATTACATTTCCACCTGATCCAGTTTTATGTATTCATTTTTAACTAGGGATGCAATGTTTTTTATTTTCATTTGATTTTAATTTACGTTCCATGATCATGTGTTCAGAAGCCAGGGATATCAGCCCTCAAGTTGTCAATGCAATTTGAATTTGGGTCTTTTTACAGGTTCATGTTGCCTATGCTTGTGATCATGAGTTTTCTTTTATTGCTTCTGTGTCATTCAATAGGACAGAATACACCTGCTGAAGGAACAAGTCAACACTGACTAGTGAATAAAGATTTTACCAGAACATTTGTGCCTCTCTGATGACAGGATTTAGAAAGTGTGCAGTGGGTCAGGCAAGATGGCAAGAAGAGATTGCAAGACTTTATGGCAAAGGCAGCATACTACTTGCCATCAAAATGCAATTCTACCCTCTTAGTAGCACACAATTTCTGCACAATTCTGGGAAATCCATGGAAATAAACATGCATCTGGGTCGCTGCTCATCTGTGACCCATTTTTCTGCAGTGTCAGTTTCAGGCAGCCAGTGACAACTTTGCAAGATGTTAAGTAATTACAGGTGAATTTTAATTTTTCTGAAGCTGTCAATGCATAGAATGATATAACAAGTGACGGAACCCGAAAAGTAAAATCTTAGGTTTTTCAACTCAGGAATGAAGAAGAACTCCTCTGAATTCCTGTATATGCCTTAGCTCTTCATTTATGAAAGGGGGAAAATCCTATGCTCTCCTCCCATAGAGAAGTTTGAAAGATTGAACCATTAATACTTGGGAACAACAAAAATATTTAGGTGCTGGGCATCAATAAAGAAATTGATATCTCTATGTAGAACAAGATTTATGTGCTGTCTTCTGCCCTGGGGTTAGTCTATGGGGCATTATGGAAAGAATATCGATTTCCATTGTGGGGGTGTTTTCTTTCTTGTACTCTGGGTGAGGCAGGGAGCATGAAGAAAATAGGATGTGACTGAGTGGTTAAATATACACAACTGGGCTCAGTTAAATATTCACAGGCTTGACTTTGTGGCCTAAATTTTGTAATGCACTTGATATTTTGGAGCAGTAACGGTCTAGACATTTTCTTCTGAGATGCCTGTAACCCTGTGTAACATGTATTACTCATGCCTGTAATATGTTTTTAAAAGCTATTAACATTTAATAAGCCCTCTGTAAGTGGATCCTTAAGGTGGCATGCTGTGTGAGAATATTTCCCTAATTTTCTTCAACCAAACTTTTCATTCCCAGGGATTTCTCAGGCCCAATGACGGCTTCTAGTCTCAAAACACAGGCAGTGCTGCATACATCATAAGAATTGCAATGTGCTGAAGGCAGCTTTGGCATCATTCATCCAAATGGTCAAAAGTCACTTCCAAGTCTCTTTCCTCATTTCCAGGTTCCAAAAAGTTCATCCCATGGGAATTAATTTCCTGAAGTTTTTGTTGTTGTTGTTGTGAATAGCTAACACACCCACTCAAAGCCACATCCAGCCAATCAATGATGAGGCAGAACCTCCCAAAATAATCCGAACAATCTTAAAATAGTAGTCTTAATTTACACAGAAAATAGAAATGACATACTGTTTTTCCTTTCCTTTCTTTTCTCAAGATAAACCGAATATCTTCTGTGAGTTTCACACTCCAGCTACTTTCAGAATCCCAAGCTGAGTCTCTTGACCTGCAGTGTCTGAAACCCACTCTAGTGAGGCTTTCCAAGCCAGCGCTCCATTAATTACTGTTTTAGGGAGATGGGGTTTCTCAGAACTGCAAGAAATGACTATCCAAATAAAACCAGCAATCAGATTCAATGTTAAGTTTTTTTTTTTTTTTTTTAAGTACGAAATACTTGTTACCACTGCACTCTGCCTTGCTAAAAATCTTCCTTTAAGTCAGTGCTTTGCAATTTATGTCTCAGCCTCCATAATGGTAGTGAGATATTAATATATGCATGAAGAGCAGCAGTCAGTGTAATTACAGTAGCAAAGTGATAAATGCATAGCTATTTTGCCTGGTAATACTGTGTATTTAACAGGTTTATTTGTTCAACAGTTCTTACTTTAATTATATTTTGCCATTTGGGAATTTTAGGCATATAACAATCACAGCTCTTCCATGAATATTATTCTTAAAATAAGTGTTCATGCATTATTAAAAATGCACATGTGTTTGCTTACTTATTTATTTGCAGTGATTTTTTTTCTCTTTTTTAAAAACACTGAATTTTTTCTTTTTCTCATAAACTTAGAAAGAAAAAAACCAACTCATCTGTTGGAAGGAAGGAAATAAGGCAAGTTTCTTGTTGTCTTGTTGCGGACGAGCTCTAATAAAGACTTATGCTGTATTTCATGATAGAGAAGTTAGAGGTAGGTGTCACTCTTTGAAGGCATGGCCCCAGAACCTTCCATGGGTCCTGTGAATGTACAAAGATAATGAAAGAAAATAAACAAGAAATTTGTATGGCCATAGACAGACACAATGGGGCAACATTAAAAACAATGGTTGATCTTATTGCTATTAGGTTCAATTGTGACAAAATACTCCCTTGGAATATTTGCACATTCCAACGGTGAAGTTTTGGGTTAAACCTATCTGGGATGCAAGTCACCAAACATAGAGAGCTATAACGCAGACTGTATAAACCTGAATACACTTTCCCCCCCTTGTACTGAAAACTAGATTATACTCGATTTTTAAGGAACACAGAAAAATACCCATTTACAGGTAACTTGCACAGTTGTCAGAGCATATGCATTGTTGAAATTAGAGACAAAACTAGATTCTCAATTGACGTAAGTTGGTACAGCTCAATAGAGCAATTAAACTTGTGTTAGAAAGTCCTCATTTGGATTGTGAACTTTGTAGTGTGAGATTTTGTGATTTTTGTCTCACAGTACGTTTTTGAAAATCTCCATTTCTTTGAGTCTCAGGATTTCACAGGAATTGTAGCCTTTGCTAAAGGACCCGGAAATCAACATTCTGGCCTTCAGAGTCAACAAGCTTCAAAACCTATCTCTAACGATTTAAAGTCCAGAGGACAAAAATAGCAATAACATTGCATCCTCCCCAAAAGTGTCATGATTTTTAAGTAAATCTTATTTCTGCAGCCTGACTCAGTATTTTTGAATGGTGAAGGCTTTTCAGAGTGCTGGTAGCTTCAACTCTGGGGACATTTCCTTCAAGCTCAGCAGATCGAGTTTCGGAATGTTTCCTCCCTGAAACCTGATGGATGGGAAGGCAACGATCTTCAGACTGATGGTGTGATGGGGGCTTGTTTGCTGGAACTCAAATCCTTAGTGAACAGTCCACTCCAGCTCTAACTATAAAAACATTACAGTTCTAACAGTTGCCAGGCCATGAATTATTCTGACAATGTTTAACCTGTAGATAAGAAACCACTATCAACCTGTCACATTTCCCCCACTAACGAGTTCAGCATCAGTTTAAAAGGAAGTGCAACTCATGAAGCAATGGCTCTGTGTCATAAATTCTAGGTATCCGGCATGCATTACAAGGACAGAAACAGTAAAATAGCATGGGAATCTTTATTATACATTCTGACAGTGACAGAAAAACAGCACTCCGCAGTGTTTAATCTACCATAGCTTGTTTATTCCCTTTCACATCCATGCCAGTTTCGAAACACTTGGTGCTGTATTCTGCTGCTATCTGCAATTAGCACAAGTATTTATTTAAAGCTCGAAGGGAGAGAAAGAGGTTGTCTTTGATAAAAAGCATTGGACTCTCTAACCACCCAGACAGTGGAAAATGGCGCTGTCACAGAAGACTTACTCTCATTTACTGCTCTGTGCATGTATGCGTGTGTTACTCTAGGTGAGTTTCTTGTTTTGTCTTTAATGAAATACACAGTCCCTTGTCGAAACAAAATCTTGTAAGAAGACCTGTGTTATTGACAAAGCCATGGTGTACACACTCAGGAAAAAAACAAACTGAAACAAACAAACAAAAAACCTGTGATGATACCTTGTCCTGATAACAAAATGAAGAAAAACATTACACAAAAAAACAGGAGGCACACTTTCACAAATAGTTGCAGCTGCATAAAGTGCATTAATCATGTTTGCTAGTATGAATGAGCACGGTACGGTGGCAACAACACAGAGCAATATTGTTAAAAAACTTTCTCAGTTCTGTCTTTATTCTTGGACATGTCCTTCATATCTCCATTCCCTCTTTTGGAAACTAGGTAAGCAAAAACCATGTACAGCATTGTCACATTAGTGTTTAACACCTAATTACATAGAGTCAGGTTATGATATTTCTCTTGTAAACTTGTACAAAAAAGATGAGGGCAAGAAGACTCTTCTGCTGATGGGACAGCTGAAAGCAGGATGAGAAGCTAGCTCTGCACAGAGAGCAGACCACAGAAGAAAGAGAGGATATGTCAATGGATACAAAGAAATGCTGAATATGAGAAGATACTAATCTTCTCATACTTCAGGAAAGAGAGGAAGGAATTGTAACCTGGTATCCCTTTCCTGGATCATGGTCTTCATCACTGAGCAGTAGGGTTAAAAAAAAGCCCCTCTTTTCAGGAGTTTTGTGACTCTAACCCTTAAATCCTTGAACTAAACATCTCATTTTGTATTCAAATTGGAAAAGGGAAAAAAAACCCCGAAGCCTAACCCCTGCTCTTCTTCTTGAGTTTTATTGAGGAAAACCACAGCAACACATCTTTATTAACTCAGAATTGGACTCTTCTTTCCTCAGGCTTTATCTCAGCTTGGCATCTGAACAGAAACACTAGCTGTTTACACCCATGTATTCTGGATCATCGTGACCAGCTGCCCTTACTCTGGTTGCAGGCATTCCCCACAAGGTCATTAGAGTTTGGTCCTTCTGCAGAGACTCAAGGTGTGAGGAATCACAAGGTCAAGGCTTTGGGGTGCTTCTCTGATCATCATGTGTTGCCAGACATTTGGCAGGTAACCGAGCTTCTCTAGCTCTCATAACCAATGGCATGGGCCAAAATTCCTTTAAACCGAGAAGCTGGAGGGATTGCTATGGAGATTTGGTCTTGGAAAGTGTTCCTTGCCACTTGGAGAAACAGGAGGTATGTATTAGGTGGAGAGATTTAAACTTTGTCAGCAGAATCAAAAGCCTGAATATTGCTGCAGTAATCCTGCCTAAATTTGATACGATTGCAGGAAATGTTTAGATGGCTTCATGATGTTCAAAATGTTTCTTTCAGGCAGAGATTGAGAACTTTTAGGGAAAAACATATATTATTTAGTAGCTTATTAAACATACACAATACTTTGTATGTTCGTCTTTCAGATGATTTGTATAGAAGAAAAACCAAATTTCTTTCCCAGTACTTTTATTTTTGTGTACAAAAGTAAGAGTAGAATTTTGGCTCTGTTACGGCTGTAAGGAGCGGTTATGTTGATGTGCAAGAAGTATGGAGCATGGCAGTAATTTTTTACTGAGTTGGGAATGCTTCTGATTTTTACCTGGACAGTCTCATTAAGTTCCCATTTTGTACTTTCAGCTATGAAGGACTTGATACACTGTCCTGAGTGGTAGAGCAGCTGCTTGACATCTGTCACTTTTGGTACACAAAGGAATAATAATATTATGAATATTTTGGGCCCCTCAGTTCCATAGTAGTGAACTGCAAGTAACTTTGCATTGACTAATTAGACCTTTTAACCACTTCCTTAGCCTTCATCCAGCTTGTCTTGCTGTTCTGAATTTTGGCTTTTCTGTTTGATTCCCCTCTGGCACTTTACTGGATAGATTCAAGTCTGCCGCTGGAGAATCCAGTGGTTTCCACAGAAAGGACTTAATCTATATCCTCAAAGTATTGTGAAGGTGTTGTAAAAATATGAGTCCAGTGCCTGACATTAATCAAAGAGGGTCAGCAGAGGGACGTTGTCCTCCCCTTGTTAAAAGCAGAATATCTGCAAGCATCACTGAGTAAAAATCATCCTGCTTTGCCTTTTACTGGCCTTGTCAGTTAACACAAGAGAAGGAATAGCTTCTCTTAAGAAATGTATCTGCAGCAACACCCAGTTTTGTCCAACGTTCTTAAATTTCTCCCCATTCTGGGTGACAACTTGCCTGCCTCAGGTGAGCTGGTAAAGACGTCCCGCTTCCAGGACTGGTGAGGACTCTCTGCCTTCCACCTCCCCTCCAGCTGTGTCTGCGCTGTCCCCACTTGACAGGTATGCGAAACTGTTGAAACCTTCGTACTGTGGATGCATCCATGTCAGCAAAGCTGTGCTTTACACTGCACAGTGAAACTGCCTATCAGAGTGAAACAAGCTATTCTGATTGAAAGATAATCTGTCGCTATAAATGCTGCTGTGCCAGAGTGTGATCTGACTTTAAGTTTGCCTGAACTGTATGGGCTTCCCGACCCTTAGATGTGGATGATGCCATAGTGTGACTGCATCTGGGTGACACTGTGGTGATATATCGACATGAATTGTCTCCCTAAATTGTCAATGTCTCCACAAAAATTAAAGATGTCTTCCTGTCCATCTGTCTTCCTAGACTAATACACAACATATTGGTTTTGATGGCTCATTCCTCTTTAGCATAGGGCTTTTTGCTTGGGGTACATCTCCTGCACTTTGACCCGGGGGAAAAAAGGAAGGATTGGAGTGTGGGAAATGTAGGCTGGCCAAAGAGGACTATCAACTGATGAGCCTGAGGCACAAAGTAACCAAACTACATGTCAGGAGATGTGGCAGCACGTCTCGGAATCAAGGAATCACGGAGTTTTCAGAGTTGGAAGGGACCTCTAGAGATCATCTAGTCCAACTCCCCTGCCAAAGCAGGATTGCCCAGAGCACGTTACTCAGGACTGCATCCAGGCGGGTCTTGAAAATCTCCAGAGAAGGGGACTCCACAACCTCCCTGGGCAGCCTGTGCCAGTGCTCTGTCACCCTCACCGTAAAGAAGTTTTTCCGTGTATTTGAACAGAACTTCCTGTGTTCTGAATCATCTTATTTTGCATTTTGGCGAAGCTATTTCAATTTTTTTAGACATCTGAGTCTCCTACCTCCCAAGAGAAAACCAAAGCAAATCACAGAACACCAAGTGAAAAGTACAACATAACTTAAAACAACATAAAGAATGTACTCCTATGTACAATTTCAACTTGTTGAAGACTGTCATATTTGTTGGTGGTTTTATGGACATTTTTGACCATTTTCAGTACCAGTAGGTGGTGCTCTAGAATATATTGCACTGTTTCTGAACTTGTTAGAATCAATAACTCTTCTGGTGATTTAAGTTCCCTGTGAGTAGTTTATCTGGGGCTGTTTTAACAACCCCTTCCTACACTGATGGAATGGGTATTCCATGCAGAAACTCTCCTGCAAAAACACGTAAAACACTTAAGTGCCTTAATTGCAGTAACTAAGTCTCATAACGTGACTAGGATGTAGATTTAAAACCTCATCCCTCTTTATGGATCACCTAAGGAAGTGATCACCTCTGACTTGATCAAGGTGAAAATCCACAAAAGAGCCAGGAGTGGATGCAAATTTATTTGAATCTTTGTTGCTTTTTCTAGTTCTCAAAATCCACAGACATTTATATTCATCTGTAACACCTGTAAGCAGAAGCACTGTTAATTTCATACTGTGCAATTATCAAGGCATGGAAGGAATACAGATGAGATAGATATTTAGAAATAAAAGTATTCCCTCCTTCTTTATTCATTAGTGAATCAAACCAGTATTATACACATCAGACATAGGAATATGTATCTATATATGTGTATGTATGTTCAACATTATTAATTAAGGACATTTTCAGCTGTCTGCATTCCTTTTAGGCAGATAGCATATGTAGATCTAAATATGATACAGTGAATGTAAAGGAAATGTACTTTTATGAGGCTGCATTTAGAAAGAGTGTGCAAGTAATATGGAAATAATTACAGGATTTTTTTTTTCCTTTTAAATCTGAAACCATACATTCACTATGGCTGAAAACTATACATGTGCATTAAGGATGAAAACTACAGTATTCAAGAATTTCAAGATGAACTGTACTGTCTTAACGCATCCCTCAAACAAAATCTGCTTGATATGAGGGAGTGCTCCTTTTGCTTTTACTCTGTGCATGTTATTGGCTTTCTCTACATCACTTCTGCATACAATAGTCTGTGGAAGGGGGAAAAAATGTCAGTGCAGGTTCTGTTGTGAATTTTATGCATATTTAGTACTTATGGTGGCACTGCTTGAGAAAGCCTGTGGTTAATGATCAGTGCAACCCCTCTTTGCATAAAAAAAAGGCTTCCTCAGTGGTAGAAATGCAGTGTATGCAATGGTGTAAATGTCATATGACAATAACAATCAAGACCCAGTCTGGCTTTTTTTTAACGTTCATGCAACTTGTAGCATGCAATAGTAGCAGTCATTATAAAAAAAAAAAAAAAAAAAAAAAGGTTTTATATATCAAGTATAAAATATTCACTTCAGGTTTTCCTAAGTCATGCTTTAAATCTTACTTTCAAGGTATTTCAGGTCTCTTCTGAAAACCTATGTTTTATTTTCTGGAGTTTTGGCACAATGTTTTATCCCCAGCCACTTTCCCATTTATAGCTGTGTAACAGTTTCTTAAAGCCTAGGATGTAGCTGCTGGAAGACTGGGCTGAGCTATGACAAATGATAAAATTTAAATAAATATAGTAACACTTTGAATGCATATTTAATTGGTTGCTCATAACTGTCACTATAGCAAATAATATTATAAACAATGTGCTGTCAGACCTTTAGGCATTGTCTAGTATGTTATGACTTAAGTACATCGAGTGTACAATAGTGCTTCCTCCCACAGCACTATTTAAGACTTCAAAAAAGTTGAATCAGATGCATTTTTTCATAGAGGACTTAGACGGCTTAATTGATGATTTCAAATCAACAGTACAACAATTAATTAGGAAGTCGGAAATTTATTTTGGGCATAGCTTTGAATATTGGGATTTTAGTTGTTTTTACTGTAATAAAGAAGCTTGGTCAAATTTTACCACAAACACTTATCCATTTGGTCTGGAAGCTTTCAAAATTTTCCAGCCTAAATATATCCAAAAGTGCATTAGTAACTGAGAATGCCTTCAAAGGAAGCCCTGTCTCTGTAACTTTAGGAACTAGTGTAATGCACATCATCAGAATACCAGTGTTTTTAAAAAAGAAAAATAATGTCTTTTTCTTCTTCCTAGCCAGCACATGTTTACTAGCCATGCATGAGTCTTGTTGACCAAGAATGAAAAGGAGGAGATTAGCTTTGTCTTTACATCTAAGCATGAAGATCTGTGTGGACAATTTCGTCCTCTGCATGCCAGAATCTAGGCCAGTTCCTCATCAAACAACATCTCAGGAAGTTGGCTCCAGGACTTTGGGGTCTTTTGCTATCAGGACAGACATGTCACAGGTTACTGGAGCTATTTGTACATGTGCAAAAGGGTGAAAAATAATCCCCCTATCAACTCAAAATGACTTCATGCTCTTGCTCTTCTTCTCAGAAATTTTTGCCAAAAAGTTGCATCAAAAAATGTGATTTGAGGAGTCCAAAATGCTTTGTCCAAGGCTCTCCTTCTAAATTAAAGGATGTCTTGATGAGCTGCACAGTGCATGTCTGAGATGATTAGCTCCTGGATGTCTCCTGTCCATGCTCTCCCACTTGTACAACAGACATCCAGGACCCGTGTTTGGGCTGAAATCCAGGGAATCTAGAAGCGGAAGCTCTAGACTGAGTGCATCTGCACCACTTCACACCTGAACTAATAACCCTGCTTTAGCAGGGTGCTGTGACTTGGGCTTACCAACCTCTGGGATCCAAGACCCTTGTAAGGAAACATGCAAGTTTTGGAAATTAAATTTCAGTTTAGGTGAAGATCTGTTTATGCTTCAAAATCAAAATTGCCTTGAAATTTTTGTTTTTAATATTGGATAGCTGTCTAACTTTTGTAATCCTCCCTCATCCATTGGAATTACACTTTTTATAAGCTCCAAAAATTAGTCTGTAAACAGCAAAGCTGTAGATGATCTAGCATCTAAATTAGGCGATTACGGGATCCTGTGTCTCATTCTTGCGGTACCCTGGGCACCTTGATGCAAATCCTCTATCTATCTAATATTAGTATTGGCCGCATACTGCCAGTGTGAGCCCAAACAAAAAGCAGCCTCCCTCTGGCTAAGCCATTCAACGCTGTGCCAAGTGTATCTCAGCTGGAAGTGGCTTTTTCCATATCTTCCCAATCTCTCATGAATTGTTTTCTCTTCCAAAGGTTGTGAAATATCTGGGTCAGCAGGTATAATAGAAAAGCAAATGGAAAAAAATAATCTATTTTTGCAAGTCCTGAGCCCCGTTCCCAACAATTTATTGAAATAAGATGTCATACATGCACATGTATCATTGATTTCAGATGTATGGTAAAGTTGCCAGAGATATACTCAGCAGAAATAACTGTAATTTTTTCAGATCTGCTCTTCTCCCATCAACTTCGCCTCCAGAACAAGAATTCAGCAGAGCGAAACATATTTCATACTCCTGGGCACCTGCTGATGCATGTCCTGTCTCGTAGCTTGGAGAGGACGGAAGGTTCGGTGCAGTCATGATATCTGCCATGAGCTGGACTCGCTCGCTTTACACATTACTTTTTTGCAATTCTGATTTCTTTTGTAATCACTGTTTTAGCCCAGTTCCCTGTCTGATACTGAACTCTCACGCTGCTGATGCAGGAGCGGCAAACAACATGCTACAGTGAGAGAAAAGACTGTTTTGCAGTGCTTTTAGCAATGTGACCTCAAGTATTGATTTATAGCCTGCTGTAGTGCTCTAGTGCAAAAGGGAACTGGGGTAATTAAGTTAGTATCTGCGCTTTCCAAAATAGTGCTGAGCTGCAACAAAAAGAGACCCTTTATTTCTCCTCTCTGCCTCTCAGTGAATGCAGATGCAGGCACTGCCCTTTGACCCCGCTCAGCCTTCCCCAGCTGCAGATTATTTTTCTCCCTCTGTGCCTCTAGGTGCGGATAGACGGAGTAGGACCCATTAATTCTTGTGTCTGACTTTCTTTTTTTAGTGCGGGCAACGAAGCAAATTTCGGCACTTGTACCTGACTTTTAAAATGTGCGTCCTTATGTGGGTGAAAAAAGAGCAGCGGCCGAGGAAATATAGGCAGCATTAGAAAATTCAGCAGGGTGGGTGGTCGTGAAGTGGCTCAGACTTGAAAGCAGAACCTTTTGCATGAAAATTCCCACTTCTCAGCATGACACGCTATGCTGAAACTCATGTGTAAGGTAACAGGGTAAACACAATGAGAAATCTCTTTTGTATTCCATTACAGTCACTAGAGAAATAGGCCACAAAAGGTAATGGCAATAAAACGGAATACCTTGAAGTAAGCATGTAAATTACGTGCTAATGTATGCAAATTAGCGCACCACGTTCAATGTCCATAAAGCTACAAAATATAGCTAATTAATGGTAGGTAAGTTGCTTCATTCTATATTCCGAGAGTTACGGGGGAGGCAGTATATTTTTATAATTGTGGAACATTAGCCTTGGGGAATGCATCAAACATTCAGTTTCTCTCCGCTGGCAAATTCCTCCAGCACACTGGAAGCAATTGCCTTTCCACTCCCTCACCCAAGGTCTTACTCTGAGAGCGGGCTCTGAAATTAGAAGTAAAACAAAACAAAAAGGCTCCCAGTTTTACCATTACTTTCTTGTGGAAGTAGTTCATATTAATGTTAACATAGTCTCTGTTCCGTTAAAGCGCCTCAATGCGTTGGGTACCCTCGGCATGTCTAAATGGATTTAACGACTGAATCCCCCAATGGATATAGGCTTTGTAAAGCCCAGTTTTTTAGGCAATCTCTTCCCAGCAGAATTCACAGTTCAAGCTCCCAATACAATGTGAGGGGAAAATAGAGCACCTGAGAACAGGTTCGGCAAAAGCAACGAACTGAGCACAGAGCAAAATAACGACCCGGGAAGAAAAGCGGAGGGAGCGTGTGGGTCAAGCCCCACTTCTGGCAGCGACCCATAGCAGCACAAGCAGACGCTAGCTCCTCTGCCCACATTCTTGAATCTTGCACGGGCAGCAGCTCTGGTTTGAAAAACGTATCTATCCTGTGCCTAAAATTAATAGTCCTGTCTTGCAAGCCTATCTAGCCAACAGAGTGAAGGGGTCCGGGTCAAGGTGGAGCAAAGCCCTGCTAAAGGCATGTGCGTGCGTGCAACCTGAGAGAAAGCTGCAATGTGAGTGGAAAGGAGAAGTGAGTATTTGAGGGTACACCTAAATTTTAGTACACGCAATGAGTAGCCGTGGGTGCGAACCCTGTGAAAGTCCTTCTGAGCTACCTCCTGCCTTAAAGGTGCTCACCCTGCAGTTTGCAGGAGCTCTCTGGGTGGCTATCTGCTTGCCGTGGGGCTGTGGCTGGGCAGGTTCCCAGAGAGATGCTCTGTTGAGCCCATGCGAAGACAGGTCATCTCAGCCACCTTGCAGAGCTTTAGGCATCATTCCAGGTGTCTTCTCGATACACCACCTGTGCCCCCATACCAGAACAGCTCCACGTCCTCCTGCTGTCCTGCTGCTTCTCTGCCAGGAGTCCTTCCACCGCAGTGGCTGCTCTGCTCTGCAGAGGTCCAGTGCAGCAGAGAAATGAACATTTTGGAAAGAAACCCCACTCCCGTGTCACAGATGAAGAGAGGATGTGTTTTGTGCCGGGTCTTATTTGATAGGCACTGAGATGAGTGATGATGACGAATGTAATATGCTTCAGGTATCCGAGAGAGAGCTTACAATTTGCCAAATGCTTTTCATGAGCCAGCGGTTCTCCTGCTGGAAAGCTGTTCAGTTTCAAACCAAAACATTTATCTTATGTGCGTGTATGTGTGTGTGTATATATATATATAAAATCTACACCTGTTTGGCAGAGCAGTTGAACTTTGATCAACTTCAGGTAAATGCTTACCTTGCACTTCATGTAAAAATTAACCCCAGTGCTAAATAAGTGCTCAAGTGTTTCCTGATTCAAGATGGTTTTCAGGATTAAGGCCTTAGAGAGGACAAATGAGTGCAGCTGTTTCAGACACACGAAAATGGAGGCTGGCAGAAAGGAGACAATACAAAGGGGAAAAAGTATGTGAAGTACTGCAACGACTTTTAAGTAGAAGAAGGAAAAAGACGTATGATAAAGGTAACAGGCTTACAGAGGGAAGCAACATTTGAAAATAAATGTCAGAATAATAGAATGATGAAAAAAGGAAACACAAAGTGGAAACATGGGCTACTGGAATGTTAATTTCAGATTGAATGCCTCCTCTTAATGATCTAAATCACGATGTGCTTGACTGATACTCACAAATTCAGCTTCTATGATTTGTAGTCATAGTGTCTTATATTTTGTAACGCATCCCTATGCCAGGGAGTTTTGAGAAAATGTGCTCGGAAGCCTCATGTTGCAGGGATTCCCGATTGCATAAGTGATGTGGAAACATCTCAGAATTCAGAGCTTTATTTTCTAAGGATTAAAGAAATAATTTGGGGGGGAATAATTCTAAGGAATGGGATATCTAAGGAATAATTTTGCTCAAGACCAAAAGTTTAGCTGTATGTAAGTCATTTTTCAGGCTATTGAGAAATGAGAACTGCCTTGCTGCCGCTGGGCATCGGTGCCTGTCACGGACAGCGCTGTTTGGAGGGCTGCTGGGCTGCTGATTCAGCATGTGATGTGCAGAGGGCTTGAGCTGATGTAACCTAGTGACAGCTATGAAAGGTCTTTAATGATATACGTAGTGTAGCTTGACAGAAGAAGGAACAGTGACAGAGAGGAGTAGAAGGATCTGACCATAACCTCCTCCGATAAAATATTCTAGTACTAAACCTTGTTTAATGTCTTTAGAGAGCTTCAGGCTAATCAGATACACTGTTATTTGCATCAGTTATTTACATCAGAGGCAATCTGGAATTAAAACTTTTTCTCTTTATCCCTGTCACCTTTTCACTTTGAACTAAAACTATGAGAAAATTCAAAGGTCCTTAGCCGGGTTGTGACAATTAACATGGCCCTTTTCTCCCCTTCTCCTGCTTTCCCCTGCTGCCCCATGTTATATATCTTGGATAGACCACAGCAAATCTAAAACTGATGGCCTTGTTTCTTTTTCTTTTTTGGCCCAGCAAAAGCTCAATACCTGCACAAGAGGGGAGCAGGATCAGCTTGGGAAAGAAAACAAAAAGGCCTCTGCCAAAATAATAATCATAATATTAGCACACAGCTGTAGGGAGACATTTTTGGCATCCAGAGCAAATGCTACCCGCTCTCTCCCCTCCCTCTGTGACCCCACTTCTGCTTTTTAGCTTTCCTCTGGCTACCAAATTCTCTGCTTCCCTCAGTCGTCTCTCTATGCCACTAACTACCTCCACAGTCCCGTGGTTGCTCCTTGGTGGTGGCAGCAGCAGAAGCATCTGGACGTGTGTCTGTGTGTGTGTTTACACTCACGTGAGTGCGATATCCCTGCAAACTTGAAAAGTGCTTCAAGGACCTGATTCAATTTTCTTGATCTTGATCTCATTCATTTGGAGGGAGGAGGAGGGAAAAAGTGAGGGGGGGAGAGAGAGGGAATGCTGCTCTTGGCAGAAGATACAGGCAATTGGCTGCTTTATGGCTTTGCCTTGATGTGTGTTTAAAAAACAGCCCCAAATTTGGCACAGAGAGATTTTTCCCACTTGTTTTACTTCTAAATATTCTTCAAAAGCTTCCACAGGATATAGAATATTGCTTTGATCAGATGAATATACTTTGTGCTGAAGTTTCTAGTTAATACCGACTTCAATTTATATTCTGCCAATTTTTTAATTTTAGATTTGATTTCAAATTTTCTCTAGCCTGTAGACAATGGAAAAATATGACAATTTCCCCTGTGGATCATGTTATTTTACTGATGTGGGCTAAAGTTTCGGAAGATGGGGAAGCGTGAGTGAAGAAAATATTGTCAAACTTGCATCTTCAGCAAAATGTAGGCATGACCAAAAGGCTTCATGTACCCAGGGAGTGTACCCCAGACCAAGATCTTCTGCAAAAGGTTCACAGCTCGAGTTTCTTTCAGATAAAACCCTCATATTTGCATTCTTACCTAATCCTTATCTGAGCTATTTGAACTAGTCACATTTGCGAAATTTTCTGGAAATGTCCAGGTATGGGCTGTCACGTGTGAGTCACCATGCTTCCTGTTTCTGCTCAGTCGTAAAACATGTCCTGCAGCAGTCTTTGTCACGCTGCTTAGGACTTTCATGATCTCATTTGGAGCCTAGAATGTAAACACATTTGGTTTTTCCCTCTATTAAAGCTGGGTTTGGAGTATTTCCATGACACAATGTCCATTAAAAGTCAATAACAAGAAGAAAAGCCTCAACACTTAAACCAACTTTAATTGTGATGCGGTGAGTCTGAGCCATGAACACAGCACTCAGTTGCTTGGGACAGTATTTAATGCACGTCTCCTTGCCCTCCAGGCTCTGCTACTGTTGTGTTTTTCACTTTAGCTGCTCTGGGAGCCTGTGAGGAAGATTTGCCCTCACAGAGTGGTTCTGCTCACTTATTTGACAATACCAGCGTTGCAGCTTGTGTGTCACCTCCATCACAAATTTAACATAGCAGTCACATACTTTTCATAGGCTGCCACAGTCAACAGTATGCTGTTCCTTGCTGCTGCGGTCCCAGGGGCTGGTGGAATAGAGAGACAACATTTTTCGTGAAGGATTTTGGATTCTGGACCTCATGTCACTAACCCAGACTTGATAATCCTCAGGGAAAGAAAACTTTTATATATTTATTTTGTCTGAGGCAGTTATATACGGCATAGTTTATTTAGCTGTGACATCAGTCAGTAGTTCATGTAAAGCCATAGTATTGTTGTAACCGGAGGACCCTAGATCTTCTCCAAGTTTCTCCAGTGCTGAAGCTTTAAGACGGAAGAAGTGAGGCAGGGGAGCACCAATAATAAGATGAATCAGCTCCAGAAAATTTTACACTGGATTCTTAAGGAAGAAAATTAGAGTTTAAATGTTTGAGCCTGTGTTTTGAAACCAGTGGAAGGTAAATCACTGGCCTCAGCTGAAGAAGGATGAAGCTCAGATGGAAAATCTCTGACCATATCTGCCAGCTCTGCTAGGCTAATCCCAAGAAGTTTCCTCGCAGAGCAACGTAGGGTATGTGCCATCCACCCTGTAAGCTTTTCATGAGTCTCCAAGCAAGCTCGTTCACGTTACGAGGGGCCGCTTCAAGCATCTGTGTCCCACAAGCCCTCTGGCATAGTCCTTCCAGACACAAGCCTCAGATCTAATTCATCGCGATCACACACATCCTATAGACACCCATCTGCTTCTCATCACTTGCATCCCACAGTGCCACGCCAATCCCCTTGTCCAGAGTGCAACCCGCAAAGATGGGAGGGCAATAGACGGAACTGTGGGTTGCCAGGTGCTCTGCTTGCGGGAAAAATGAACCCACTGCCATGACAGCCAGGGATAAGATGGTTCCCTTAGGCTGTGTTAACGCAGGGGCCCTGATTCAAGACTAATGCCCTCAGTGAACACCCCATGACAGAAAACAGTTTGGTCTTACGGTGTATGTTACAGTCTCCCCCAGGGGGAAGCATGTCGTCCTCCAAAGATGGAAAAACAGAGAGCAAGAAGCTAATTCCAGACATAAAAGGCCACATCTATGGCCCTTTACAGCAGCTTCTACGCAAGGCTGGAGAAGAAAGTGCATCCACTCCTTGGCTGCCACCCTGATCTCCTCTAGACCTGTGCCACAGCAGTTCAGCATTGACGAGTAGACCATTATTTTTATTCTGGAGGTCTGCAATGTCATGTGCTTCTGATCTGTCCTCAGCTGCTAGACCGAGATAAGTTGAATTGTCCAGGCAGTGCTGTGGCAGTGGAGAAGCCCAGCTGTGCCAGGGCCATAAGCAGGACAGTGTTTTCTGTTTGGTGCCCACCAGAAGGGAATTCATGTTATTTACTAATATTTCACTGTATGTCAGGACTTCACTGGTCGGTTCATGAGCACCACCTTGTGCTTTCCAGTATAGATGGGTGGCACACAGATGATGGGTATGCAGAACACGCCTCCGAGCTGAGCCATCCTACAAAGGAAAATGATTTCTGCCTGGGCATGTGAGTGTTGAGGGGCATCCCATGCAGAATGGTGGGGTACACGTTGGCAGGTGGAAGATGCTCCAGGCAATGGTGCCAGACAAGGTAGGCTGGCCAGATGGTGTGCGTGGGATGCTTTGGTGGGTGCTGTGGGAGCTGAGCGCTCCCAATGTTTCCCATGCGGTGTTGCAGTTAGGGAAACTCAGGCAAGCTGGGAATATAAATCAGGGATCAAAACAGCATGGATGCTCAGGCCCCAAAACTGTTGCCTGAGGTGCTGTAATAAGATGGTGTAGACACAGGCAGCTGTTTGTCCCCAGAGGGCATTACATATTGCTTTTAACTCTACTTGCTCTTGGGGTTTCTGCTGTGGGAGCATAATACATATTTCAAAACCAAAGATATGTCACAGAAAGATCCTAGATCCTCCCCCCACCTCACCCCGGTTTTAAACCATGGTGACCTCAGAGAGCACGAGACTGTATTTTTTTTTAATCTTTGTGAAAGGAGTCTTGTTTGCTTGCTGGCCCTTACACACCAAGGCACTGTTGTGTTACTTAAAATTGTAAATTATGTCTGTTTAAGAAAATGTCAGTGTTTTTTAAAACAGAATAACAGAACTGGAAAAGTCTTGGCTGTGCTGTTTGTTATACAAGTTGCAGGCAGGCAGAATGATGCATTCATCATTATGAGCAGATTCAAGGAGACTAATGACTGCTATACAATATAGCTTCAGTTCTTTCAAGTAACATGATAGCTGTTTCTTAACTTGCCAGCAAGATTATCTGAGCAATGTTAATGCTCGTGCACTGACGTGTAGAGGAACCATCAATATGGGGCTGTGCCTACCAACAATAACTCCCCGCCCTCACTTACTAATTAAAATGACCTTTCTATCAAAAAAGGGGATTGTAAGATAAATACGGCTTTGACAGAGGGATATGATTTCTCTGGCACCTATCATTTTGCATACGGGTATTTCTTGTACATTCCCCAGGAGTTCTCTAAAACAGAACTTCAGCTTTAGGATAGGAATAAGTTGTAATGAGTATTCTTTGTTGCTGGCCTTTAAGAGCATGCTAGGAGGCTCTCTCGTATTAGATGAGGCTGGTAAATGCTCGACAGCCATGTCACTTCCAGCATGGAACAAACCCCAGATCCCCTGAGAAAGAAAGTGAATTAGGGGGAGGAGGAACAACACGACCCCTTCTTCTGCCGCACCACTGTCACCTGTCCTCAAAGAAACTCCTCTTCTCCCATCCCAAACGGAGGCTTACCTTTCCTCAACATAGCAATAGCAAAACAAAAAGCAGCTGGATCTTTGCTGTCAGTGTCTATTTTATGTGGAACAGTATACAAACACTGAGGAGCTTAGAGCAGGAACTGTTGCGCTTCGCAGTTTTTCATCATGAAATGCCACAGGAAAATGGCCTAAACATCTGGACTGTTTCCCCGTAGTTGCATGAGCCTTTGGCTTGGCTTTGATTCACCTTAAATATCCAGAAGAAATAAGAAGAGGTGCACTGACTTTGTAGTGGCTGCTTTGTATATTT
This sequence comes from Vanellus vanellus, assembly GCF_965231255.1. Classification (NCBI taxonomy): domain Eukaryota; kingdom Metazoa; phylum Chordata; class Aves; order Charadriiformes; family Charadriidae; genus Vanellus; species Vanellus vanellus. The sequence goes on along the minus strand of NC_138906.1, from coordinate 68,703,642 downwards.
TTGTTTGTCCACTTGTTTGGAAATATTGCTCGCTGCTTCTACTCTTTTCCTCAGGGGAGGTGCTGCCTTTCCTGTGTTTTTTCACCAAACATTGAGGTTAGACTCTGCTCTTCAGTGGTGTCATTTTGGAAGCCCGAAAGTGAGGCTTCAGCCAGAAGAAAATGAAAAAGATTACATTTATATATATGTTTTCTTACTAAATAAGGAGAAAAACTAACAGAGGGCTGCAAACTGGATTTGTCTGTGTGGGCGGACCATGCTCGATGTGAAACATGTTTACTAAATTTTTTTCCCATGAGAATCAAAACTTTCCCCATCTGACATGCAGGTTTCTCATCAGAGGAACTGTGCAAACCGTTTTGGTGACTCAGAGCTCTGGCCCCTTAAAGGTAACAGTTCTGAACTCTGATCGCCCTTTCGCCTTTCACGCTTGGCCACAGAGACTTACCTGGGGCACCAGGGACTAAATTTCTGGGCTCTTTCTCTGTAGGTATAGACTTTGAAAGCTTAAGGTTTTCAGAAAAGAAGTGGGGTCTTGGAGGTCTAATGCAAGGGATGAGAAAGGGGAAAGGGGTCTGATTTTTGTAGAGTGGCTAGTAATTATTCTTGAAATTCAGACCACCTTTGAAACCTGAGGTTTAGACTAGGTGTCCCCAAATACAGCTGAAAACTTTGCCCATGTATTTGTCTTAAGCAGACATTAATGGAGATAATGACGTGATACTTATTTCCTAAATATTCTTCCAAGCCAGGACACGTTAATCTCTGGGACCAAGCTGTCAACTTTTGGTTCACAGGTAAATGGGAAGATCTATGTTTTTCTTGAATGTCTGACAGATTTATAGAAATAACAGTCAACAGTACCAAATCTCGCTGAAAACGTGGCTTTTGGATATATTGCAAAACAGGGAGAAAACACCTTCTTTCTCTGGGTAGCAGCCACCATCTAATTTTAGCTGCAATCTTCAGAATCTGTAGAGTGGGGATGGCCTCTTCCCCAAAATGTTATTTCACCAGCCTTGACCCAGACTGGACCAAGTTACTATTCACTGCTAAATTTGCTTGCGTGCAGCTAAAGCCTGATAATCTTAGGTCTCAACTAAGCCAAAGCTCTTTAACTTGTTTTACTCTGCTAGGCCATATGAAAAAAAAAAAAAAAAAAAAGAATCAGCTCATTACACCTGACTATTTAAGCAGAATTAGGTTGGGTTAGTACTTGAGACACAGTAACAGTTCAGATGCTGAAGAAAAGGCTGTTAATGTTTCAAGAAAAGGTGGTGCTTCTGGATCTCCAGTGAGCCAATATTTAAGCATGGAGTTCATACTGAAAAAGAGAAAAATAAAGTGCTATTTGTCTTTATTCACATTCCAAGGTAATTTTCACATTTTGGGGGACCTCGTTTCAGACGCAATTGTATCCTGTTCTTTAATTTCACTTTACTGCCGTCTTTGGATTTATGCTAAGTGCCTGTGATGAGTAAGGTGCTCCTATTAGTAACATCACAATGCTAAACAGCTGCTACCTTCCTTCCCAGGGAGGAATCTATTGTAAAGGGGAAGAAAGTCCTGTACTGTTCCGTTACTGTATGAATATAATTCCTGCTACCACACACACACATATGTGTATATATTTATACATACATATATAGCTTTCTGTAGGATTCCTGGCAGATTAAAGGTTATGTTTATTTTATAAGTTTATTTATACTTCTTACGTACAAACAAGTTTCCTTAAACTCATGTTTGTAATTCTCTAAATAAAGCTGAAGACTGTAACTGAGACTGCAGATTTATTTTATATTTAGAATTATTTTTAGACCTGACTGCATTTTTTCCCATCTTACTTACTTTTTCACCTTGTAGCTGACCTCTTCAAACTGTGCTGAACAAACTAGTCCATAAAAGCTTAATCATATTTCTCAAAACAGAATTGGAACGACTTCTAAAATGTGTTAAAAAAAAAAAAGAAAAAAAAAAAAGAAGAGAGTTGTGCCTTCCTTTTTTGCATGGCTCTACTTCACCATTTTGGTTCTACTTTCATTCCTCACTGAGACCGGGAGGATATTCAGGTCTTTCATTTCAAATGTGGGAAGGAAACAGCTTATATTCCAGCAGCTGGCTTTTAGCTTCTCATCTCTGCTCCGACCTCACCTTCTTGCTTCTGTAATTGGCCACAATCATTTTGTTTAACGGAGTTATTTATTCTGCTGTTCAGTCCCTATGTTCTTTAGGTCTGTCCTCTAATAACAAAACCTGGGATCAGACAGCCATATAAATGCTAACTTCATTCCTCGGCTAAAATACCACGCGTTATCTGGCTGAGGGTGGGATTTTCACGGGAGTCTAAGAGGGTTAGGTGGCTGAGTCTCACTGAGATTCAGTAGATAGCTCCTGTAAAAAAAAAAAAAAAAAAAGTTACATTTTAAACCTCAAATCATGTGGAAATCTTTTGCTTTCGGGGAAAAAAGGTCCCTGGGAGGCTAAGGCTGGTTTAAGTTCCTGACTAAAGTCATGGATCACTGGGGGCCCTATTCAAAGTGTTACTTTGAATATAGACAGCCCAAGACTGTGAAAAGCCAATAAAAGGAACAGATAGGACACAAGGGCTGGAGAAAAGGTTCATACTTGTTTTTCTAACCATTACATTAAAAGCAATGAAAGTCTGTTTCTTTTCTCTTCCCCTCCTGCTCATTCAAATAGCTAGTGGAGGTTTTTACAAAGGTTCCACAGGACTTGGTTGGAAAAAGAGAAGCTACATGGTAATCATTGGAGCAGGAGCAGGTTCCCCTCTCCGTCTGTCTGTCTGTCTGTCTGGTTGGCATCCCCATAAAGAGATCAGAAGGATCACTTGTGACAGTCAAAACTTTTGAAAAAGAGGGTTCAGATAAATAAATATCCATTGATTGAAGTCAGGTGATCAGATGTTCTCAGTGTGCACATGTGTTTGTGGTTTGCTTTTATTTTTTAAGATGCATTGGCCTCAGCTCTAAGGGTGGAAAGTACATAAGGAATTTTAATTGCCACTCCTTCTCAAAATCACATTCTTGAGCAAACCTGGCTTACTGGAGAGATTAATTTAATGTATAGACATAAAAACAAAACATGGTTTTCCAAAGTTCGTCTTTGGAATATGCTTGGCAAGCATATTCCACCATTTTCATTCTTTCCAGGTCAGCATCGCGCTGCAACCCCAGATATCCCACCACAGCTGAGGAAAACTAAAGCTTAAAAAACAGGCATAAGGCCAAAGAGTGATATTTAGCCACTAGCCTGAATAGGAAGCAATGCAAAGTCACCGTGTCTGGCAGGAGTCTCGGAGAGGGCTTACAATTTATGCGGGACACGCTCTCTTCTTCAGAGATGTAGGGGGAGCTGCTGGGGGTGAGGGGCAGAGAAGTCAGTTCCTCCCTCTTTTTCTTGTCACGCTCCAGGTCCCAGGGGAGCAGGGGATGGATGAGTACTGAGGTGGCTCCTGGAGGTGGTGAGTCAGCTGCACACAGAGCTGGGAAATGAAGAGACTGTGCTTGTGCTCCTGGCACTCGGGAAGACACCTTGCTGGTCTCAGGAACATTTAAAGCAGCTTTCTCCTGCTGCTCATTCCAATATCTGTACTTCCTCTGATCAGGGAAAGTCTCACCTACATGCCTCTCATCTACTTTCATGATGTTTTGAATTAATAACATCTTTACATCATGAGTCTGTTCTAAACAGTAAACAAACGGGTGCTGACGTAGCTTCTAATACTGTACATTTTAAGATTAATGCCAGCCAACAGCAGGAGAGGCAGCTTGTAGACCTTGGGAAGGCAGAAAGAAATCCCACTCAGAAAGAAATTGACTTGGTTTCATTTGTTAGAAATCTCTCAAAAAGCTGAGTTGGTAAAAGTTGAGTTTTACCAACCCCAGCATCTGAGTGAGCAGCAGCAGTAGCAGCAGCTAACTTCTGCCTGTCCCTTTCTGGAGCAGTGACAGCTGTTTGCTAGATAAGGAGTGATTCGTGAAGCCCTCGGTGTGCTTTGGAGAAAGACAAGCATCCCAGACCCAGAACATGTTAAAGCCTTCTCCAGCACCGCTGTTTCACTGGGATTCAGCTTCATGACCATTGCGTGGGGTTAAGAGGCTGGAGAAAGGGAGAGAAGCGTGAGCAGGGACAGAGAAAAGCCATCCAGTGACAGGAGGAGGCGAGTCCCACACAGTCCCGTGCTTCTCCAGCAAGCTGATCTGTCCATCCTGCTATACCTGGAGTCAAACACCTGGTATGCTCTGTGGAGGAGTTGGTGTCGCTGCACATAATGGCAAGGCTGTGCGTGCGTGACACGCAGGTGTTTTGGTTTAAAGTTGCTCCCAGTCCACAGTTGGGATTTTTTTGAAGGGATTATGAACAGTTGTTTCACAGAAAGAGAGAAAACACTGTGCAGAGGCACAGAGACTGCCCTTGACGTTCTCATTACCTTGCTGGCCTACCACATCCTCTGATGTAAATCGCTGAAGCAGATGTGAGCAACACTGAGCTCTTTGTCCTGTCACCGGCACCTGACACAGAGCTGCCGGAGGAGTCTCTCCACACCCTGTAGGCATTGATGTTGGTGGCCGGAGTGCCCGTGCATTGAGACCTGCCTAGAGGTTTCTGTAGTTTGGTGGAGGACACAACACCCTTCCTCATCCATCCCCTCCTGGTACTCTACCCTTCTGAACACATGGACATGTCTGTCTTTAATTTGCGTCCTCCACCAGCTGCCAAACCCGGCTCTTATCCTTCCCTTTCCAACCTGCAGGGTTGGGAATGACTTCTAGGCCCCTTACAACCTCTTTTCCAGCTGAATTTCCCTATCTTGCCTCGTTTCCTAGTGGCTGTGTGTCACCCCCACTCCACCCCTCTGTGTGCACAGCTGAGAAACAGCTGCAGAGGTGGGAACACTGCAGCCAGATGCTGCTCGCACAGAGAGAAGAAGAAAAGAGAGAGCTGCTGAGCATCTGCCAAGACAGAAGCAGTGCAGAGAAGCTTTATCGTAACGCCACAGCAAGAACTATGTGATAAAATGTCATTTGAACCCTTTGGAAATGAACCCTGTTACGATGGGTGTATGGGGTTTTTCAAGCTCTGCTCTCTATAATTTCTCCTTTCATCTGGAATTATCTTTCCATTCATACCCATGCAACTGCATTTTGGGGCAAATTTGCAGTTTCTGAAGAACTCATTCATTTTTCGCCACAATACAGTCTTGGGATGTTGGCCCCAGCTCCTGTTTGCTGGGACAAGAGTCCAGAAAACACAAGGCCATCTTTCCAGACCCAGAGTTTTTGTCAGCTCTGCGGTCATGGTATTATCCCATAGGCATGTTTGACTACCCATTTAACTAGTCAGTACGAGCAAATACGAGTCTTGTGCGCGTTATATCAACTTACACAACTGCCTTAGGAGGGCATCCGGCATTTATTGCAATCAGGAAAGCAAGCACAGAGGTTTGTCGTCCTTCCTTTTAACGTGTAGTTAAGGCAGGATTTTTACCGTCCCGGTAGACTGGTGAGTCAGATGAATGCCAGCACAGAAAATTGTTTTAGGCCTCAGGAGTAAGAGCTGGCAAACATAGGTTTTACACCTAGCCAAGCCATGCCATTCACTGGGCCTATAAAACCAATTCTATTTTCCCACTTCTTGAGAGTTCAGTGTTTTCAAAATGAAGACTTCTTTTCTATTATAGGGAATATGGTAATACTACCAGTGATCTGAGCTGAGACATCCTAGGAATTAAATCAATAGAAATCAATGTTAATGTGAGGACTCAGAGATAAGATGAGGAAGAGGTAGCCTGGAGGCCCTGATTGTTTTTTGGGTGAATTCTAACTGTACCTATTCGTTTTGGAAAAATTATAACTAACTGTGGTCTTCATTTGTCTGTAGCTGCTGTCAGTGTTTCCCTAGTCCATTTTACTTCTTGGGAGTTCAAGCATTGTCTGTATCAAACAGTATTTGCAACAATGTCAGATAGTGATGACAAAGTTGGAGGAAGATATGGGAGGCTTCTTTTTTCCCCTCTTATTTTCAGAGACTTTACGCTTGTAAATTGAAGAAGACAAAAAGATATAAGGAGGAATAAACTTTATCCGGACTAAGAGTTTTGCGTATGAGATTTTTCTTCCTCCAGTGAGCCGGGTGTCTGTTGATGTAATAAATTAATTACACTTTAGGATCAGAAAATCAGATTAGAAAATGTTTCTGTATGGTTCTCGTTCTGGAGGTTAATTCAAAAGAGGTAAGAGTCCGTAAGATCACTTAAAATACCTGTTCTAATATTTATACAACTGGTTTCTTAGCATGCGGATCCTGTAGTGGTAGCAGTTTTGGATTTCTACTCCTTCTTCTTTACCATATGCTGTATAAAATGACCTCCTATGTTTTAGTCTTTAGTCAGTGTACACACACATATGTATACATTTATACATGTATGTTCATAAGTATGCATGTATACATACATTCATACATGTGCACATGCATCTATATATACATGCATAGACACACACATATATTTCCTGCATTTGAATAGGGCATTATCATATACTGTTCTGTTATATTTACTTGGTCATGGGTTCTTTAATTCCCAAGACAAAAAAAAATTACCTGACCTTTATTCCACCCTGGTAAACTCCTGGCAGTCCTTTGTCTTCTAGCATGCCATGTGCTTCATCTCTAAAGCTGTAGAAATAGAAAGAGCTGTGAGATCCAGCAGACCGCATTTGTCTGGCTGGATATACACACAATAACTTTTCAAAAAGTGAGGCTAAACCACTTGTGATTCAGAGTTAAATTCCTATTCAGTACAGAGAGATTTATTGTTGTTGTTGCTATTGTTATTTGCATTTTAGGTGACACTACCCAATAACTCCATTTATCTGGCTAGACATTTACAAATACCTTGTGCTAGATATTGTACAAATACATAAAAGATAGCTCCTGCTCCAAATAGCTTACATAAATTTCACAGACCTAACTCATTCAACAAACTTCCTGAAATCTTTCTGAAGAAAAATGCTGGTGCCCGTGTTGGATCAATAATTTTCTAGCTCAGTATGGAAGATGTGTATTTTTAAAAGTTAGGGAAGATAATGCACATTTTCTTCCTTTTCGTATTTTTTATTGTCTTCCCATTGTTTTCTGAAAATTGTTTCTCATGGTCTGTTTCCATTAAACCAACGTCCTTTTCTCCATAATCATCCACCCCTTCAACCTGGACCTGCATTTTCTACTATATTCTGAGTGAAGACAGAGTATTTATGATAGGTGTAAAATAAGATGCAAACTGGCAACATGTCAAGCACTTCACTCAGAGCAGTGAAAAGTAAATCTTGTCCCCATCTGAGACAATACCCCCATCCCCTCTTGCTCAAAAGCTGCAATGCGTCCTAGGAAGCAGGATTCATATCTCTGTTTTAGTTTTCTCAGGTGGTTTTGGAAAGGAGTTAGTCTGTGTTAATCAGCCAATGGACCTGGACGTGGGAAACGAGAAACACAGCCTCACTTCCAGCACTTTCTTCTTGCTTTGTTCTAGTGTTTCTCTGGGTTTGGCTCCCAAATTGGTAAGTACCAGCTCTACAGGATTTCCTGTGTCTGTGTGTTGTTTCTACAGGGAAGTCAGGGGATGACAATATGTGAGAGGCAATCTGTATAAAACCCTTCAGTTAGTAGCCCCCAGGAAAAGTCTATCAAGGTCCAAATTAAAAATTTGGCCCTAATACAATATTTATATAAACTCCATTCAAGAGAGGACTACTAGAATCCTGTGCAAGGGAAGAACACCAAGCTCTGCTCCGACTAGATCAAACAGAAGAAAATATTTCACAGAAGACCAATACATAAGGGGTTTTTTGCCAATACATAGGGAAAGAGCCATCATAGTGATTAAAGGTAACAAATTTTCTGGGACAGGAGAGTCCTCTTTTCACGTTCAGCTCCCCTTGCACTGCCCTTCCATCCAAAACCACAACACTAAGATCACTTAAGGAAAAAAAACACTTCTTAAAAGTTACTGCATTTTTATATTATCTGATATTATTACGCACTGATAATGCTGCTTTATATTATTATAATGGTATGTATCCTCACACATAATTACAGAAATACTTACATAAGTTACTTAAATATCATACAGATAATTTATACAGATTACATTAATATTTTGTACCCAGGCTCAAAACCTGCAGATGACTGAAGATAACATGAACAAGGCTACATCACTGTAAGCCTTCTTGCTTTATAGATATCCAAAAGAAAAGCAAAGGAAAAAGAAAGAGGAGACATACAAAACAACCTGAAAATTAGAATGAAGTAAAGATGAAACTGTTTTTCAAGGAAAGCAGGTATGTAGACAAGAAGCATTCAATGGTAGTGTTCTTTCTCCTGGACAGTTCTGTGAAACACCCTTTGACAGCCCACTCCCCTTTCAAAATTACATCACTAAGTTAATCACTTAGCTCATCCCATGGCCCAAGGCAAAATATATTGAGATAAATACCTCAACAATTAGGATTTTACACAAAGAAATGTTGGATCTTGTACACATTTGCCTATTTGCAGTCAGTTCAGCGCCTGGACTTCTGGGTGAGTCCCAGGATTCAGGGACCAGCCCAAGATTCAGGCTGTGAGGTAAGGAGGGAGTTTTCAAGGCACTACCGGGATATACTCAATGAAAATTACTGATGGATTTCAAAACATGAGTAAGGAAGCAAGTTGGGAAAATCAAGAGTAGACATGTTTAAATTAAGTTTTACATCCTTAAATTGGAATGGCTTTGCTTCCAGCAATGCTGGTGATCTGCAGCTCCTCTAGATCGATTTCCTTCTTCCTTCTCTTTCCCCACATCAGCTTTTTCTTTCTCAGTTTTACCAGATTTTATAGCTTAAAGGTGAATATATGTCTACAGTTATTCTACCCACTTATGGTTGTTACCATTAAGAAGCTTGTAGTGTTTTTTCTCAAGAGTCAGCTGACCATAGTTTAAGAACCTATAGTAAATGCTGACTTTGTAATACCAGCTAATATATGTATCCATCACAATATAAAAGACCTGACCTTCTGAATAATTCAGTCAGCACAGGCCAGACCCATCTAAATGACATAAAAATCATGAATAATAACAATGTATGATTTTTTGTTATTCAGAATAAAATTGCTAACCACAACATGCAGACGTTATCAATTGACTTTGATTTACCTTGAAACCTGAAACAAAGAAAATTGCAAATACTGACGTGGGCCAACATTAGTTTTATTGTTGCAAATGCAATGCTAGCTGACATCCCCAAAACCAAATACCAAATAATATTCTTTAAAACCTGTTGAAACTAATTGTACTCAAAGTAAGCAGGAAATTTGTGAACAATTGCTGCTTTATGAAAGAGAATGTCTAGTGATTTCTGACCCCTAGTGCTCAGCCTTTTCACTTGAAGAGCCCTGTTGAAGCAGAGAAAATTGCACATTAGTATATCAGGGCTTTATGTACCTGAAAGCTTAGAAATATGTTCAGCCCATCCCGAATGAAGTGCTCATTGGCTTTTCTTCTGTTTTGAGACTTGACTGTTTCAAAAGAGAATTTTATTTAATTGTTCATTTCTCTTTACAAGCTTTGATAGAGTCTATCATGTCCCATCTCTTTTTTTCCCCTTGCATAATGCTGTATATGCGCAATATATGCTTTTTAGGCAGTCCTGCAGTAAGAAATATTCAAATAGAAACTAATGACATATGTGTGATAATGTGACATATATGATTTTTACTCCAGGATATTTTTCCAGAAGGTAAAAAAAGAAAAGGCAAATTCTGTAGCAGCCTTCACACAGCTCACATTTGTAGACCCATAGTAATCTTCAGATCTCAACAGTGCAGACAAACTTCTGGTTTTTATTTGCATTAGAGACACTGAACAGGAAAAAGGATAGGGTAAAAGAAAAAAAAAAGAAACGGAAAATGTCTGTCTCAGAAAGATGAGATTAAATGCAAGAACACTATTGTTGTTTAATATTAACTTTATAGAGAAAATATTTCTCTTGCTCCTTTTCTCATGCTACCAAGAAGAATGTATTCTTCATCAGAAGCCTTTTGCAAACAACCGTTTTGCTGTTGAATATATGGCTTTAAGGTCACTGGACTAGGACTTTCGTTTTATGATCAAGACCACACGGGAATCCAGAAGATGATACATAGGGGTATCTCGATGACATCCAACTTGATTTCTTCTTGGCTGTAGTTATTTCTAATCCAGCCATTTCGAAACAGAAAATGGTAAGATCAAGCCTGCTTCATCTTCTTTTTTTTTTCTTACAACCAACTTTTTCTTTCTCTGCCCTGAATCAAAAGTGCTATTCAGCCCTCAGCCATATGTGAGCAATCACAGTTTGACACAGGGTACTAATAACACCTACTCCAGTCATCTACTTTTTAAATTGGAGCATTGCCATTGATGTGTGCTGGCGATGGCTCTGGCTTATGTAAGTTGCACGTGAGCAGCAGCGGGCACCGCAGGAGAATTAGCAGCGAGCCCCGGTGCTGCGAGGCCAGCGGCTGCGCCAGGCATCCAGCAAATGGAGCAAGGCCATCTGAAAACAGAGTGAGGTCAGAGATCACCGCTCAGCCTGATTTTGTAAGTGGCCCTAATGTGCTCCATAAGTATAGATCAGCAAAGAGAGTCTGAGTCAGACCCCAGATTAACATTTGTTTTCATTTTTCAGTGGCTTCAGAACACACAGGGGTCATTGAACTGTTCGTGCTGACGCTATTTAGCATTCATGGTCTGGAGGAAAATAAAGTTCTAACCCCTGACCTTTCGTTAGAGTAGCACACACAGGGGGTTAGAGGTGAGGGGGAAGAAAAAGGGGGGAAAAAAGTGTTATTCTCCCTCAGAAAATAAGTGGCTCCTGTTCATGGTGCATGTCTGGCTTGTCATTAGCACAGGACTGTATTTGCTAATAGGGAAAGTTAGAATGTGCTGTGGTACAGTGAAGTACCACAGAAGATTAATTTTCCTTGAGCTTAGCTGCAGTAGCCTCTACCTCTGAGTTTAACACTCGTTGCGAAGAATAACAGCCCGGCCTGTCAGGATGAGGGTCCATGCTGAGGAGGTGCTCAAGTCCAAGACATCTAAGCTGTCAGTTTTACTAACGATTCCAGTGCCCCTCAACATTTCATTCTTGAATGTTTTTCACTTTACTTACACTGACCCTTTCCTAAGTTTTTTTTTTTCCTCAAGAAAAATAGTTTTGTTTTTATTTTTCGCTCAGTTGCATGTGCTCTGTCTAAGAAAACATGGATTGGTTTCACCCAGCTTTATTAAAAAAAACACCGTCCATAAATCTCAGTCAATGCTATGTGAAGTACACTGCCGAGTACTGGAACGAGGGAGTGGGCTTGTGCGTCCTTCTGCAAGCCAGCAGACGGAAGCAGTTTCAAAACACTTCATGTGCGTTACCCATACCACCTGACTATGTCAAGGCACGGACTTCTTTTCCACTGCTTTCCCCAGTCTAGTAATGGATACGGATGTAAATTGTCGGCAAACTACAGCTTCTGGCTGAAGCCAAATGATGTACTTGCTCTTTCCATGGTTTAAACGGCTGCACACAGTGCAAGGCAGTGCGAGGGACGGGAACAGATTGGCAGGCCAACAAAACAGCTGTGCAACTTATACCTCTCCTATGAATGAACAGAAAAATTAAACCCCCAAATATTTCAGTGCCTGAGGCAGGCGGGGCTAGCCCTTGAAAGGACTGTGCTTCTGAAACTTCCCCCGGGGGTTTACCAGCTCCCTGCTGCTCCCCGCCCCCGTGAGAGCCTTCTGGGCCAGAATAAGCAGATTCACTCTTCTCTGTACCTGGATGTAGTTAGATATTTAGGCACAACTCCAAAAAGGCCAGGGCAGATATCCAGGGGAATTTAAACCTGCAGCATGCTGCTAAAAATCTTTTGCCAAAATGAATCCTGCCTAAAACCCCTCAGGATGCCAATCCTGATGGCTTCTGTAATATTTCAGAGCTGTTTCGCATAGAGCAGGAGTGTGTTTGTGAGGTTGGTTTAGTTTAGTGGGAGCTCAAAAAGCCTATGGCTTAGGTAAAAATACTTAAGTTGTGTTTGACAAAAGGATATTTGGATGGAGCCCCAGCTGTAGCTTGCTGGCAAGCTCTTTAGAGACAGAGGGATCTGTGAGTGTGTCCCTGATACTGAATAATCAATGTCTTGTCTGCGGTATGTATTTTAAAACATCCAGTCAGAATAGTTTAAAGAAATAGTGTATTTGTTGTATAACTTGTCAATTGTTACATTTAGGAAATTCCAATTTAAAAAGTTTAATTTTTCAGCTGCATATGTACGCTGTGTTCGTTAATTATATAGTATTGTTTCCTTCCCTCTTTCGGTGACCAAAGTAATAAGCCAACAAAGAAGAAATTTTGAAATCCATATCTGGGTGTAACATGAAAATTTCACTCTGGTATGGTCACACTGTTATATTGTGCAATCAGGAACAAAAGCAAAACAGTGTGATTTATGTAACTATTCCCACTGAGAACTGTGAGTTATAAACACAGAAATGAAATTCTCTGTTTGAATTGTTAATGTCCACAGTCAGGCTACAACTCAGCTGAAATTTGCTGAGGGTGAATGAGGTATGAAGAATTTTATTCTGTGGATTTTCACACCAGGGAGCTTGAGTTTGGAAGGATTAGTATGAAATAATCATGAAAGGTTTGTAGAAACCTTCACCAAGACATTAACTTTCTATTAGTACAAATATTTGAAACTATTTTTCCTCTCCCACATATTTCCTGAGATGTAATGGGGAGCAGAGGAGATCTGTTGAAGGCCGAGATGTGTTTGTGTGGGTGTGAAGAGGAGATAACCCACAGCACAGTTGCGCTACCTACACAAATAATGGCGAAATTTGTGAGTACTGTAAGCGGGGAGTGTACCCGGGAGCTATCCTTAGCCTTGATTCTGAGTTACTTGAGGGTGTAACTGAGATACTGCTCAGCTCGATGTCAAGGTGTGGCTCCCCAGAGTGAATTTCTGAGGATGCGCACATGCTAACAGAGTTTAACTTACTGCTGTCAAATGTTTCTAACTACTATGGGGCCATAGACCTGTAGGAATGCGAAGGTACAAGAAGTCGATATTCATGAAAAACGCACGGTGCAAAGTGAAGAGAGACTTGTGCAGCACTGTAATACAGGAGGGACGCTGTATAACCTTGCCTCTGGAGGAAGAAATGTGAAAGAAACTACAGACAAATGCCTCTGCAATAAGCACTTCTACCGATTAATTCCTACCCTCCATACATAGATTCTGCATCAAACTTTCCTGCCTGTTTTCAACTGTGGTTGTCATCTGTGCAAACCTAACAAGCAACACTATTGTTACACTGCATAAACAATTTAGAGATGGTGTAAAAAAGCATGAATTTAGATACAATTTTTCCCAAGGTCTGGCCTCACTGTTAAAAAGGGGTGAGACATGCTCCTAATTGAGTTTCCAAAAACGCTTTCTTGAAGTCAACTGGGTCCTTAGAGGGAGTTACATTAGGAAAGACTTTCTGAATGACACCTAGTTGTGAACTGTAATTAGCCTTCTCATTATTTAGGAAGGGGAAGTAAGCTTGCACTAAATTTGCCTCCATGGCTGAAAGAAGCTGGATGTGGGATTTTATTCTGGGCTAAAAAACCTTTCTCTGATGCTTTGAGACTACAGTGAGTGCAAGTTACTTTACATTTGCTGTGAGCACACAGACAGAAATTATGGGTCAATCTGAGCTATGTGACTGTGAGAAAAGACAGAGCATCTACGGAACTTTTTGTGGAAAAGAGAAATGCCAGAGGACATTTTTGTCCTAGAGGAAAGGGAAACCTAGAAATTCTGGGAAAATTTAAAATATTTGTCTTTGTTATGCATTTATGAAAATCAAAATTCATTTAAGAACAAAAAAGTCTGCTAATTTAGCTAGCTAAATATTCTTAGTAATTTAGAAAGTATTAGTATATAAAATAAGCATATGCAGGTACTTTCCTTTTGAATTATAACGGCTGTACCAAATGCTGAAGAAGGTGCTTCCCTACACACTGGTGTTCCTGAGTGTATTTGTTACCTGGTGACATATTGCTAAGATAGGAAGTAAAAACTGAATCTTGAAAATAGAAAGCAAAAGTGGTGCTGACACCACATACAAAACAAGAAGCTGGGTGTGTGAGGCTTTCTAAGAGAAACCCAAACAGTGCGTGGAGTTGTAGCACTATAATGCAGATAGGAAAACTCATTTCCAGAAACAATGATGAAGATGAACATGGGCATCCTTTCCCTCGGCAGGGTTAGTGTCTGCCTGAATTCAGGCCCTGCCTCTGCTGGTCCTTGGCTGGGTCCAGCAACCTTCTGGCACACTTGAGCTTACTTTTAAAACTGTAGGTTATTTTATCCTCTTGCTCTGAATAGCAGGAACCATTAGGCCGCCCCTGTATGCTACAGAAAGATGCTTGTGAGCCTCAGGATTAAACCAAGTCAGGTTGTCCACACTTGCTAAAGCTTTCGGCCTTGGGAATAAAAACCACTGCTCAAACCTGGTCAGGGTCACATGTCTGTACCATCCAGAAAACTAGTTTAAGTTTTCTGTTTTACGTATGTGCCTTATTTTATCCTACCTTATTGGCCCAGATTTTTTGCCCCAGTCCTATGCCCAGCCCTAACCTTGCTACTGATTTAAAAATTTTGGAAATATTGCAAGTTCGGAAAGCAAATATTTTCTTTGGAAAGTATGGAGGGGGAGGGGATGGAAGGAGATGTTCAGAAAAACCATCCATTTAGGGAAAAATTCCAGTATCATTGTAAACATTACTTTAAACATTCTTTTACTGTTCATTCTGAGACAGAGTATTTCACATGAAAGCCTTCTCCACACCCCCCACCCCCCTATTTTTCCCTACCAGACCCAAGGAAAGAACACCCTTCCAACACTAACTTTTTCTGTGTATGTTTCCAGGATTTTTTTCCCAGGCGGTGAAGTTTCTAAACATGTTTTAGGCCCTGAACTTGCAAATGTGTAGGTTGTACGACATGTGAAAGTCTGAGTCACCTGAGGGAGTGGTTGTACCCACGATGTGCTAAGCCTGTGGGAAGCAAACCCTTCCTTCCTGTGTGAATGTGGGATGGAGCTATCCTGGATTCTTTCAGACCTGGAAAAAGACTGGTGTGGCCAAAAGCCTTCCTGGATTTCCCCACCCAAGTTCTGTCAGTTGTTCTGTTGATAGGTACTGCTTCATCCTACCTGCTTGCCTGCACTTATCCTTAGACCATCTCAGCTACGAGATCTGAGCAAGGCTTTGTGGCAGATGCAATGGAGAGTTATTTAGCAAGGGGCATTTGGCTTTCCATAATAAGCCATTGCAGTATGAGGCTGGCTTGCACTGTCCTGTGTTGCTGTTTCAACTCCCTAATCTTACCTGTAGTTTGAAACCCAAAACAACAAAACCAAACCAACCAAACGAAAAAAAAAAACACCAAACCTCTAGAGATTAGTATGACTGGTAGGTATTTGGGGAACGCAGGGGTGCATATTGTTAGGCATCTATGCATGCATTCATAACTGTATCTAGCTGTACGTAGCCAGGGACCACAGCTCACTCACCCAACAGAAAATGCTGTTAGGTTTTTCTTCACTTGCTATTTAAGGCTCTACTGTATTTTCCTCAATGTCTCTCAAAGTTGCCAGTATAATTCTTTACCTGATGACTGATAGCCCTGATTCATGCAGCTGAGATGTGGACTCATGCAACTCCTCCCGCTGTCTGAGTGTTTCGCCGTGCTGTCAGGGGTTCATGATAATGAAGAGATACAGGACAGGAACCTGTCAGCCTGCAGGCATGAGCTGTGCTGCAAGCCATAATGCATATGGCATGCTGGAAACTTCCATGCTAGCAGAGGGAACGCTGCTCTCCCCCGCTCTAACACACATACAACACAAATATACATACATTTAACTGAAATGGTAGTTAGCCCTAGAGATAGGGGACAAGAAATATAGCTAAGAATAAATACGTGTGTAGCAGAAGGCAGCTTGAACTACCACGTACTTAAACATTTCAGGCTTTCTAATAAGATCTCCTGCAAAAAAGCGAAGTGTAGAACCTAAAAATGGTTTCAGCATGTAACTTTATTTTATATATCGTCTTGCACTTGTGCTAAGTCAATGTTTCTACTCTTCCGAAGAAAAACTGATTTATTGATTCAAGATTTTTGAAAGCCCGGTACTACAACAACTGCATTAGAGGAGGGGAAAAAAAAAAAACAAACCTTCAAAACGTTATATGATGTTTCGAATTATTACCGATCTAGCTTTCCTGCCTGCATTCCTTTTTCTGCAGGGTTTATACGTTTCCCTGAGAGACACGCGGGCCGGTAAGTCAGAACAATCAAGCCTTTGATGTGGAGGCCAGCCTACCCGGCCAGCCGGTTGGCGAAGTCCAGCCGCAGCCAGGCAGCAGCGCCAGGCTGAGAGGTGATGGGTCAGCTCAGAGCTTCGGGCTTGGCTGTTGGGGCCTCCCAAGCGCCTGGTAGCCAGAGGATGGTATAATTGGCTACTCTATTTCGTTAGGGTGCAAATCAAATCATTTGACCAGCAGCAAAGCTCTTTGTTGCCCTCTGCAGGGACAAGAATAAGGAACCTTATTCGTCAGACACTGAAAAGAAAATGGAAAGGGGAAAAAAAAAAAAAAAGGTGGTTGGAGGAGTCTTGAAAGACTATACATCCACGGCAGTAAATCTTGATGCTTTTCTGGTTCTTTAAGAGCCCTCCCATTGTTCAGTGACTTATACAGCAGGCTGTATTTTAAAGAACTGACATGTTTAATGCTTTAGAAAGGTAAGGGAGTTCTGCTCAAGAAAAAGGGGGAGTGTGTGTGTCCCTTTTTTCATGAGTTGTTCTGTTTTTCTGGAGGAGACTGCGGCGTTTGCTGGAAAGATATTACTTTGCTTATGTATATGTGACTAAAATGTATGTTGTCCATCATGAAGTATTCATAATTGCTTAATTCCTGCTGCATGAATAAAGATATTTGATTCTGTGAAACCAGAACTGGGGGGACGGGGCAGAATCACTTTTTTAAAAAGGCAATACTGTCTAGAGGGTGGCTATAAGGAAGATTCTGATCCAGTTTTCTTAAAGGATTTCTGAAAACACCAAGTGTTTTATTTTGCTGTGTTATAGTTATTTTTAAATTGCAAAGTAGCTGAAATAACTAAAAGGCAGAAGGAAAATCATTAGGTAAAAAGCAAAAATAGAACCAGAGCTCCATTAGCAAAGTACCTTTCTCTGCTGTCTCAGCTTTTCAAGGCTGATGGGATGACAGCTTCTTGTTTAAGTTTTCACAGATTTCTTTACAGGCGCATAACCCACGAACTTATGACTGAGAGATATACATTATACATGCATTCATAAATGAACATTGATCAGTCTTTCGAATACTTGATTATGAACTCATGCTTCTTATGTTCCTTGAATATTAACACCATCTTACAAAATCAAATGTATTCAGATGCACCTTATGTTTTACGGGGTATTTCTGGATTCTGCCATTCAAAGACCTCAGAATCATTATATGCTGAATAAGGAGATCAGGTGGCTACATCCAGGAGCTAGAGCAGAGATTTTATTCTGTTTAATCCACCAGGTTATGTATTTGCCATGTAATTCTGCCCTGGAACATAAGGAAGAAAAAATATGATAAGGGGGGAGGGAACCCTGTACCACCAGGCTTGCATTTTTTTTTGGCTGTTCCTATGCCCCAGCAGAGCACCCATTGCCTTCAGTGGATGTATACTAGGGGAGTAGAAACAAGGTGCAGAACATTCTAGGTCTATATTTTGTAATATGACATGTTTCAATGGACACGTGAGGCTGAAAATGCTCCCGTGTCCACCACAGCTAAGCCTAGGCTGTAGGTGCACACGTTCTCCGTGCCGCAGGAAGGATGGATGGATGCATCACCCTCTCTCACAGGGTAACTGCTCGTACTGTTCTGGCCACAGTCTTTCTCCCTTCCCACACGCAATAAATGCTCCTCCTGGCCCTGTCTTGAGCAAACTCCTGAGGGGCTCCCTGCTTCCCTGGGGGAGTCGGGGGTGGGACGGGAGCCTGCCAGCCTGATGGCTGCTGCTGGGAGGGAGTGGGGACCTCTGTCTGGCAGAGCTGCACCCCCAGCAGCTGTGTTTCACCTCTCTGCTGGGTTAGGAGAGAGTGTAGCTGAGCCATCTGGGTGGCATTCGCTTCTTGAACAGCTATTCCTGGACTCCTCTGGGAAAAGACAGCAGTCTGGGCAGGAGTGCTTTATTGGACAGATCCGGCACATTGGCCGCCAGTTAATGCAGAAGTGTGAGAATGGCTTTCTTCCTTGTCTCTGGCGGTAGCCGAGGACAGACGTGTCAGGAAGGCTACAAGAACAGGCGAGGGTGTAGCCGTGTTTCCCCTGCTGCCTGTGGCTCAGGGGTGTCCTGCAAACAACCACGGTGCCTTTGTGCTCAGTAGCCTTTGTTTAACTTTTCTCACCTTATCTTGTCTAATCGCTTCTTGGAGCTGTGCAGGCTTTGGCATTCACAACATCCTGTGGTAATGAATTTCCATAGTGTAATGGGTTAAAAGAAGGTACTTCCTTTTGTTTGTTTTAAGCCTGCCACCTGTTAATTTCATTTGAAGTCCCTTAGCTCTCATATTGTGACAGGCAGTGAACGCTCAATCCCTGTGCACCTTCTATATGGTGTTCTTGAGTACAGAGACCTCTGTGTAGGTCCCTTTGGATTATTAACTCTTCCTTTTAGAAAAGCTGTCCTTTACCAGGTCGTATGGGCCTTGCAAATGGTCTTAGCCTCACTGACGCAGAAAATGGTGAATGGTTTAAAAATCCAACATGTGTTGCAACATACCTCCTAAATACCGCCTTTTCTCTTTCTTTAGCAGTTTAATCTCGTCATATTCCAGGTAGCATCAGTTGCAAGTTCTCTCATGTAATGAACTTATTGCTGGCTGATTACAAATACATAACAATAACATGTCATATTTTGCAGAGATGAAACCATATGAATATACACCTGGCCTATCACTACTGTAGCCAATTTCTGTTATATTCAGGTCACGCTCTGTCACAATAAGTCTTAATTAGCATGAAAAAATAATCTTGTTTCATATTTTTTATATGTGGAATATCTTCAAAGGTGAACATGAATAAAGTTGCAATTGCCTGCAGTATCAGCTGCAAGGGAACATTCTTAAGTTTAACGTGTCTTCTGAATTTTAAATCAATATGATATGCAGGTCTGCAGGCGGCAGGGATAGACAAATGTGATAAATTACCGGTTATACAAGGTGAACGAAAATATCAGAACCTACAATGTTATTGTGTAGATTCGCTGGAAGGGGGAAGGGAGCTGAGTAGTTGGCTGGCTCCTTCTCTTCTGCTTAAAACTGTTGCTCACTCCCTAAAGTTGCCAGCTTGTCTGTTTGATGGCTTGGCAGGGTTCTGTCGGGAAATGTGCAAATTGCAGCTTGTGGGAACAGGGGAAAAACACAGAAACTAGACTAATGTGGAAGAAAAGCATCTAACCTCACAAAATCAGTTTTTAACCTGGAACTGCCAGGCCTGGTTAAGGAGAAGGATTGGTTTCTTGTAACTTTAATCACATTTGAAGTAGTTAGCCTATTAAGCCTTGTTTATTCCATGATTCTATTAGCAGCTTTGATCCATGTCTGCGGTTCTTCCCCACATTAGGGGATGTATAACGTGTGTGGCTGCACAAAAAGAAGTGGGAGGAAACCCTTTGCGCAGTGCTGCAATAAAAAAGCCACCTTGCGTACAGTTCAAGGAGGTCGATGAAGCACTGTCCTATTCTGAGCATGCGTACCCCTGGGAAAATGACAGCAATCTCTGGGAAGGAGGATCGGCGTAGGAAGTAAACACTGCTTGGCTGGGTCTGACAGTCACATCTCTTAAATAACCGTCCTGGAAGAACAGATTTCAGTCAGGCAGTGGTCAGGGGAAGCAGAAGTATCCTGGTTTTGGTTGGGCCAGAAATATTGCAAGAACAGGAATATATGAGATATTTTGATACTTCTGCTGTCCCTTTCAATCAAAGCCTGGCAGGGCAGAGGTATGGGGAATCTGCAAAAGAAGCCAGACTGAACTTTTGATCTAAAAAAAAGTCATAATCATGTCACTTTGTTAATCCAAACCCACAGGCTTCAACTTTATAAGGACACTCGTGTTTTTCCTTTTTTCTGTGGTTAGATTGCCACGATAGAATTGAAGGGTTCTGCTTACACTATACAAGCTCCAATTTAATACCAATTAAATATTCTGTAGATGGTTGGAAAAAGTGCTCTGGATTCAGATTGTCTTGTTTCGTGGTGAATATGTTTATTTTCATTCTTCATTCAATCACTCCGCAGTCTTAAGCCTGTTGCAGCTATGCAAATAACTCTTCTGCTTCTCCCCTCAGAGTTTTGCAGGAGCCAGGTTATCTAACTGCTAACCATTCCTACTGGGTAATGCAAGAACAGATCTACAAGCACAGGTCTGTAGCAGATATAATTACTTTACCAGATTCTGCTCTAATTTGCAGATCAGATTCTGTCCTGCCAACCTGAACACGTCCTGACACTGGAGCTCAAGAATCAGGTTTTGTGAGGCAACAGCTGTGGCAGAACCAGGATCCTCTTTTACGTGGCCTTCTGGCTAAGAGCTAATGTACAACTTCATGGTTAATGAAGAAACATTTTTCTATCGGGCTTCAAAGTGAGTAGGAGCTGGTCCTGGCACCCAAGAGGCTACAGTTCTGTTTCTCAGTTATCTCATCTGTAATGTGGGTGAATGACACTTATCACCCAAAGGTGCAAAGTCTTTGCTAACAAAAGCATTTCTCAGCCCAAGGCTGTTGCTCTTCCTCTTGGGTTCTGTCCCATACACAGCTCTTCTGTGAAGCTGTGAGTCTGCTGCCAACAGGAATCAAGTCTTATGGCTTGGGAGCATTTATGATACTCCACAGTACTGTCTACCACTTTTCTCAGCAAATTCAAGAATGGCCTTACCCCTTTCTTGGCATTTATCTCTCTGTTGTCCTTCACTTCTTTGACTTCTTTGCTCATTTGCTCTCCTTTTTGCCCTTGTACCACCTGTATGATCTTTCTATTCTTTATCTCCAGCATTCAGTTATCTTTTGGTTGTTTTTTTTTTTTTTTTTTAATTAGTCCTGAATTATAGATTCACAGGTGACATTAAAAGCCTGTGAGCTAACCCTCCAAAGGTAACAAAGAAAAGCTGTGTACATGAGACCAGGGTGGATATCATGAAACCAGAATATGGACAGAAATCAAACTTCATCTAACTCTTGAAGCAGAAGTATCCCAAGGAAGACCCTTCACCTTCAAAGACGTTAACCTGTTCTTAAAACCCTCTACTGAGCTTACTCTACAGAATCCCCATGAGGTCCACCCCTCACTGCCCTTATAACTGGAGTTTTTTGCTAGTGTCTTTCATGCTAAGAAAACCAATGCCTCCTTTTAGTTGACTTGAACAACTGATCACCATCTGCTTGACAACATTTATTTTTTACATGTATGAAGATTTTCCATCTGCTGTACTCCTACCTAGTTCATGCCTGTTTTCAAAAGATGTTGTAGAGAATATCAATGTACTCTTCCTTGTAAAATCAGCATTAAAAAAAATCTGAAACATGGAGCTACCACTGGGGGGTGGTAGGGGTGGGGGTGATGGGGTGGTGGTGGCCATGCAAGTTTCAAATATTTGGAAATATTTGGAGAGTTTCTGTGTACTTATTTATCTCTGAAGACCCACACAGAAACTAATTTGTTTAATTAGTATTTTACCTAATACTAGTCAAATTGGTTTATTTTTGGTAAATGTTTAATCTCTTGAAGTTTGTGTCCCTATATTCTGTCAGAATTGTTCAATTTTGCTATGCCTGTATTACTTTACACATAACACTCTACCTTCAGTACACGTCTACTGTCATAAAGATGATAATATGCTTATACTAGATCTGAGTGTAAGAGTTCCCATCATATTAGTTTTGGGAATATACCTGCTGGTATATTTGCCTTCCTCAGCAGGACTCAAGAGGATAGAGCCAGGCTTTGAAGGGTAGTGTGTGATGGGAAGATGAAGCAATGGGCATAAGTTGAAACAAGAGAGATTCAGGGTATATATAAGGAGAAACTGCTTTCCCATGAAGACAGCCAGGCAGTGGAGCAGAAGCTTGGGAAAACTGTGCAGCCTCCATCCTTGGAGGTTTTCAAGACCCACCTGGACAAAGCCCAGAGCAAACTGGTCTGATTCTGCAGCTGGCTCTGCTTTGGGCAGAAAGTTGGCTTATGGACACCTGAGGTCCCTTCCAGCCTGAACAGGTCTGTGATCTTTTGACTCTCAGACATGAAACCAGGACATAGACAAATAAGACAGAGAAGCAAACAAAGGTTTGCGATAAGTTTAGTAAACCTCCCCTGAGTGACAGCTCTTCATTCCTAGCACTCGCTTTCTTCTAGGGAATTAATCAGTCAGAAAAGCAATTCACTACAGTCATTTCCCCAAACACAAATACCAATGATACTCATGATATTTTAATAAAAAGAAACATTTAATTTAGCTCCAGTCCCTAGACTAAGTCCCTGTGTCTGCTTAGGTGTTCTTGGTCTCTGGTGGTCTTGGGCTTCCTCAGAAGCAGAACGGATCATCTGTCTCCCTGCCTGAATTTCTGGTTCCTTCAGTTTTCATTTCCTGCTGTTCTGATGGTGAAAAAGTATAGGAAGTAAAGTGCAACCGTTAGATATACTGTAACAGATGCAACTCTGTTTATTGACAAGGAGGTGGGGATCTGGAGGAGCTGAGAGGACCCTTCACTGTGTCCTGTCTCCCATCGTTATGATTTGCTGAATGTGCCATTGATTTCGGAGGGTGTGTGGTGGGAATCAGGTAACAAATGAAGCTGGAGAGTGCATTTGATGAAGCTGGAGACTGCATTTGCGGGGCAAATACCAGAGAAGGGTTAAGAAGGAAGTGATTTCACTTGTTGCAGGTTCTGGATCCCGTTTTCTGTTAACTACCCAGTCTCTCAAAGGCTGATTGCTTCTGAACACCTTTTGCATTGGCTTGCCAGCTCCCTCACCAGTAGCTGGATGCTTTCTCACTCCCAAAGGAGTCACACAGCCATGCTTCCAGTCAGGATGCACTGTTTTGTAGAGAGCACCAAGCAGAACCACATTACCTAAGCCTTTGTTTCAGCTCAATGGTAAAAGCTTTTGGACTGTCTTTTGCTCAAGTTCATTCTGCTTCAAAGAGCTGAATTAGATGTGTGTGTATGCGCAAGCATATAAAGCTTATTCTGTAACCACTCTGTGCTGGATGCAAACATTTGTAGTTCTGTTTTGTGTTTGCGTGGGCCAGTTGGCAAAGTCTGTCATAGCAGTTTAACAATCAAAAGTGGCAATGCCTAAACATTGTTCTATTTTCATAAGTATATTTAAAAATAATGTGGCTTCCAGGGCCTAGTGCTGACACCCCTAAGGAGTAGACAAGTAGTACTTCACTCCTCTTGCAAGTCTGTTTCAGTCAGTGATAGTGTTGCTTGAAAAGTAAGAGTTGACTCATTGTGAGTAAAATAATCAGTATTTGGCCTCAAGTTAGCAAGAAATAGAGGCAAAAGATAACGTATCAGCTAATGTGTTCCCCACATACCACAGAATCGCAGAATGGGAGGGGTTGTTAGGGACCTTGGGAAATCATCTAGTCCAAGCCCCCTGCCAAAACAGGTTCACCTACAGCAGGTTGGATAGGACTGCATCCAGGTGGGCTTTGAATATCTCCAGAGAAGGGGACTCCACAACCTCTCTGGGCAGCCTGTTCCAGTGCTCTGCCACTGTCAAAGTAAAGGAGTTTTTCCTCATGTTGAGATGGAATTTTCTGTGTTCCAGTTTGTGCCCGTTGCCCCTCATCCTGTCACTGGGCACCACTGAAAAGAGTCTGGCTCCACCCTCTTGACACGCACCCATTAGATATTTATAAGCATTGATGAGATCCCCTCTCAGTCTTCTCTTCTCCAGCCTAAACAGACCCAGGTCTCTCAGCCTTTCCTCATAAGAGAGGTGCTCCATTCCCTTGGTCATCTTTGTAGCCCTCTTCTGGACTCTCTCCAGTAGTTCCTCGCCTTTCTTGAACTGGGGTCCCCAGAACTGGACACAGTACTCCAGATGCGGCCTCATCAGGGCAGGGCAGAGTAAAGGAGGAGGATAACCTCCCTCGACCTGCTGGCCACACTCTTTTTAATGCACCCCAGGAGACCATTGGCCTTCTTGGCCACAAGGGCATATTGTTTATAGTTGTTTATATTTTTTTGTAAGAAGAAAATTGTGTGTTCTAGTTACAGCTTTTATTTTTAATTGTTAGCTTTTATTTTTCCCCAGCAATAAAAATAAGCTTTGTCTACAGTACACAGGCAAAACGCCTCAGATTTATTAGATTTGAAATTTGAAAGATTGGTTTTCATTCTTGTGGTAGAAAACTGGCTTCTGCAACACAGAATTTGAGGCTTGAGGTTGGATTTTCCCGAAAGCCTAACCAAAATCTCCCATTGCATCTTAGGTTCATTACTTCTGCAACTGCGTCCCTTCCTCCTCCTCAGCGATTCCTTCCTCTCCAGTGTGCAAGCCATGAGTGGTTGTGGATGATGACAAAGTGGAATACAGAAGTAGGTTTGCCAAATATTAGGCTGAATTTCCCCACCGTTCATAGACTAAGCTTTATGGAGAGCAGGAGAACACTGAAGCCCCACAGCCCACTCCTGTGACTTAGAAGTGTACCTAGTACATGCTTGAGATTCTGATGGTAGCTTTCTGTCTTGTTAGTAACGCCCTGTGAAACTTATTTTCTTAACCTTCCATAGTCTGAAATGTAATCTTTTAAATGTACAAAGCCCTTTTTCTTTTTTTTTTTCCATCTGTCTTGCTTTACAAGTGTAGCTTTCCTTATGTCCCATCCACCATTACAGTTAAGCGGTCTCTGTCTACAGCATATATGCATGACAAAAGTTTATCTTTTTTTTTTAATGGAGCGTGGAAAATCTTCACAGAAAGCATCTCTCTGGCTTACAAAAGAATGCAATGTGCAGGACCAAACCTGTCAGCTCTCACCTATTTCAGCTGAGACTTATTCATTTTCAAACAGCTTTTTACAGCACACTATCTCACGCCAGCAAGGAGCAAATTTCAGAGTGTGATTCAGTGAGACTTCTCACTCATTTAACTGTCATCACATGAGAATTCCTGTCTCATGAACAGAGGTAACGGGAAGGTGCTGTTTGTGAGACATCTCAGTTTTATGAGCTGTTCTACTTCCAGCGAGGGATCAGGGAAAGTTGTGCTCCAAGAGGAAGAGTCTCTGCTCCAAGCCAGCAGGAGCTTCTCCATTTCCAGCAATGGGCAGAAACGTGATAGTCCAGCTCTAAAATAAGAACATTTGTAAGAAAACATCCTCACAGTAGTGAAGGTCTGTAGCAGGCTGAGGTCAGCGAAAAGATGGATAATTTTGCCTTTGTTAGTCCTGCGTATTCTCTGCTGCCAATAAATGATGTCTTTTGAGCAAAATGTGCTCAACTCTTTAACCCTGCTGATAAGTATTTAACAGCAAAGGAAACGTTTCTCTATATGGTCCCTATTCTGTCTGGAAGAATTGGAGTTGGGTCCAAATCACCACCCAAAAAAACAAGTAATGAAATATCTGCATTTAGTCTAGGATAATAACATACAAGCCATAATATAAAATATTGCAAAAGTTTGTTTGTTTAAGAAGAAAACCAAAACCAACAAACAAAAGCAAGCATAAGAAAGAAGGCAAAAGCAAGCTAATTTTACAGAGCAATGAATTCAGAGGCCAGGAAGCCTTTTATAGCTCCTAGTATCTCTGGCAAACAACCTTAACCTTGCTGGCATCTCGGAAACGTGGCCCATGTTACCCGAATGGCAATATATCCCACTGCAGCTGTGACCTGTGGCAGCCAGTTTCACTCCTGGGCTGTTACCCAACAAGGTCCAGCTCAGGAGCGCATGCAGACACCAACTTTGCCAGTGGCCATTTCAGGACTGCAGGCACTCTAAGCTGCGGAAGTGGGCGCAAAAGTCCAAGTGGTTTGTGAAAGCGTATGTCCTGTTTTGTGCGATCATAGCAATGATTCTTTCTGTGTCGAATGGAGATCTTTTCCTTGTCTGAACCTGGTAAAGACCCCCATGTGCTGAAACTGAATTGACACAGCAGTTTGGGAAAAGTATGTGAGAACATTTTCCTTCAGAAATGACCTACATTACTCACCTGCCTTCCACTGCGTAAAGGTTGGACATGTGATAAGTAGAATTTGCAGTGGCTCTTGGTTCTGCTCTTGCTCCTGCTCTTGCTCTTTTTCTCCCTGTTTTTCTATATGAAAAGGAATGCAAGTGCTTCCCTGAACTCTATGTTGATCTGATAGAGAAGCGAGTCTATACGCTTTCTTCCATCCTACTGTTTCCATGCTGGACTGGTCAGAATTTAACCCTTAGCAAGATCTGTCAAGCAGAGGCTGGATCCAACTATCTTCTTCCTTTCACCAGTTAACTGGTTGTCTGCGCTTGCCATTTGAGTGGGAACTGTGGTTACACTGGTTGTTTTTAACTGATAACTGGAAGCTTTCTTTTGGAGAATATAGTCTGCAAGTGTTTAGAGAGAAGAGGAAGAACTGTGTGTATGGTCACAAGTACGACAGATCCACCTGTAAGCATGTCGCATGAGGGGCATGCTGTCTTCTCCCCAGTGAGAAGGACCCTCGTGCCCTGATGTAGCAACTGAAAATTTATTCCATCATATTGAGAAATTCCCCCAACCAAAACTTCAGCCATCTGTGCTAGCAGAAACATAATCAATCCTAGCCAGTGAATCATAGCACCCCAGTGTTTTGGACAACACAAACTCTTTGGTATGTTAAAACACTATTGAATATTGACAGCAGGATAGGATTTGTGAGGCCTCTCATGATCAATCTCTTTCTATTTAAATAGCTGATAAATTGCAGTCTGAGGAGTTATGATACGCCTGCTGGTTAAGAGCAGTTATGTTTTTAACAGATTCCTACACTTTTTGCATTCAGAGCTTTGAAATCTGAGCTATAACCCACACAGGAGAAGGCATATAAGCTCTTCTTTCACAGATCAGTTACAATAGATACTTGTATTCAAACTGTATATTTGCTTTCCTTTACTTCTGATCATACTACAGACGACCAATTTGGGTGTGTTTTTCTGAGCTACAACTTAGTACTTTTTTCCACAGCAGATTGTTCTCACATTTATCTGATTTTTAGTTTTTCACTTGTCAAATAAGAACTTCTTAGATAAATAAACATGCTTTTTTTCTAACTTGCCTGCTATTCTCTATGAGGTAACAATAACACGCGATGGTTATGAAAACCAGACACCAATAGCCATACAGCGTCTCAGACCAGAAATCATGCATTCATCTAGCTGGCTGCAAAACACAAGTAAAAGCCTTGTCCTTTCAATTGTTCTGACTTCTAAATCCCAGCTGAAGGGAAACATATAGCTCAGCCTGTCCCAGAGCTGCTCACTCTAGCATCAGCTTTCGGTGGTGCTGCAAAGACAGGGCATCCACTCTTCCTCCACTCAAGACTGCCAGGCATTAAAGAACATACCCTATAAATCCTCCAGCGATGTATCTTCACCTGCAGATATGGCATATTGTCACTGTTGGCTGCTAGGAAAAGTTAAAGCAATGCTCAGCTTACTGTGCTTTAGAGGAAAACACTCAAGGAACCTTTCAAGAAAACCATTTCAGGAAAGGTGGTGTAAAACTTCTATTGGAAGAATTGCAGAAGTGTGCACCTGAACCCATGCTTGGCTTACCAGTGATAATTTACTAGTTTGACTTTTGTTGGACAAAAAGCGGTAACATTGTAGGACCATCTTGTGTTGGAAAATGCTCTGATGGTTTACAGGCCTGGCAATGAATGTTTTGGGATGTGTGCATGCCAAGCTGGCATACAATGCTCTTGACAAGCTCAAATGACTGGTCAGCAGCTTCTGTTGGGTGTGTTGGTGAACTTAATCCAGCCTATTGTGTCAAACGTACATTGCACTGTAACAGCCTCTTTCAACAGGTAAATGGCTGGAGAGGCAGCAAATTAAACTGTCCTTCAGTCCTGTATGTAGGTTCTCCTGCTGTGCAGTCACTGAAGTATGGGCTGACAAACATGTCTTAGCCAATATGTAGGACTCGCTTCCAGAGCGGAATCTTAAATTCCTTCCCCAGCACTGTGTAGAATTGTCTCCCACTGGTGAACCAGGCTGACAAAAAGGTTTGAAAGCTGGATTAGACAAATCTCCGAATGAGGGAGAGAAGAGCAAGAGCAAAGCTATACCCTGGGGACCGGAGAGCTGAGGAAGTCAGAATTGTAGAAGGCTGTTCAGGAGGACGGTTAAATTCCAGGCAGGAGACATAAACATGTTAAAGTTTTGGTTTCTCTTCACTTTGGTATTGTGGCTTAAATTTAAACTGAACTAGTACTACACCGTCATAAGGCTGCCTGGCTTTGTTGAGCTCCTTGACAATCACAAGCTGCTTGAAGCAGCTTTGGGCACAGAGTGAGGGATGTGCAGGGTCACTCAGCTCAGTCCTCTGCTGTTGCAGGAAGCCATGCTCTGTGGTCTCCTTCAGAAACATGTCCAGTTCTGTCTTGAAGACACTGAAAAATATGCTGCTTATTCTACACGCTGGGATCTGCATCTCCAGACACTGGCAGTTAGAAACCTTCTCCTGCTTCCCAGCATGGCTGGATCCATGGCTCCCTTCTACCCATATGTTCTGCTGCCAGCATTATCTGATGACTTCAGTAGTTCTCCTCCCCCTTTGCATTTATCTTCAGCAATCATATTTTCTTAAAGCTTTCATTTACCTAGGCCAAGCAGGCCTAGGTCTTTTAATCTTTCTTGCATGATAGTCCTTCCACTCTCATGATCGGTTATACGGGTCTCCTCCATTCCCAATTTTATTGCTTCTAAGTGTGGATTATCAGAATGCAGTGTGCAGCATTCATATTTGGGACACTATTGATGTCTTCAAGTAAGGTCATGAATGCTTTCTTTCCTCTGCTGGAGATAGTTGCATGTATCTCCAAGGGCCATACATATCTTTTTCATAACCATATCATAGTGCTAGTTCCAACCACCTTGTTACGTGACTAATCTGGACACATGTCTATCCTTTCTAATTTTTCAGCTGATTCCATCTCATAACAGATACTATTAGTGCTTAAAATGCATGACTTTATATTTGTATATCTACCTCTTGAATCTGAAAGGGCAATAAGGTCTTCCTGCCTTCCATCTTCCATATTGTCAGTGTTTTCTGTCCTTGCTAATTGTCATTCACTCATTCACACTCCTCCTTTTGTATCGGTAAATAATAAAAATTAGAACAGACCCAGACTTGGTCCCTGAGGAATTCCCCTTGGTGAACTAGTTCTCCTGAAGAGGAGTTGTGCGTATCCCAACTGTACTACCCAAAGTAACCAAACTCAACTTGCAAGACAGCTGGGGAGCCAGGG
This sequence comes from Vanellus vanellus, assembly GCF_965231255.1. Lineage (NCBI taxonomy): Eukaryota > Metazoa > Chordata > Aves > Charadriiformes > Charadriidae > Vanellus > Vanellus vanellus. Next base: position 68,673,975 of record NC_138906.1, on the reverse strand, counting down.
CAAGAGCAGGAGCCGGAGCCAGAATGATGTGAGTCTGCCCAGGGAGGCTGGCAAGTGGGGAGGTTGAGGTGGGGGGAGTTGTTGAGAGCTGCACTCAGAGCAGCTGGAGAAGGGCACAGATGAAGAACCAGCATCTCGATAGTGAGCTCCCGCTATCAGGTAAAAGCACCTTCAGCATCTTTGAAATTACTTGATCGTTGGGGCAACGACCACTTCTCAGGGGGCACTGCGTTCCTTGCGCTGGGGACTGAGGGAACACCAGGAGTGCTGCTGGAGGACATACACCTCACAGCGCAGGAATGTCTGGCAGTTTTAAAAGTTTCCACGGAGGCAGGTTTTCAGAACAGACACTGCTTTCTGCTGTTTGAGACCCAAACATTGCTGCATTGTGCTCTCACACGAAAACCAGAACGCGACGGGGAGCAGGAGTATGTTTGTTTACCTTATTCTCATTTTCTGAGAACAGAATTGTGCCAAAATAAACAAATGGTGAGCAGCTAGCAAGATTAAAAATATTTTTTTTATAATCTATATATTTTAAAGTGTCAGTGATAAAAGCTTCATGTGCATATAGGCACACACTCCCTTTCTATTTTGTTCTTTTATGTTTTCCTTGAAGGAAACCATTACCATTAAAAGTATATGAATAATTTTTTACTCTGCTTGAAGAATTCTAATTTGTGTTAAAAAAAAAAAAAGAAAAGAAACATATCCTATATCAAAATGCAGTCTCTCGGACTCTCTCTGGTTCTCACATTATTTAATCCTACATTTAATCCCTCAGAACTGTTAGAGTTTACTGTTAACCAAAGTTGTCCCATTTACACTCCAGGACAAATTTGTTTGAAATACAATCCCGAACTTCATACCAGACTGCAGGAAAACATCCATCCACATCTGAAGAGGATTAAATGCAAGCTCTCCAAAGCCCCGTCTATCTATCAGCAACCCTAAAAAGCCTATCACTATAGTGTCTAGACACTGAGATAACTGTTCTGATGGAAGCAGATGGTAAAGACCTCTCCACATCATGGATTTCCATGAAAGATATAATGACACAAGGTTAGATTAACAGTCTCTTGGCAAAGCTTTTCATAGGAAAAAGACACTACCATTTTTAGATACACACAACAGGAGGAAGTTAATAGTGGTGTTTTTTAAATTCACCCAGGCTGAAAATTGATGAACCTGTGCCTGGACTGTAGCAATAAATGAAGATTAGAAAAAGGAAAAAAGAAAGAAAAAAGCTACGTCAGGTACTCCAGAGCAGATTTACATCTCAGGAAAGTAAATTAGAGAAACTGAAGAACTGAAAATGGATGCATTTCTTGAAATAAACACATATGGGAATATTTTTATTCCAGTGAAAGAACTCTTCCTGAACATTGGATGCAAGAGGAGTCAGAGTCTCATTTAAGGCTTAGTAAGAATAAAATTTAAGACATTCATGAGCCAAGATATGTACAGAGTGGAATGATTAATAGGACTAGATCCCAAATACTCTGAAACACACTATTTACTCAAGCAAGGCCCTGTTGACCCAAACAGTTTGAATGCAGCACTTAGGACTTTGCCCTCAGAGTCCCCAGATGAGCACAGTCCTCCAATCAGAATTCTCTCTATATAAAAGGAAAAGGACCATAAAAATCTTTATTTCACTTTTTCATGTTCTCAAATCTCCACTCACTCCACTGATCTTGAGTAAGAGGCTGGTCTCATCCTCAGTATTTTGGATGCATCATTGCTCAATGGCACGTAGCTCTGCCACTGACTGTGGTGATTTTGAACATTTTCCTTGGAGTGGAAGACAGGTAGACAGGTTTCTGGGATTCTGTAACACATTCAAACAGCAGAGGAAATATCTGGGAATCAAGACAATATGAGACAATCTTACCAAGTTTGCAGCTGCTTCTAAGTTTATAGCGAGTAAATGTGACTAGAAGGCAGTGATTCCCACACAGTAAAATGGCAAAGTCTGGCAACCAGTAAAAACTCCTAGACTTGATTCTTGTCAAAAATACAATAACAATGTGTATATGTTTGTTAAGAAATGAAGGCTGAAACCGGAGAAAAAAAAAACAACAAACTTCATTATGGAATAATCAGAAAGAACTTTTAAGCCAGGTGAAATGACGCTCAGGCAGGTAATTCCCCAAAGTAGATTCCTATACAAGGAGTATCTGTGCTGTTGTACCATGAGCAGGGCAGACTGCTGTACCATGAGGAAAGCCATGTCTGACGCTCTGCAGCCTCTCCTAAGATTTAATTTTTAGCAGGAGCAATCCAGGTTGGAATGGATGTGGAGAAGTGCGTCTAGAGAATGGGCTGCACTAAAGGTGATCAAACCTGAATGAAAAAGCATGATTTTTTTAGCCTGGCAAAATAGAGGCAGAGGGAATGATGTGACTGCTCACTTAAATATATTAGGAGGAGAGACAGCTATGGTCCAGTTTAATTTTTAAAGTTAGGGACAATATTGACACAATAACCAGTAGAACATAATTGTGGATGCATATAGCTTTAAAAAGGCTACCATATCAGAAAAATACTACTAGCTATCAGAGGGTGTGTGTGTTGGAACAGACTTCTACAAGGAGTAAAATGACATAAAAGACACAGATTGGCTTTATTTATTGATGAGGGACTTGGTGCTGTTGTGTCAACATTGATATAGCTGGTGTGTCACACTGAAATATTTTTTGTAATTTATTTTAAATTAATCTAAAAGTTGATCATGGGATGCAATATATCATTTAAATAAACTAAATTTCCCTGGAGACCTTCCCTTCCAACAGCAAGGTATATAAAACCTGAATATCAGGCATTATTAATTTGATCTAATATATTTTCAGGATACTTCGTTATGTAACTGAAAGATGTTTTTGCTGCAGGTGGCACCTTTAAGGGTAAAAGAGTCTCCTTGTCTAATAGGAGAGCATCAGCCTGTTGGCAGATTAACTTCAGAGGCACAGACCTTTGAAGCAATTGTTCTCACCCATTTTTCCTGTCTAGACTGACCTTCCCTACCCCTTCCCCCAAGCCAGCACAATACGGCTACATTTTTATTTTTTCTTACCAACACAAACACATGGTTGGGTCCTCCAAGATTAAAGACAGGGCAAGTCTCACACCTTTTATTGGCCAGCTGGGAAGTCTTCGCGGGACAAAACCTGGTGGCTCTAATTCTTCCTTTGGGTGGTATTTACCTAGAAATTAGTTAGAGGCTTTACCTGAGCTCAGAGCCACAGTGCACTAAGCACTGTATGAACACACAGAGCTTTGCTCCAGAGAGTGAACAAGCTAAAAAACAGCCAGATGTACAAAATGGGTACAATAAAACAACAAGAAGAAATTATTTAGTCAAGCTCTGGGAAATTATTTACTTAACTCTGCCCTGGATTAATCAAAATATCCAGGGAAGGAACCAAGGAAAAGTACTCCCGCATTTCAGCCTTATGCTTTATGAAATGAATAATATTGCTTTGGATGTGAAATGGCCTCTGGACCATGATTAAGCAGAATCTATAGCTACATGCATAGATTCCTTACCAGCCTATATATACAGAGGCTGCAATAGATTATTTCCCCTTCTATCTAAACAAAGACCAATAATTTACAAATTTATTTTAATTTTCACATTTGACTGGTAGAAGGCTCAAGAAGTTCATCAAATTAAGTAAGCCCATCGATATAAAAGAGTATTTTAAAACCCTCCATTAAATGATGCTGTCCCAGTGTTCTCTCAGTTTACAAACTGTATCACCAGGATCCTCATAAAAAAAAAAAAATAAAATAGGTAACAAAAGGCTTTTTCCTTTATAATAGAGAGTGTAAAAGGAGAAGAGACAGTTCGTGTTTAAGATAAAATTAGGGAATAAAACAAAGATACCACATGTTCCATAAAAGAGAATGCATTGGTACAACATCCCCGTCTCTTAGTTTCTGGAACAACTGAGGCGTCTATTACTGGCACAAAAGTAGTATATAAGTAGGGCGTGCTTAAGCAAAGTGAGAGAGCATAAGAAATAAAAAATTCACGTTTAATCTAGTGCCACATTCAGAAAAGTCCAAATTGAAATAAGACAAAAATTCCCCATGGGATACTAGGGGAATGACTGAAAGTGTTTGCTGGACTCCTGCGTGCCTCGCCATTCTGGGGTCACTCTATCAGTTGTGGCCGTGCAAAACAGGAGGTGATCTGTGATGGGAGCCTGGGCGGTTGCATTATCTGCAACCTTACTGTCACATAGATTTACCCCTTTTGGTGCAACAGAAATAGCATATTTTTGCCTTTGCCCTTGAAGAAGGTATTTTCTGATCTTGCATCAAGAAATAAGGTGGGTAGAGAGAAAACCAACAACATGAGGAATGCAAGCCTGTGTGCAGTAACATGTAACAGTTCCCTGAAAAGGAAGACAACAGCACAGTATATATATATTTTTTTTTTCTCTTGGGGGTTAAAAAGACAGTTACAAAGCTCTGGGGATAGGAGAAGAAAGGGCAAGATAATCAAGAGAACATCCCTTCAAAGCATGCCAATAGAAATGTGCTATTTCAAAAGAGACATGTGGAAGGGAGGAGAGGAAGCAGCCGGGAGATGGGTAACAAATCAACAAAGGACAGACTTTTGAAATTTATTGCTTTCCCTAGTGGCAGACACTCGCCAGTCGTGGATTGGAAATGGCAGTAACACATCAGGAAACCATCTCTCCATCTGCGCAGTTAACACCAGTATGTACGGAGGCAGGTATGTGGCAGGAGCTTAATGGGTGGGAGCATCATCAGCTGGGGCTTGGAACAAAGACATTAGCATCTCTGGGGGTACTGAGACCACATTTCTGCGAGTATTGCAGAAATAGTCAAGTTCTGCATGTTCCACACAGATGACTGTGCCAAGAAGGAAGGATGTGCAAACACATGGTTGTGTGTTAGGGCAGGGCCGAGACACCAAAGGTGGGGAATACCGTATGGAAGAGGGCATGCTGTGGTGATACTCTATCATTTCCCTTCTCAAGGAGACTGAAGAGACCCTCCGAAAACTGGGCTACAGCTTTTCTTAATTTCTTGCCCTCTGGTTAACCTCTATTTCTTTTCAGTGCTATGTACATATGATGCTTTCTTCAAGCAAATTGGCCCTGGTAGATGCAGAAGAGCTTGTTTTCTCACAATTTCATTCACAGGACGTGGCCTTGTATGGTGGGATTTGGCTTTGGGACAGGTACTGAAAGCTCATCTTTAGCGACAATGTTGGGTGAAAGTGGTGGGAAGGGGAGGAAAGTAACCACACTGCTTTGCAGTGGTAGTTCATCAGTGGCTTGATAAGAAGGAAAAAAAAAACTGTCTATATCTTCAGCACAACAAATTTTACTTTGGGTGGGAAGGAAGAGGAGGGGAGACTGTAGGACCTTGAAAGAGCCATGCTGACTGCCTTAGCACATGGTGTTAGCCCTGCTATCGTCTTTAGAAACGTTTTCCATGGAAGATACAGTGAGATTCACATCACTATTTCACTGTTTGCGTTGTACTAAGAAGATGGCAGTATCAGAGAGGGCTGAGACAGAACTGTGTTTTCCTAACATAGTGTTGGAAAGAAGGGTGAGTATGAAGGCTGGTGGGTGGGTGGGTGGGTGGCGGAGGAATGGAAGAAAAATGTTGTAAATGCTCTCTCACAACTGTAAAAATTTTATGTAATTTGATCCCTTCTGAAGATTTTTCTAATATCTAAAAAGGGGGATAATCTTCAGCTCAGCATAAGATGTTTGAGGGGATTAGCTATCCTTCCCGGTCAGACGGATAGCGATAATTCACACTTCACAAGTCTCCCAGTAGCTAGTCTCTAATAACTTCAGTAAGGTTAATAATTATCCTGTAAAATTACCTGGCACTTGAACTGGCAACCGGTTTTACTGCCTGGAGGTGACTGTTAAACAATCTGTGTCTATTGGCAAGCAGCACCATGTGTATACCCTTGCAAACCCCTTCCCCCGTGATGGGTATGTGAAATCGCACGGCACATTCACCACGCTGATTACTTATTTTTTGTATCCTGCCTGTGTTCATCACTTCAGATACCAGAGGACAGATGAAGTGTGTCCTCCAAGGCAACATTCACTCCAGCTTGGCACCATAAACAGAAATAGGTCATTGGTACGTGTGACTTTGTCAAAGGCAGATGAGGTCAAACACTGTAAACCTGGGCTTTAAATCTTAGCCATAAGGAAGATATTTGTCACTGCTGCTTTAGGCATCTCTGTGCTGTGCCCTGGTTCAAAACCTGCTTTTGACATGTCCCAAATGTGAGCATATGCTGTGTGTTGTTCAATCTTGATCGCTTTGCCTCAGAAGCCAATGGCAGGAGCAGTTGGTGAGAATGTGCATAGGATATACAAGAGGCAGATATGATATTATCTGAATGATTGTTTTATTTGAGAGGTTTGGACGTATTCTGAAAGAGGCTTTAATTGTTAGTGATGGTGTGGCTAACACTGGTTTTCTTTTATTAGCTAGGAAGACGATGATTTGATTTTGAATAAAGTGGCTGGTGCTGCTCAAGCAGGTGGTAGATCCCCCCCAACTCCAGTGGCAAAACCATGAATGCAGATCGCTCACGCATTCAACTTATTCTCCATAGGCTGAAATCTGAGTGTGTTGATTTCTGATCTCCATTCTGGTATGGAGATTTCTGCTCACCACAGGCTCTTTCCACATTTGGCTTATTTCGGTAATACGAGATCTCTCAGCATCAGGGAATGCTTGGGGCTGACCTCTGCAAAACAGGAATCACGCTGATAAGCTATCTCAGTTTTGGCAATTGTGGCTTCCTCGCTACATTCAATTTCTACATTTAGGGTCACGTTCCAATAGACTCAAAAGAACAGAAAAGAAGAGAGAACAGCTCCAGTGAACCTCAGCATTTCTGAGCACCCAGTGGGAAAAATCTGCCTGCAGGGAAAATTAGCTGATAGCAGCACAGGCTTTTGTAGATAATGACAAGTGGAAAGGATGAGCTAGTTCTCAGAATATTTATATTCTTGTCTTTGCTGCACATTTATGAAGGGCCTGTTCTCAAACCTGAAGGCATATATACATAGACATATGGTGATAATGTGTGGTCACATCCCCGTACTCATGTAAATCCAGGTCCAGGACCAGGATTATAGACAAGGGATGAGCTATACCCTTTAAGACGTTGACTGACTGATGTTAAGAGGTTCCTCTGAGAAGACTTAGTTACAAACAGGACTCATGCATTTTAAAATAGAGCTGCATATCAAAACACAGTGTTTGGAAGACTTTTCAATTCAAGCCTTTTATTTGGATTTAGCCCTAATTTTTAATGCCAGGCCACAAAAAGGACCTGCTTCTCTTGCCCATTGCCAGGGTAAAAACAATCCAGTGCTGTTTACCTCTGAAACGCAGCTTGCAAAGGAGACAGCAAAAGGAACAGAGGCTAAATTAAACAATCATTTGCCCCAGGTGGATTCTTTGCCTGCTGTTAGAACGCAGTGGAGCTGGGTGACAAGCGTCTTTGTGGCATGAATACTTTTAGCATTAATTAGAGCTAAAATGTCAGTAGCAATTAAACAATATTAGTCTACAAAATTAGGGTAAAAGGGTTTTAGTGCTCAAGGCTGCTGAAGTTGCACAGGTACAGCAAAACATTTATGTATTTCCCTTGTAATTCTTCACATACATGAAGGCAGGCTCCTGGTACGAGGTTGGCTGAGCCTGAATCAGCAAAATACTGTATACTCGCCTCTGTGTGTAGAGACCGATGTGTTTTGAAAATTTACATCTGAAATGAGATTCCTTGCTTTTATTCATTTAACATAGAGATTTTTTTTGTGTGTGTGTGTCAGCTGAAGATGCCTTTTAATGCTTCTCCCGACTACAACATTCTTGGTAGGAACTTCTTTCCCTTCCACAAAAAGTTTATCTTCTGCAAAAGTTTTCCTTGTTCAAAAGTGCTTGAGGGAGAATTTCAATGGTAAATTTGCCGTATGAATGTGTATGGAATTCAGCTGCCTGCAGGGATCTCCTTCTGTAGTCTACAGGATGATGGGGCCAGGCAGGTTGGCTGCTATTCCCAGTTTTCTAGGTAGTCTGTTGTGTGATCACAGGAAAGCCCACTTAAACCCTCTGTTCTTCAGTTTACTTATAACAGATGAAGAAGGACATCTCCTTTTGTCTGGGGCTGCGCAAGCACCCAGGAAATTCATGATAAGACCTCCAGCTTGAAAAGTGTCTTGGCTAGATTTTGCTGTATTGTTCATCAGAAACTTCAGAATTTAACAGTTTTGAGCCCTCCAAGACCTAAATATTATTATGGCCTAACAGAAGTAAGGACAGCGCAAACCAAGCCCTAACTAAAAGTATTACGATTTGGCTTTGTACCAATCACAGAATAGGTCAAGGCAGAACTTGTAAGCACTGATATTTCTTCCCGAGGGAGCGATCCAACTGGGGATTTGGCCCTGAGGCTGAAAACACACCCAACGCAGTCAGCAATCTTTTAGAAATGTATTGCTTGTCGCCCCTCGCTACTTAATTAAAAGGAATGTCAGGCATTTCTGAAAAGACAGTGGGTGACTTGTCAAATGTAACAAAGAGAGAAAATAATTTCAGAAAGAAAGAAAGTCTATGGAAATTATAATACCCATCCTTTTCTACACTAAACCACAGCTATGATAATTTTAAGTGATTTTTGTATGGCATTTTAAAATGAAATGTGATTCTCTTGTTCATTCTCTGGCAATATGCCCTGAAATATTCCATTAAGTGTTTTCAATTACATGCCAGTCCCAATAGGATCTCAGTAAGAGGTTTTAAAAAGGTATCCTATCTGGTACATTATCTAATGCAGTTTGAATGCTATCAATGTTGCAATAAATAATGATAAATTAAGTAATATAAAAACCCTGTTGTAGCTTTGAACCAATAGATTGGGTAGCCGCTGAAGAGACGCACATATGTACTCTTCTCCTTAAAGAAAGGTTTCAGGACTTGGCACCAGAGCAAGGTTTTTAGTTAATATCTCATTTCCACTGCCTGGTATCAAAGTCTATTTCAGGAATAAAAACAAAATGAAACCTAAACTACATTATTATTTCTGAATGCTTAGATGAGTGCATTTTTGAAACATATGGAGGTACGTTATCTGTATTATGACACAAATTACTGCTCAAAGGCTGAGTGGAAGAGGCTGCTGAGAGCTGCAACCAACAGCGCACTTGGACGCTTTGCTTTTCTGTGCAGCACCAGAGTAGAAGGGGTTGTGCACAAGTGCGTGCACTGTGCACATGCTAACGTGCTGGCCATTTGTACCACTGCCAGTGGAGCTGATGGTGTTGTTCATTCTAGATAATTCACTGGACAAGTTTATCCCAGTCCTTTAAGCACTTGAGCACGTACATTGTTTTACTGATATGAAGTCTCATATTTGAGCAAATGAAACCTCTTTATCAACGTAAACTGTTCACAAGATCAGGGTTTTGAACCTGTTTTTATTTCTTACTCCAAACCACTCACAATAATCATGCTGTTTAGCTTGACTACATGTTTGGTTCTACTGGGCCTGGAATGGAGGTGTGGTAGAGCTTACATAATGTCACATGGCATTACTTCTCTTGTCTGACTTGATGGCTTGAACATTAAACATCAGTGGGAATTCCCCTTAGGGTGGTTATTTTTACATCCCCATAATAATCTTGTGTAGGAATGGTGGGAACAAACAAGCTAACTCATTTTCAGGTGGGACTCGATTGCTTGTGAATATAATTGAGTGATACGGTGGTAGTAGGTATATTGACTCTGTAGTTCCTTCCTGGGACCACGGTTTATGTCCCTAACAGGATCCTAGGATCAAGCTGCTCTCCTCTGCCTTTGTCATGGCCTGGCTGTGATCCTTCAAAGTCCATACTCACAACCCTTTGTCCTGGGAGCCCCTTAGCCTTCACAGCAAGAAGTTGTGAAAAAACATCATTGCTTTCATATTTGATGACAGACTGGCTGTTGGGAAATGAAGGTAAAGGAAGGAGAGCTCCATCAGTGTCCAACCTGCTTGGTTGCAAGTTTCTCAGCTTCGTGTCGTATTTTAACAAAGATTTATAACATGCTGACTGGCTAAGGCCACAGGGCTGCTAGAAGTAAAGGGTAGGGGGAGGGAACAAAAGCTGCTAATAGAAATGTAACATTATATTATGATAATTAGCATGAAATGTGAAGATTTTTATAAATTGCTTATCTGTTTTAATTATTCTTGAGACATCTGTAATATTAACGCACGGATAAAGAACAGTTAATTGGAAAATAAATGAGAGATCTAAATGTATTTTTCCCCCCTGTGAATATCAAGGGAAGACTGGATATTGAATCTTGAACTTCCAAATTCTTGTTGTTACATTGTAGAAATGTATAAATTAATCAAATATTTATTATATAAACCGAGCCTTGACAAATCCCAATTCTGATGGATTAACTAGTGAAGGAGTCCTAATGCTGTGAAAATGATGCAGTTTTTCATTTTTTTAAACAATTCCTTTGTCACCACCATCACCAGCAAAATATATCTGTAAGTAAGTTTTCTCTCAGTGACATTTTCCTTCTTTTCTGCTCCCTCTGCATGTTTCACAAATGTGATTTTCCCATACAGACAACAGCATGTTTTAAGCATGAACAAAATTACTATAGCATGACAGTAATTTTCCATTTATAGGATGACAGTAATTTTTCATTAAGTCTTCTTGGAATCCACTACAAAGCAAAACTATATGTAAGTTCTCACTGTCTGCATATATTAATGTGCTATGTACGTATACGCATGCTTCATCATCGAAGAATAAATGCAAAAAACCAATTAACCATATGGGTAGCCAGAGACATAAAATTGAAAAGATAGGAGGAGAATAAAACCTGAGAAATGTAGCAGATACAGAGGTAAACATCTTTAAATCAAAAGTAGGACTTCGAGTTTCTGCTCTGCTGCAGTTTCATGTTTATTAAAAGGATTTATCCTGGAATCATCAAGACTGAGGCCACTAGCTGTTCAGTTCTCCTCCATTTATCTTATTGATTTCCAAGTTATGAGGATTACAAAATCCAGTCATGCAACCCCCCTCCAAAGCATTTTGCAGACTCCATGAAAACACATTCTGCAAACAACATGGAATTTACTCTTCCTTCTCTCCTGCTTCCAACCCTCCCCCCCCCCTCTAATTTTTCTTGCACTATAATGAGTGCACAGCTGATGCTAATCAGGCAATGTCTCTTACATAAACACTACCATTTCTTCTGTGAATTTCTTTTTTTTTTTTTTTTCCAGGTTGGGGAGGGTAATATAGAGAAAATCCTCAGAAAAGTATAGATTAACATACAGATTAACATATATGCTAACATATGTGGAGCCTATTAACTGCCGGAGGTGTAATTGCTAATCACTCAAGTGCAAGTTCTGCTTTCAGACTGACGTATTCCTGAGCTTTGTTTTAGAAACAATCTTCCTTTACGGGTCATTTTAGAGAAGCAGCCCAGTCATCATGAAGCTAACCAGTCTTTAAAGAGGAGAGTACATACTACATTTTGGACTGATGAGGTGACACTGGTTAAGGTTGAAATACGAGTTTCTCCTGTATTTTCCTATTTATGTTCTAGCTGCAACACGAGGAATTGCCTTCAGTGAGACTATTATAGCTTGCCCTCTGTATGCCTCAGTGATTTGAAGTTCGATATACCAATACAGATGTTTTCCTGTTGACATCAGTGGAGAGCTCCATGAGGTTACAACAGTTTCACCCCCACTGCAGGGACTAGTGAAATGGGTAGATCTTGTTTCAGACCTCGCTAGGAGGAGACGCGTGAGAGTACCAGCCAGGAACAGAGTGAGCTGGATGAGGTAGCAATGGGGTCACATCTGGCTTTTGGAGAGATGGAGGACCTTGCTTGGCCTTGCGAGGCTAAACAGGGAAATGCAGAGAACACTGAGCTTGGGAGAGACTCACTCTTTCACCACAAAACCAGGAGCTGATGCTGCCAGGTGAGAAACATGCTCTCTGGTGATTGAGCTTGAGATTCTGCTGGAGTAGGTGGCCACTTGCCGTGCTTGTATCCCAGGCTACCACTAGAAGAGCATTCATGGCCAGTTTCTCACCCTCACCTGATCCCAGTTTGATGTTGCAGCTCATCCAGACCTGCTAATGCACTTTGTGTTCAAATTTCCACCTCCATCAATACCAAATTTTTATCAGCAGCGACTTTGAGCAGGCCCTGCGTGTCTCACAGATTCCCCAGGCTGATTTTGTTTACTCTTCTTGTTAAGAACAAATGCAAGCATAGCCAGCACATTAATAAAGTCGTGGCTAAAGGTGCAGCATCCCTTAACTATGGTATAACTGAAACCAATTCTTGTGTGCTGGGCACTCATCCTGGAAGTGTTAGGGCACATAATTCACAATTTTATGACATTGTTGTAGCAGGTATTTTGGATTTTATTGGTCAAGCACAAAATTCTGGTTCTTTTTGTTATCGTTTTCTCTTTTGCTTGGTACAGTCACTTATGTTGTAAACTTATACTGGGGGTGGTTTGAATAAGGGATACTGGTCATGCATTTGATTTCAGAATAATTAAAGATTTACTATAGGCAATGAAGTAGAATAATAAAGTCATATTTACAGATGTTATGTAGTGGGCATTCCTATCTCTAGCACACCTATTAAACCCTAATGCATGTGTTTTATGTGTGTTTTTGTGTAGCAGTTTTTTTCATGTAACAAATGGCAAATGCCATAAAGGGATGATTCCCTCAAACTGAAATCTGATAAAAAGAGTTACTAATCCCGGTTCCTTAACAGGACCTTCACTGACCTTCATTTTCCAGTGTTATATGAAATGCACCACTTTACATGTCAGGTAAGAATAATAAAGCTCCACATCTTATAGAGGACTTGGAAATTACATGAAGGAGTGAATGCATTCCCTTCCAGTTTTCTGCTCCCTGTCCATTTGCGTACATCCTCAGGCTGAGACGCACCCTGACCGGAGCCCCATGACAGAAATGAAGCAGGGGGCTACTTCAGATATGTAGGAGGTGCTGGGAAGGTGTTTGATAGGACCCGTGTCTGCAGGTGACAAGATGTGACGTGAGACTTTCTATTCAAACTGCTCCCCTGAGTTGGGTTTTGTATGGGAAGAAACCAGATCAATAAAAGAGGCACACAAAAATCTCCTGCGCACATTGTTTTAACCCGTGGGTGGAGTCAACACTCAGAGGCAATCTGGCTTCTCCCTACCCCCTTGACCATAGGGCTTGGAAAGTGGGCAGTGATCAAGGCAGTGGGGTAGAAGGAGAACCCCTCATTCATGGTATTTTTGTATGCTGAACACATCCATAGGCACCATTTTTTCCGACAGAGGAGTGTGGTTTAATAGGCAGTCCCAAAGAGAAAACGCTGTACGTACAGACCTAATGCAGTAGGGGAGACATATTTTGAATATTGTTATTAATTGTATCCAAAGCATCTGAGCAAGAAAGCAAAATTAAGATTGCAATTTAACGGAATAGTTAAAGATGCATTACCTAGCTAGAAATTTGAATAAGAAATGCAAATAAGTGGGAGATTTGAGCAGTGGCTTATGAAACTGTATTCTTCCTTTCTTCCATCCGGCTACTTTTGGTTTGCCTGTCTGCCTTTTTGCAGGGTTAGCCTAATTATTTTTATTCCCATGGGTAAGATATTGTAAATGCACACAGAGGATGTAGTACAGACCATGTTTGCTTGTGCATAGAAATATACATGAATTCACTCATGTATACATATGTATGACCTCTTTATATTTGTGTTTATGTGCATACACATACACACGCACTCAGTATATCTAATATTTTAAGCCACTAGAGATTTGTTTGAAGCGCACATATTTCCAGAATGATTCCTTCGGCTATCAGCCACGGTAGTAAGCCTTACTCTCCCTGCTCTGTTCTGATAAAGCTGCCCTGCCATCACTGACCTGAAATCTCAGCAAGCTGATGGGTAGATCTTGTTTCTGATATGCATTTTGATGAGCCTTCAGTACAAATCCAGTCTGGGTTGCAAGCTAGCTGATGCATGGCTGGCCTTCTCTTCCTTATTTAACACAACCGTATTTTTCTCATTCCATATACCAAACTCTGTTTAAGGGTCTCTGTTCAGCCTAAATTTGAAAACAAAATATACTTCAACTGGTATAAGGAATCTGTACACAAGAGCAAGTGAAAAGAAAGAGCTGCACGCGTTTTCGGCCATAATTTAGTACACAGATGGTAACGATAGGAGGTGTTGGTTGCAAGAAATGAGTTGTTCAGGAAGATTTGCTCAGCTGAATTTTGATTTTGTTTCCAGCAGACCTCCTCACATGGTATTGTTTATGCAAATATACCCTCTTTTCAAAAAGCGTCTGGCTTCAGAAAACCCCTGGCAGCAGAGCACAAAAGCTAAGTTGTACAGCAGCTAGCAGAGCTGAAAAGACAGGCTGAATGGAGCAATGGATGCAATATGCAGGCAGCCAGACAAACAGAAGAGCCATTCTTTTCTGGGTACCAGTGGTGTGTGGAGAAGGCAGCCTACCCCAGAGGGAGGAAGAAAAGGCCCCGAGAGGGGGGTGGCTGCCCTGCTCCTATAGAAAAAAAAAAAATTAAAAGGCTAAAGGCACCAGAGCCAAGCATTATAGATGCAACTATGGTTAAGACGTAAAACTGCTTTAACCCACTTTTAGGACCACTTGTGGTGTTGCTAACTTTGCCAAGGGAAAATTAATCAGAAAGCAAATCTGAGTTGCTTGTAGGTAGGAAAGATGAAAATGAGGAAAGTAAAACAATTCTTACAGTAACTTTCTAACCTCTTGGAAAGAATGAAGAGGTTTTCTTTTTGCTGTTAGCTTTAGCAAATAGGACACTGGCAAATAGTCTTCCAGCAGAAAAAATTTAGCTGAGATCCAGTCTCTGTACACAAATATAATTACATGCAGTCACATATGGACAGAGAGAGCAAGTGAGCACTAGTACAGGGATGTCACGTTACACAATATGCACATAATAGGAAATACTAACGTTTCTTAATGCAATTTAATTTTATATGCATATACACACTTTTCACCTAGTAAGGGTTCTATTTCCACTTGTAGTCTAAAAGTTTGGTCGAACCCAACCATTACCTAGTGAAAACCCATATATATATAGCTTATAACTTCAGCATTACGACATTATTTGACAAAGCTGCTGGTGTCAGTGTCCAATATCTTTGTATGTCTCCTGAAATTTTTGAGATAATACTTCACAAATACTGCCCCCCAAGTTTTTAAAGAAAAAGCTGTTAGTGTTAGTTTTCTAATACATTCACATTTTGCATATATTTTCCAAAGTGCTGCATATGAGTACAGCAGGTGTGTTTAGTACACAAAACACATACAACCTCAGAAATGTCCAATATTATGATGTATGCATAACTGCAAATTCAATTGTAGATGCATTTAATCTATTTTGCTTGGTGTTTTCAAAGGGTTTCATATGTTATGAAGAAAGCATCAGCTCTGTTAAGTGAAATTTTTGTCAGGTCATTCCTATGTTGAATATATGAATAATGTATTTTTAATTTCAGTATTTCTGGATGCTCATCTTTTAAATGAAAGAACAAGTCTAGAATGGTTGTTTTAAAGGGCAGTCAGAGATAGCATGAACAGCACAGAGAAAGCTTCTTGAATTGCAGTTGTGCAAAATCTGGTCATTAATTCAACCTTATATCTTATTCTTTTTATGCCAGAAAATCTGAAAACTGAGTACAAGAGAGGATGGCATCATCTGCATTTCAGTGGCCTGCCTTCAATATAAAAAGCTATCTTCTTATCTCTCTTTTTTGTCCCCCTACAAGAACAGTAGCAGAGACAAGGCTTTTTGGGGAGGGTTTGGTGTTAGAGTGAGGGGTTATTTGCCATCTGCCATCAGCTTGTAGTTTGCATATCAATAAAAAAAAATTAATAAACTAATTTCGGGCATATATGATACAGTTAATGTGGAAGTCCTATTGTTAGGGGAGAAATAGTATATTCTTATCGGTGGCTTTAAACAGCTATTCATCATTTCTAAAGGGCAATTATTTGGAATCTATTAAACTAGAATTCATAATACCCCTGCATACTGAATTTTAAATAGAAATCTGTATTTAGATGAAGGAATACATTAGTATAAGTCATTAGAGCACTGCAAATCCATGACTTGTTCATTTTTCACTCACTCTTTTTTTGCAGATAATATGAAGCATCACGGATCTGAGTATTTAAAGAAAACTTCGCATAGTCTGCCCTTTTGGGGAAGAGTTTTGGATAACAGCACATTCAACTGTTTATTTACTTTGTTTCAGATGTTGAAAATTTCTGTTGAGAAAATAAACTATCCAGAAAAATGTTTCCGTAAGCAAACAGAAGATATATAGCTAGTTAGGTAGATAGACAGACAGACAGATGGGTGGATGTGTATCTATCTGTTGGACAATTTAGAGGTAAAGGACTTGGTTCCAGAATGTTTACTTAGTATAGTAGGAAAGCCCATCAAAGGACAGGGGACAGATATTTCTTATCAAATGTTTTCTAATGGGTGTTTCATTTTAATGTGCTAGCTATTCAAAGTTGTCTTTACAAGGCTGGATATCAATGAATAAAAATAATTGATTCAAAAAATGTAATAGAAAATTATAACAGGACTGGAGAACAGAAACTATTTATCAACTCCGTAAATGCTAATGAATCTTCTATCAGGAAGCTCACAAACAAGTAAAGCAAAGAAAAAATCCAAGACCCAGTAAGGATAAATAGATAAGCTAAAATTCACCATCACATACTGCACATATTTTCACAGTAAATCTGGTTTAAGAGATAAAAAAGCACAGCATATGGATATCTTGCATCTGCTTTGGAATTGCGTGAACACCCTTTGCTCCAGCAAACACACTGTTAAAACACCACTTCTTACAGGAAGCTGTTCAACACAGACGTGCACACACATACGTCTGTGCACACGCAGCGGTGTGTGTGTGCATGCACACGCTCGCACCTTTGTACCAAGGAATTGCACAGCAAGAGAGTTAGTCTACTGAATTTGATATAAAGTAATCGACTAGCCAATAACATGAGAATATGAGCTCCGTATCTTTAGGATTGTGCTACTCATTATAGCCACATATATATAGCCCCAATAAAATGACCGTATGGAAGTAAAGGTCATGCTTCAGCCCGATGTTTTCTTATCTTTGCAAGGATGATGTTGTCTTTCTGTTTCTGTAGAAACAGCAAGAAATTACATACAAACAGGGAGATATTAATTAAGCTTTCTGGGCTCCTTGATGCAGCCCTGTGAATGGGTGGAGAGGACAGAGGTTGCGTATTTCATGCCATGGGTGGGTACCATCCTCACCAGACCTCCCACAGGGAGAACAGGACTCCCCCACAGGACCGAGCGACTGACAATCCCTGGAAGCGTTTTAGTCTAGAGGGTGGAACGGGCTCAAACTAAGGAAAATTTTTGATGTTCCCTGAGAAAACCAAGCAGTTGAATTATGACAAGCTTTTTTATTGCCTTGTTAATATAGCTTTTCATTATGGCTTTAGAGAGTGAGACTTATTTGTCACTCTGCCTCTGTGGTTTTGGGTTGGGCAGAGGACGCTAGATGCTCTTAAGCAAGAATGCATTTTCGTTGCAAAGAACTTTCCTGAACTGATTTTCCATGCTGTGGTCTACGTTCCTCCTCACTGTAGGAAGCAGAAGGCCACCGATGTATTTCTAGGTGAAGAACTGTGTTAGCAGTCTTGCAAGAGCATTCATAAACTAGACTTCAGATAAAATAGATTTCACCAGGTCAGGCTCCCTACAATTGGGCTTGTACCGTGTTTGGCCTCCTGTTACCCTGTTTGTGTTGCTATTACTGATGCATGATACATGATTACATGGTGCATTAATCTAAGCTGAGAATTGTGTACACAAGAAACTTGCATGGACTTGGCATAAATGGGCCTCAGAAGTATTTTATGAGCCACGTGATCTAGCAGCGATGGTTTGACAACATTTGAGCTTTTCCAGTTGGATCACGGTAATGGGCATATATACAGTAATAATCATGCAAACTCAAAAAAATCCGACTATGCTTAAAAATGCAGTGAAATAAATTTAGGTTTACATTTATCATGTAACATATGTCACATACTTAAGAGAAAACACACAGACACAGTGGGCCTGTGATTCCTTTCTCCTTGTGCTATCCCACACCAGGACAGACACAGTTCAAGGGATGTGCGGTAAAAAGGAAAGTCAAGAAGGTTGTTTGGATATATGTGTAACTTAAAACTGATGCAAAATCCTTACTTAGTTTTCACCACCACTTCTTTAGGTTTCTCCTAACTTGCTGAAAAGAAGTCAATTTTAAATAATGTCAAGCTAATCCAAAACACATTGTTTGGCATAGCAGCAGTTGCAGCAGTTTAAAAAACGCAGCTTTAGCTAAACAGACAGAAAGGGAAGGAAGATTTAGAGGGGAGTTTTTGGTCTAAATGACTTACCTGGAAGCCAAGCAACAAGATATTGGATGAAATAATTAAATTGTTGTGGGTGAAAAGCTACTGAATGGGGTGCATGCTCCTGCCCTGCTCCAGCAAAGCAGCTGAGTACATGTTCAACCTGAGAGCACAAGAACGATCTTTGTGTTAAATTGAACTATTCGTGTGGCTTAAAGTTAGGCACACGCCTAAGATGCACTTGCAGAATTGGCTCCAGAGTACTCTTTCCTTTACAAAATCAATCCTGGCATGAGTGGCTTGAGATCAGGTCAATACAATTAGTAGCTCTCAATCCCAATTAGGAAACTTAAATAGAGAACAGTTTGGATTGCAAAATAATTTACGTTCATATTTTAAATGTACACTTGAAACATATCCAGAGAGCCATGTTCTCCATTAATTGTCATCTTGTTAAGTTTAATACATTAATGACTTCTTCTCTGTCTTGTGCTGTGTTCAGCACATCAGAAAGAATATCACCATAGAACTGTCTACCCTGTCAGCAGTACAAGTTGCAGAATGAATTGCTACTGATTCTAAATTTAGGTATTGGGAGAGGATATGCTGAGCAAGTGAAAACACACAAGCAAAGCAACATGCCATGGCTTTGTGGATATGCGGATAGAAGCAATCACAACTTAACAGACAGAGGTAAGCTGGTGAATAGACAGAGGTGCTGCACTTGATCATGATTGGTCCGAAGATCAAGGATCTGAATATACCTGATCTAATACAATGAGTAATCAAATTATCAAGTGAACTTGAACACCAGAACAAATTCAATAAATCTCTCTGTAGCAAAAAGAGGCTTCAGAAGATAAATGGCATGTCTACTTGTATTTAAGTGCTAAAGAGTGAAAGAAATGGCTTTCCACTAGTGGAAGATAATAAAAAAGGAATATGCCTTCTCCCTTCCCATGCATTTTTCTTCCAGCTCCAGCTAAATTTATGTATGTATATATGTATTTTTTTCCCCAGAGAAATCAGTCATCCTAGTTATGACATAGTTGAGAGGTATTGGTTTCCTCTGCACTTTACCCAGCTTCATACACAAATCCCTGCCTGCAGATCACACAACACAGAGGACTGGAGAGTGACAGAGGCCATTCTCTACCAACAGCAGCTTCAGGAGTGGCTGCACTGTGTAGAAAAGGTACTCACTCCTTCCCCTCCCTGATTTTGGGGCCTTATTTCTAGAGAGTTCATTGAAAGGATTATATGGCTGGTAGAGATGTAAAACTCTACTTAAATTCAAGGAGAAGGGGGGAGCAACCTTCCCTCTTCCCTCCTCCCCCAAACCCAAGAACTGAGGATAAAGCAGCCTGGCAGGCTGCATGCTTACTGTGCCATCTCTCAAACCCTTATAAGGAGAAGAAGCTGTGGCATAATTAATACATGGGATAGCTGAAGATATTATTCATTTGTTAAATTGGTGTATAAAGTGCAGTTAAAATATTTTTAGTGCCGGGGTCTTTATCATTGTATAGTCATGAGCAGCTGTTTTGGATAAAGTATAGAAAAAGGACTATAAATCTTCCTGAAATTTACAGTGAAGAGTATAATTCAGTATAGTTTTCCTCTGCTCATGGAATTGTAATAATCAATATTCCATTATGTTATTGCTGGAGTGCATAGTGGCATTTACTGTTTGCCACAGTGAAGACATTTGGCAGAATAGGGAATGTTACCCAGCTAATTTTCTTCTAAACTTTTGGGTTCCCCATGAAAGCCCTTTGTGGGGATTGTAAGAAACATTGCTCTGTAAATTTTCTTTATATTGAAAAGTGTAATATATTCAGGGGGGGTGAGGGGGGGAACAACACCGAAAACAAAATACCAGAAAGAAAATCAAACTTTTGCTAACAAGAATGACCCTAATACCCAGACAGTGTTTTTGCCTGTGGATATTGGATATTAATGTCATCATATTGGAAGGAACATACGTATCATCTTTTACTTACCACTACTGGCTTAGGTAGTTAAACTATGTTCCTTTTGGGGAAGGCGATGCACCGGTAGTCATCCATAATTGAAACCAGTGGGAATCTTTGCAAGTGTCTTCACAAAGAGGTGGATCAGGCTGACAGTGTGTGGTACAAAGCACCTTCTTTCTTCTCTGAATTTGGAAACTTCACTTTAGATCCTTTAAGTGAAAGCGGACAACTCTGCTGCGTTTTTCAGATGACAAATGTTTGCATATTTGCAACCTTGCCTGCAAATCATCTTACTAAATTGATCATCTGCACAGTAGGTCTGATGTGTTTGACATCCACTGTACTTAATGAGAACGAACATATTGTTTCCATAGCCCAAGCCTTGGTAGGTCGCAGGTGGTGTAGGTAAGTCAGAAAAATGTAGAGCTCTTGGGACCTATTTTTTGCCAAGGAAATCTCAGATGGAAATCTGGGAGCCCTACCTGAAATTAATGGAGGACAATTCAGACCAATTGTGAGGCCAATTCTTTCAAATTCATTTTTGTAACACCACCACAAAGGAACTTTGTCCCTTGATACAGGTCAGGTTGGGTCACTTGTGTAGTAACTGAAATGAGAATAAAGCAAAGCTATCCTTCGAGAAAATGAAGCAAACCTTGTGGTTGGGTAAATGTTTTTCTAAATACATGTGGAAAGAGCCAAATCTCTGTTTAGCAGAATGGATCATGCGAGTGTCAAGAGCTAAACACCATCTTGGTCGGTTTCATTAATAAGGACAGTGCTTAATTTTATGAGATTTTGCAGTTTTATGTGCTTTATCAAAAGAAGGTGAATAGAGATTTCAGGTAGTAATTATAGTCATTAAAAAAAAGGAGAGGGAGAAAGAGCAGACCATTCTTTACATCATGTATGATAAGAAAACAGAGGCAGATATATAAATACAAGGAGTTATAACTTGTTACTGACTAGGAGACACTTGAAACTTTCATGAAGAGCTGTTTGAAAAAAACAATGAAGAAAGGCAGATAAAATCCCCCATTATTAACTAATGTAATCATATGAATGTCAGCATGGAGCATGTGCACTGCAGATAGTCATGGTTTATTGCTACAGTGAATTAATATTGTCACAATAGATAACATCACATATTCTGGCTATCCAAGTGATAGGAAGACCATTAGGGTTTCACAGTAACAGCAGCTTTAAATTTAAAACCAACAACAAACCAATAAAAAAGAAACCCAAACCAGAAAATCAAACCCACCACCATCAAGTTAAATTCTTTCTTGAGTGGTGAGCAGTGTTACCTTGGTCTACTGGAGCAGATGAAACAGCACTCAGGCCACATTGCCTGTTCGTAGGAGATACATGCTTTGCATGCACATTGTAATCAATTTTAATCTTGCTGATTGAATTTAGGGTGGATACTAAAAAGAAAACTCATCACCTTCTATGCACTTGATATTTTCAGCAGAAGGAGCTCTAGCTAGTGCAATATTTCCTCCTCCTGCAATAAAATAAAAATTCACACACCCCTCCATAGGCTTTAGTTTCTCATCAGTGCCTACAAAACTTATTACCATTTGGTTTGTCTTTCCTCATCACATCCAAAATAGATCTTCCAAATCTGTGTCTACAATAATGTACAGCATCTTTCAAAGATACAGATATTCTTTCAAATATCAAAAATATTGTTACTCAAAGAATAGCGTAGATTCTTCTTCACCACTTCCAAATTAGTGAGACAAAGTTAGTTAATTTAAGTGAGTTTAAGAAATTATTAATCAACTGAGGGCCTTGGAATCCACATAGATTCTTTACAGATTTGGGAGAAAACCAGGATTTTTCACTTTCTTTTAGAAAAAAATAAAAAGGCATGAAATGTCTTTCTGGTAAACTGTTTATTGAAATTAAACTTTAGTTGCTACTTCAAGAGGGAAAGGATGTAAAATAACACACTTAGTCCATAGGAGGTACTACTACTCACTATAGTTATTATATTAATAATTATAAATGCTTTCAAACAATAATAAACATATTCAGCATTACAGAAATGAATTCAGCATTACATTGCTGTACACACTGAATGCATTCTAAGGGGATTATATTCTTTGTCTGTTAACGTGTCTTTCACATACTTGCATTAGTATGCTGAAAATACCTGAAATACAGTCAACATACCGACCTGGGAGCAAGAAATTCAGGATTCGTACAACTCTAGGTGGCATGTAAACAGGATTTAAAGTTGGAATTCAGACACAGTCCATCCATATTTCTAAAAAAAAGACATGTCTTGGAATACTACAATGACATCATCACAGTTTTGCTGTAGAAGGCTATTGATTCCCCATCATTGGAGAATTTCAAAGCTCAGCTGAGCAAAACCCTGAGCAACCTGCTCTAACTTTGAAGATAGCCCTGCTTGGAGCTGGAGGGTGGACTAGATGGTCTCCAGAGTTCCCTTCTAGTTTCATTTACTCTATTATTCACTGAGTAGTTAACCCAATACAATATTAAGAAACAGTCATAAATTCAGTAAATTCACTATATAAACCTCCAATATAAAAGAATATAAATAATCAAATTCTCTAGGTTTTGAAATACGATGCCCCCTTCAAAATATTTTTTAATTACAGAACTAATTTGATGGATTGAAGTGGATAAGCAGTAATATCACTTTACACTTTTCTAAAAATGAACTCACTGTTCTCATTGACAGAAAATATTTCATATAAAAACTAAACCACATCCTCCAGTCTTCTGCTTTTTCTATACCAGATCTCAAAAGGCTTTTTTTCTGTGCTGTTTCAGTGGTTTTCTTTCCTGAACCTCATGTCTCTAATTCATGTCCTCTTATAGTAGTACTGAATTTGATTGCATATTAGCCCAGCTACTTTATAACTGACACTTTTTTTACCTTTACAAGTAAATAAAATGTGTCCTTTTCCCTGTGAAACACATGAATTATGCATTTCCCATTGTTTTGTTTCTTTGTGGAAAACTTTATGAAAAAATTTAATTCCTATGAATATTTTGACTTCATTGCATTAAAAAACACTATTCGTTTAGGTAATAGAATGTGCAGCACAAAATTAAGAATATTCCCCATAGACATCATTTGCTTTCATTGCACTGAAGAAAAACCAAAATCATCAAGCTCCTTTACTGCTAAGGGTGCTTGCAATTTCCAAAGACTCTTTTTTATTAATAATTTTCAAATCCTGTACGAAGATTGCAACTTCCCTTGGTGTTCTTTAGTAAATTACACATTATTTTTCTTGTAAGAAGATTCAGAATATTTTCATGGATGTTTAAAGTATACTATATCCATGTGAAATTATATGGCCATTAAAGATGGTCAAAGAATGTAAACATGAACGTAAACACGTTGGGTAAACAAATCCCATGTAATCCCCATTGATAGGGGAAAGTACAGTGGATTTCTTAATTCAGAATTTAGCTTTTGTACCCTGTGCACAGCATGTGAGACCCCCTGGACACAGCCATAAATGAAATATTTGCATTATAGCTGACTTCTTATGCAAAATTGACGAAACCAACAAGCTGTATATCCCTTTCCATTGATTCACTTGTTTATGTATTTCAAGATTTTTTACTGAAGGCCTGTCTGTAAACCCTGCTGCACACTGAGCAACATTCAAGTGTACTTTTCCAAGATGTGCTACAACCTTCATATTACTGTCCATTATTATTATTATTATTATTATTGATGTTCAGAAAAGCCTGTATTGTATTTTAGTAGAAAACAATTTGTTCTGCAGTCTTTCTTTTAATTGAAATATTGACAAAGAGCAAATAATACCCATCCCAATGAGGCCAAGAAAACCTAACACAAATGAAAGGATGTAAACAGCTGCAGTCTTTCTTTTTGCCTGTCAGAGAGTCTATAGCTGCCATCAGGCATACAGTGCTTCTGTTTAACTGCTTGGCTGAGAAGGCAACCAAACATCTACATGGTCGTGAGGTATGATGGTAGCTAACTTGAAGGCGAGGCCATACCAAAAAGAAATGTCCCATTGTGTGGGGAATTTGAAAGCAACTGCTGCAGGATACTCTTACTACTTACCATGAAAACCATTAATGTTACAGTTAATTATTTTACCTTGTGGCATGCCTGTAAATATTTTAGTAACTACCTGTGTGAAGTGTCCAATTTAGGCAATATTTCCATCAATTTCCATCAATGAAACTCCATGCACAGCTGATCCTCAACATACTTGAAAAATGTGTCTCTATTATTAGGGAGTGGAGGCACAATGGCTAGCAGCTGTTCTCTCCTCTGTTTGTTATATTTTTGAGCCCCAAGCTTCTCTCCATTCTTAGGGCCCTCTCCAGTGCTGTCAAAGTCATAGAGTCCCAAGCTTGGAGTGATTCCTCTATGTCAATGCTTCAGATCCCGAGGGTATCTCTAGAACATCTAGCTCCATCTATATGGCATGCAAGACTGGCTGGCTTCGGAATGTCACCTCCCCTTTAAACCTTTGGTGACCATCCTCATAAGGGCCATCTAGCAGTCACAGTATTCCTTCAATGTCTGCAATGCACTGATATCAGGACCCACCATATAACAAAATATTGAATTCATATTGCTTACACTCCTCTGAACTGAGATGTTACCACCAAGGTCAAGAAAGTTAAAGGAACAGGAGGAATCCTGATGGGCAAAGAGGACCAAGTCATCTTCCAGACTGTGCCACCTTGACCAATACCAGAAAGCGGGCCGGAAATCTTGTGAAAAATTGCTGCCAAGCTCAGTTTTGCCATGTCATGGCAGTCATCACTTTGCCTAATGAGCAAGCAGATGAAGGATGGCTACTAGAGAACCGCTAATTTACAGGTGCTACATGGCATTTAGTAAGAAGCAAGTACCACTTCAAAGAGAGACAACACATATGTTGGGTTGTACAGCTCCTGGGCATAGCAATTTCCGCACTGGAAAGTTCATTGCTGGGGGAGGTGTAACACAGACCATTAGCTGCTTTGTCGTGGCTGCCTGGCATTCGTGATAGCCCCGTACCCATTGCGGCTGCCCAGAGAACAGAATTCCTGACTGCGTTGGGTCCATCCTTGAGACAAATATGCCCGGGGTCCACTCAGGGGAACCCTGCCCTTACTGCAGTCATGGGGGATATCATTCCGTCTTTGCCTATGACTAACAGTCATGGGGTCCTGATACATGCTGTATACCAATCCCACAAACTGAACATCAGTAGCCTGAGAATAACTATATCTCCCCTGCTGTCAGTATGGCCCGTTTGCATGTGGCCTGACAAACATGAATCCAAGATGTTCTTTAACTTTATGGTCAACTCCTGGTGAGTTTCGGAAGCTCAGAATTTGTTCACGCTGCCTTCAAGATTTCTTTCACAATAGATAATGTCCACAGGCAACCAGATACCCGCCACACAACAGGCAGTGCCTGTGAGGACAATGGTAAAACTTTCATTATGAATACATCTAGGAAAGCAGTCACTCTGGAAGCCTGTCCTGCAGATCAGCTCTGAAATCGTGTGTGCTGTTAGCTAGCGTGTTTCCATGTGCATATGCATTTGTAAATACAGCTTCCTCTATTCATATATAATAACTGTGATTCCATTTGCCTTTGCCCTGCCTTAAAAAAAAAAGAAAATCATTGGTTCCCCAAGACTTGTTAGAGTCTGGCTGTCGGATTCGCCTGCATAATACACTAAGCATCTTGCATTCTCTTAAAATTCCTAACCAATGGCTGGATTTTTTTTTTTTTTTAATAGGAGCAAAGTGACTGAGTACTTATGAGAGAGGAAGGCAGAAGCTAATGTGGATCTGCCATTTCGATGGTTGGCTGTCATCGTTCCGAGACATGAGAACTGCGACCCCGGAGACTCCTTGTGCCTGCTGCAATGAACACTAAAGGATGAGGAAGAAAGAAAGGAAGCAAAGAAGGAATGATAAATTAGACTAGGGGGGAAAAAAAGGGAAGACAGGTAAGAGAGGGAGAGAGATGGAAAGAAGCAGAGATGGTAAATGACAATGTGAGGTCAAGCTGTTATAATACAAAACAAAACACAGCCTAGTGGTGTAAAGCACATGCGTAAAGTGTCTAAATTAAGTTTTCCAGACTTATTTAATTTTTTATTGTTTTAAATGTTGGAACTTTGAAACCCCTGTGCTTGGTGTTTAACCTTACTTTTTCTTTAGTGCAATCTTTGTAGCAAGTATACCATATAAACTCAGTGTTAGCCAGCAAAAGTCTTGGCCAGATCCTGAATTGAACATTTCTGCATTTCTAAATGATCTTCTGGTTCAGATAGTTCAAGATGTTGATCTATATGACTGATGTTTAGGTAATTATAAAAGGAGATGGAACAGGTTGATTATAGAGATATCTGGGGAGCTGAAAATACAGATTAAGTCTTCACTGACTTGCTCCATCTCTTGGCTAACAAGAACGTAGGTTTTCAATCAAATACAATGAAGTATAAAAGCAAATATCTTCTTTCCAGTTACCATGGATAGACGAAAATAATTTATTGCATTGCACAAATAGTAGCATCTCAGTTGGTATAATAGTAATACCCATAATGGAACCAAACTTTCATCATTAAAAAAAATAGCTTTTTTCTCTGAAAATATATCTCTTCTCTTCAGCATTTATCTTTCAGCAGCTGTCTATTATCCAGTCACAACGTTCAATTTCATTGACACTATCTCCTAAATTGAATCATAAATGTGGGAGAGATCTGTAACATAATAGGAAAATTGGGTGTTACTCTGAATGAAGTGGAATTTCAGTTCCTGTCTTTGCTGACGGTTTTGTTCGTTAAAAAGGAAAGGCAGTTCATGTATAAATGCATTCTTCTTATGAAAGGTTCTGAGCACCAAGTGTTCCTATGGCCACCTAAATACTTTCTGTTCAGGACAACACAGACCCATATCACAGTATACTGGGGAGTTTATCCTTGGTTCACACTTAGTACAGTGCTTTGGCAGAAGAGCACTCTGGAAGTTTAAGCTTTCTTTTGTTACTCCAACATTGTCAAGAAAGATGATAATTGTTTCTGGTTTTTGAGGTTTAGATATTCAAATCGAGTAACACTATTACCCATGAACTCATGAACACATGTTACAGAATGATTTACAGCTCTTCATGATTTTCCTAAATGCTGTGCAAATCTCATAGAATCATAGAATCGTTCAGGTTGGAAAAGGCCTGTAGGATCATCAAGTCCAACCGTTAACCTGACACTGCCAAGTCACCACTAAACCATTTCCCTCAGCACTACATTTACAGGTCTTTGAAATCCCTCCAGGGAGGCTGACTCAACAACTTCTCTGGGAAGCCTGTTCCAATGCTTGTCAACCCTTTCGGTGAAGAAATATTTCCTAGTATCCAATATAAACCTCCCCTGGTGCAACTTGAAGCTGTTTCCTCCTGTCTTACTGCTTGTTACTTGGGAGAAGAGACTGACCCCCATCTCGCTACAACCTCCTTTCAGGTAGTTGTAGAGAGCCATAAGGTCTTCCCTCAGCCTTCTTTTCTGCAGGCTAAACAACTCCAGTTGCCTCAGCTGCTCCTCATAAGACTTGTTCTCTAGAACCCTCACCAGCATTGTTGCCCTTCTCTGAACACACCCCAGTATCTCCAGTATTAGAATCATCTCCAAACCTAAAGTTTTTCTTTGTAATTGCCAAATTTAATACAGCGAGCACAGAAATGTGTGCCTGGAGATACGTAGCATTGCTTCTCTTTTAGGAGCTTCAGTATGCTGTCATTGATTAGAAGGTTCTGGTGAGTGAATTTTAGCTACTGAATTTTTGGCCACTCTAAGCCTCTTGTCATCTGAGTTTTGCGTATGGCTGATATGTTTCCTCTGTCCCTATTTCTAGCTAAAGGCTATGTACTGCACTCTACATTGCTCTTCAGCTGGGGGGAGTTTCTCCAGAGCATACCAAAAAGTCAAACCTTGCCTTGTTCCTTCCACTTTGCCTTCTGCTTGTTAATAGTGTTGTAGCATGAGCATATTTGGTACAAGAATTAAGGGACAATAAAGGAAGCTGGGAATAAAGGAAAAGGAGGTGGTCTACACAACAGAGAAGACATGCAACTCATAGCCAAAGGATGTTATGAAAAGTTTAAAAGGAAGGGAAGAATAGACAAGGTTGTGCAGCAGAGATCTATTGAGGTTTATCAAATCAAACCTTAGTTCAACTGAGTTTGAAATGTTTGGCGGATGAGAGAGTAATCATGGGGAGTATCATACGTGCTCACTCTCTTCTTGTCTTTCCTATGTACCTCATCATGCCCACTGCTGGAGACAGGGTACTGAACTACATCCTCTGATTTACCCACTATGGCTATTGATAGTTTCCCAGGTATCCATAGATAATGATTAATTACCACTGTTAGTGACTAAATTTCAATTATTAATATGATAATTAAAGAAAAGGCTATCCCTTAAAAACTCTTCATTCATTTCACATTATGCCTTAAAAAGGTAACTACAAAACTTAGCTTATACCTTATCTATACCATGTCCTTTATTGCTAACATTATTACACACCTCTTCAGGTAGCCATCTGTATTTACCGCTATGCCTTCAAGTGGTACAACACTCCCAGCTGTGCCACATCCTCAGAGTGATGCATAAACGAAAATCTGGGTGCACAGCTTTTACCCACTTCTGAAGAAAATGGAAGAAGCAAGGAAGCTCTGTTTCCTCCATTGTGCCATTCTTGTAAATACCTTTTAACAGCTAAGCTAGGACTAAACATGCCATAAAAATTATAAAAACTGCAAAACTGATTTGTAAATAAATTATAATTAGTTTGTTTTGGGGACAGGTGCAGTTGAGATCTGCAACACCTCCCTGGAAGGAAAAGTACAGCAAGGAGTGAATCATGCCCACTGAACAAAATTTTT
This sequence comes from Vanellus vanellus, assembly GCF_965231255.1. Taxonomy (NCBI): domain Eukaryota; kingdom Metazoa; phylum Chordata; class Aves; order Charadriiformes; family Charadriidae; genus Vanellus; species Vanellus vanellus. Next base: position 68,644,550 of record NC_138906.1, on the reverse strand, counting down.
CACCATATGAGCAGCGTCGCTGAAGAGGTGGGCAGAGGACAGACTATAGTAGAAACACTATTTTTCCTGGTTTTTGGATGCTGAATTTCAGTCTGGGCTCTCAAGCGTAATTTCTTCTAAACCCCAGATATGGAAAATAATACCAATGTAGACATATCAAAACTTACTTAGTGGACATAAAGAATTACTCTATGCCAAGATGGCTAGTGAGAAACCACACCTACAAAAATTGATAATTTTCTTTTGGATTAGGAAGCTGTTATGAAGAAATACTAACTAATTTGTAATGTTCACCAACTTGACTCTTTTGTTTTGCCAAGGGCGGCTGTTTTGGTTAAGGCTTCAGTTTGGCTGGAGAAACCAACCTGCAGGAACATGGCTTTGACATGGCTTGTCCTCGCTGCCAGCTCGCTCTCATGACTGTTGTCCTGCTGCTCTCTCACATCAGGATGCATCAGTGTTGGAGTCTAATCTTTGACAATGCCTCAGCTGCAGGCATCTGTCCTTTGCTAAGTGGGTTTTAGAAAGCCATTATTTTGGGTAATGTTTCCAGTAATCGTGGACATTAACTCTCTGGCTAGTCTGACCTCCCTGTGCTTGATGAAGGCATAATTTCAACCCCTATTTCTTTTCCAGGTATAAAATGACATGGTTTTGAATCTGTATCCCCTTAATGTAGGATGAGGCGGGAAGAGAGAGGCCAATAGGATGTCCACTGTCTCTGACATGTTACAAAGTACAGGTCTTCACAGGGACAAGTAACCAGGCTTAAATATGCTCCAGGGCACCTCTTAACCTCCGTTTTAAATTCAGCCTTCTCCACTGCTGAAGGAAAGCCAGGGGGTGGAAGATATGTGAAAGTCAAGCACTTTTTTTTTTTTCCCCTGTGAAAGAGGCAGAAGCTGTGTTCAGTTTTTATTATTCCTCTGGTCTTGAGTTACACCTCCTGTTTTCTCACACCATAGGGACTGCCTTAACCGCCTTCTGTGAAACACAGTCTTTAAAGCAAGCATGACACCCTCCAGGCCAATGCTGTAAAGGAAAACCACCCCCCAAAGGCTGAGAGGCTGCTGCTCCCACATCCTCTGATGAGTGGATTAGCTGGCATTGTTAAGCAGGTGAGATGTGTGAAGGACCAACATAGGGAAAATAGTTTGGCTTTTTGTGGGGTACAAGGCCTGGGATATGAGCTTTCTGTCTGGGGTGAATGTCATTACTCTAGCTATTTTCAAAACACCCCCTTGCTTTTCTTTAAAATGGAGCATATCCAGTTTTGAATCAGATTGGCATGTGGGAAAAAATGCAGTTACATTTTTTATTATAAATAAGAATATATATCCATTATGTTTTCTTCAAGTTCAGTATAGGCCCAGAGGTCTGCTGGCCCTTAACCCTTGCATCCACAGAGGAAAGTGTAGAAACTTGTTTTCTCCAAAGGCAGGAGGCAGAGCTAGAGCTTAATGCCGCTGTTCAGCAACGTGAACTGTACCAAAAGTCCAGGTGTGCTTCCCAGACTCTGAAAAACAGCAACTGACATTGTAGTACTAAAGCAATACCTCAAAATTAAAGAAGCTTTGCTCTTGTTTAGCTGCTCTGCACAAAATCTGGCTTAATGCTGACATGTTTTGAAGCTGAGCAAGGTCTCATATATGGAGATGGAATTCCTCCTGCTCAGAGCTCATAGTAGACTTGGAGCTTCTGTTATTGCATTTGTAGACTTATTGGCTCCAGGCCTGCTCACAAGGGTAGTAAAATGCCCAAAGGTTTCAGCAGAAGCAGATTCAGACCAACTGTAAGAGCTAGAAAGCTAAATGCAAAATAACCCACTCTTCTTCCCCCACAAAAGCGAAGTGTCAATAAAAAATACAAAACAGTGATTAGTTTTGCACATAAACATTTCATCACACCCTTTCTGAACACCAATCACTGTGACAGTCCCTGACAATATAAATGATGACACGACTGAGGTGCTCTAATCCATCCAGCTTCTGTTGCTGTGCTTGTCAAGGAAAAAAAAAACCTCCATAAAACCTCTAACCAAAACAAAACTCCACTATCCCACATATGTTACCAATGCTTTCTAAAAATGGCCATTCAACAAGCTAGGCTCCATAACATGACTTCAAATTAAACCATATGCTCATTTATAAAATGAAAAACTTCTGGGTTGAATGAGCCTTGGAAATGGAAATCATGGTTTCCAGCATGATTTTCTCTTGGGGAAACCGTGGGGTAATCTGTATGCCCATCATACAAGTCAGTGGGCACCTATGATATTGTACCATGAATGCTGGCTTCCTCATAAAGGTCCTCTGTTTTGCAAAGAAGGGCTCAGTATGCGGACCGGCGGCTTGATTTTTTCTATTTTGACATTTGTTAAAAACAAGCTACAACGTAATCAGTATCAGAAACTTTGTGGGCATTGTGTGGAAAATCTCTGGCATTCCCAGCCTGCAGCTCACACCTTTCACCAAGGTCCACACTAACCCTGCCTGTGAGAGGAGATGGTGGAAAGTGGTGCTCTGTGGTAAAGGAACCAACAAAATATCACTCAGCTTAAAGACAAAACTTTCATTATATTTAGTTCTTTAATAAATAGTTATAATAAAACCAGTGCGGAATTACGTGGAGGCTAAATCAACAAACAGTAATTTAAATGGTACGCTAGCTTAGTTCCTACAGCTCTCCTCTAAATGGTACATACTTCAAGGTCCGTAGGAGTTAAGGGAGGAGCATTTCTCCTTCTGCCATCTTGATTTCAGTGAAATTCATGGGTGCACAAAGCAACTAATGTTGCCCTGGTGTGGAGGCCAGCACAAAGTTTGGCTAGCTTAGGGGAGGAGGTGGTAAGAGAGGGTAGGCCAGACAATGTGAATGTTGGGGGTATGCAGTGCATGGATGGCCTGAGGAGATTGATCCTTTTCGTTACCCTTTTCCCAGGCCCTCTTGCCCTTCATTTCCCCATCCTGGGATCCATTCAGACTACACCACTACCACCACCACTCTGCTCACCCCCAACTCGTAAGACAGGGCAAGCTCTGAAAAGATAAACAAGGTGTCAAAAAACAAAGGAAGAAGGACATTGAGGCCAAGTAGTGCTGAGCAGACGTGGGCTTGACTTCACAGGGTGGCACTACAGCAGCATCACGGACACTGAAATAGCACTGATATATAGGTTTGGCCTGACTTGGTATTGCCTACAGTTAGATTTATAGCACAGCAGTGGTATGAAGATACACACCAGGCTGAAGGATAGAGCAAAAGCCCTCTACTGTGTAAGCAGAAAAACAAATACACTTTCTGATCTACCTTGCATCTTACAAAGGTTATTCTAGGCACTTTGGAGCAATCTTTAGTGGTGATAATAAATTCCCTTTTCCTGACAACCGTTCCCCACTTCATAGCATGATGTGATACGCTTACAGAATATTATCCAGAATGTTCTAACAAAACCAAATTGCATATGTCATTGGTATATGCTACAAAAATGGGAAGGTGGTGCAAAATATCATCACCTTCATACTTTTCACTTCGAACAAGCCACTTACTGAGATGGCAAATGCTGTGGGACATGAATGTCCTTGTAGTGCACCCTCTGCAGGCTGTACTTTTTCCTTGCTTAGCTGAAACCTTCTACTGCCTCTGAATTTCCTTAGCCTCAGGGCTGCTCTAATTTCCAACTGGCTGCTCATGACCTCAAAGGCCTGTTCTTGTTGTTGGGTTTTGCTGGAGACAGCACATCCACACCCCGTACTTCAGACTGAGAGCTTGGGTGGTTTAGGAATTAAGATGACAGCCCTGTAATGTACATAGATTACTCAGCCTTGATAAAAAATAAGGTAATCATGCTTCCATACCACGAGGATAAAATGCCAAGCGTTGGTGAAAAGCAGACGCTTTGCTGCTGCAGCCCTCAGGCTGGATAGATAGGCAGGGAGCAGGAGAAGCACGGCTCGCGGTGAACGCCAGCCTCCACATGAGTTGAGTTGTTTACTTGCTGGCTGAGCCTAGAGCATGGCGGTAGGAAACAGGTTCGTTTTATAAAATAAAGCCCTCCTGACCCCTCCACGGGGTGAAGTTTCCTCACCCTTCACCACGTGGCTCAGGTTCACCCGGGACCGCGGCTGACTCACCGTCTGGGAATTTGGAGTAGGCATGGCCTTTGTAAAAAAGCCGTGCTAAAAACTTGCTGTGCAAGATAAACAAGGAAAACACGCTGCTTGGCACACAGGCGGTTCAGATGTTGACCATTGTGTTCTCCTGGAGTTAATCATCACAGGCCAGGATCGCCTTTGCAGCCGGAGGTGAGCTGCGGCTGCTCGCTCAGTGCTGAGGAAGCAGGTGCAGCAACAACTCATTGTTATAACAGTGTTTTGAAAATTGGGAAACCTGATATTTCTTTCCCCCCACCCTGTGGGGAAGTGGGGGTGAAGCTGGGCAATGCTGGTGCAGGTGGCACAGCCGGAGGTGGGGAGGGCAGGGGCGAGCGCGCGTGGCCGCCTCACCCAGAGACCAGACGTTTTTCCTTGCACCTGTGTTCTTCCTTGATGCCTTGGAGTCTGACCTTGGTCCTCTTTGGAGGAACAGGCCCTCTGCCCAACCCAGTCACCCATGTCTGCCAGCTTGGGGCCACCATCATGGTGATTAGCCCTTATTCTAATTACAGGCTCACCAGCTGGGGTGTATCCTGAAAGGTACCTCTAGGAAATACTCAGACGGAAAGTCTCACAGAGTCTCTGGGCAGTAAGCCAGACTCAGGACAGGGTCTCTGAGCTGCCCTCCTTCCAGATGCTGCATGTGTGCATCTACCACCAGGTAGATCCCAGCATGCTGATGTTTAGGCACCTTCACCCAGGAGACAGAATTCTCACTTCATTTCTTCATCTCCTCCTCTGTTCCTCAGATCTTTCACATAATGCAGTTAATTACAGTCATCTTATTAGACTTCAGCTTGTTTGCTGCTTTTTGCAGCACTGGTTGTGCGAGGGGGCTTGTCAACAGCAGACCTTCCACTGCTCCTGAGCCCAGTCTGCAGAGGCTGAAAGTGATGATAATCTGATAGCTGCTCTTTGGCCTACCTGAAACGGTCATGTTTGCATATCATCCTCATTTCTAAAGGACAGATGGGTGTGTTATGTTAATTGTTGCTGCTTTGGCTAACCTAGCTGGCAGTGGGTTAGCGAAGTCACAGGGGACCAAACTCACACAAGGATAAAAGGGCAGGACCGAGATCTATGTTGATGACACTGATAACCCATTCTGATCCTGTTCTGAGGTTGTAGGAAGGGCTTCATTTCCCAAAGCTGCTCTTCTTGCGCTTCTCTGGAATAGCAATGTTTTAAGGAGGAGAAAAGAACACAACAGCAAGATAGCTTTTCAGTCTTTTATGGATTTTTAGCTCTTATCTAAGTAATTTGCTACTAAGTCTTCTTTGTCCTTGCTTCCTTGCCAACATAATAAAGGGTGTGCATGTATACACACAGACACACATTTGTATTAGAGGGATTTCCGGAAAACTTAGCATGTAGAACTAGAGGGAAAAAAGTATATATTAACTTCAAAAGCTTTTGGGGTTGGGATTGTAAAAATATTTTACTTGGAGGGTAAGTCCTTCAGGCAACTCTCCTCACAGTAGGTCAAGAAAAGGCAAAGGTAGGAAGAAAGCATTTATTTTTAACCCAAATTCTTTACATAAGGTTTTAATCTCTGTGACTATACAAAAGTGGGGGATAGTGCAGTGCCTTAGCAAATAAGAGAATAAATGTCAGAGATGAAAGTGGTAAATTGTAAGATTAATACACAACTATGTGTTGAACATCATTGTTCAGGAATCAAAAAACCCTGTATGGAGTAATGCTGTAGGATTTTTCTATTGTCTTTAATGGAAGAAGATGTGGAACTTTTTCTATTTAATTTCTTGCTGTATTTGCCTAGCACTCCTATCTCTTTTCTGAGTCCATCTAGCTGCAAGTTCTTCAGAGACCTTTAGGTGGTCCCCAAAGTGAATGATAAGGATGACCTCCTACATATGTACCATGCCTTCAGGTGTTCCATCTGTTGAGTAATTCAGCCTTATAAAGGACTTGGAAATCAAGACAAAAGCTTGTCACATCAAACACCACACCCTGTTATGCATAACAACCTTGTAGGTTGAAAAGCTTAAATGTTATAGCCTTGTAAGGAGCTCTACAGTACTTCATCTGTTAATGCAAAAGCTATGGAGGAATGAAGATGATTAGTTCAGGGTTTTTTTTCCCCCATTTTTTATTTATTAAGAAGCTTCAGAAATGTAATTTCTGTAGATACAAATGCTTGATGGTATACAAAAAACAAATGCTCTGTGGGTTCTCCTGTCTGTTTTGAAAATGGAGATATCTAGAAAACCTAGAGTTGGACTAAGAGCCTCACTGTAGCAGGGCCAGCAAAACTGTGGAGCACAGAAGCAAGGAATCTGACAGTATTTCATATGGTTAAATGTAATGTGAAAACAGGTATGTTTTCTGTTAGATGCGAATTCTCAGCATCTAAATGCCAGCATCTTCAGCCAATTTAGCAACACTGTGAATGCTAAAAGTCCCTCAGGATTTGGCAATCAATGCTTTTTGTGCTTTTTTTTAGTGCAGCGTGAAGATCGTTAGCTTCATTTTCCAGTAGTGTATTTCCCTTTTCCCAACCCAAGTAGATTGAAGTATCTACGTTTAGACAAACTCAAAAGTCTCAGGTGAGGCTTGTGCACTGAAATAAGTTAAAACAAATCTTTGGTTTTCAATGCACAGACAGCTAAGCATTAGGAATTTTATTGGAAAGTGTCCCAAATTCAATTAAAAAGATGGTGAACATTGTTAACAGGTTAAGATCACTAGACAGGCTTTTTAAGGTAAAATTTGTTTAAAGGTAGAGAAGGTTGAGAGTCTTATCCTTGGGATTTGTCTTTTTAGGTGCAAATCAAAGCTTGGAACTGGTGAGGTAGAATATGTTTAAAAGACACCTACTAACCTTAAAATAGATTTCTCCTTCTTTCCTGCTATTTTTTTCATAAGAGGCTTTGCAGCCTGGACTGAGGGAAGCAGATGGCCTGTCTTTGTAATGGACTTTTGCAGTTGTTCTTTCCTTCTTCTTTGATAGAAATTGCACAATATTCTGAAGGAAATTTTATTCTTATATTTTGATAAAGAAACATCTGAATAAGCTCAACTTGTAATAGAGAAGGAAGTTGGGTGTAAATCTAGATCCGATGAAGATCTAGCAGATTGGCAGATGTAAATCTGCAAAAAGTGGTGGAGAAAGCATGTATCGAAGGGTGAAAATCAAGACTTCTTTTTCTAGGAGATTCAAAGAGGATCAGATACAAATTTCTAGTTTCAGTCCTTCTCGATTTAAAAATTAGTAACAAAAAGCTAGGTGAGCTTATCTGATTCGTCCTGTACACTGGGTGAAGAAAACAATCTGGGTATGTCCAATTCTGTATATTGCAGCCCTCTGCTACCCTTTTACTATGGAAGTAATAAGAAAACATAACTGTAAGAAAATAATAAAAAAACTCAGATCAATATGGAATATAACATGATGCTATCCATGAACAGTTAAGGGAGAGGACAGGTCCTCAGTGATCCTTAGCTCCTCTTTATCTCTGTCCATGCCCTGAGCAGAAATACTGTGCTTCTGCAGGAATTAGTTACAGAAGTCACAAAATTACAGAAGTTACAAAATTTAAAAATCTTCTTCTCAAATAGTATCCTTAAAGCTAGCTCTTCTATACCTTGCTCCTTGATGACATATTTTCCTTTATTAAAAAAAAACAAACACGCACACAAACCCCCATCACATTGTAGTTTTGTGAACGAATATACTCTAAATATGGATGCTGCAACTTGCATGTGCAGTTTTTAAAAAACAAACTGCCCTTTGGATTGTGTTGTTCCTGCTTTTACAACATCTTTACAAAGACTGTAATTTTCTGAATGCCTTCAGCTGCTGTACTGGTGCTGTTACCTTACAGATGTTTTTCTTCTATTTTGTGAGCATGTTAGCTGAAGATTCGAAAGAACTAGCAGTAGGAATATTTCACATCAGCCTTCCAAAGCAAAGAGCTGCCAATGGGAAAAAATAATACACAGTATGCATTGACAAACCATCCATGGATTCATTTATAAACCTTAGCAGGGAAAGCAAATCTGTAAACTCAAGATCAAGTCCTGAGACAAAGACAGGATGGAAATTCCTGCTTGGTACTTGTTTCCGATGAGTTCAATCAGATTACTACTAACGACATTTCCTTCAGAAAAGATATGGGGAGTTGTGCAATTACCTAGGACACTTCAGTTTAAAGTGATACTGACCACAACTGTAAATGTGTATATTATGAAATATTTGCCTGGGTGAAATTCAACATGAGTCAAAAGCTAAATTCTTAGTCCATACTTGTTCTTCACCAATCTGCTAACAGCTCAGGGAATTTAGAGTAGTCCTTTAACTTTGAAAGCATATTCAGACATATATTTTCTCACATCCTTCCTTAAGCAATCCAAGTTATTTGAACTGGACTATTTCCAGGTAATTCAACTCAAATGCTCCTTAAGGACCAGAAAATCTTTCCCCCTTAGCTGAGAACTTAGCTGAGAAATCAGAAAGGTTAATTTAAAAAATGACAGAATGCTTTGTCTTTGTGCTCCTGACATTTATTTTTCCTGCTTTATCGAATTTGGCTAGAGTCATTCACCAAAGTCAACCTACAGTATTCACTTTTTTGATAATTCAACTATTTTGCTACCAGCTACCGAAATGGAAAAGAAATGACTGCCTCCACTCACGGATAATACATTTGCAGTGGAGCTTGTACTGCCTCATGATTTCTCAAAATCATAGAATCATAGAATAGAATCACAGAATTGTTTAGGTTGAAAAAGACTTTTCAGATCATCGAGTCCAACCATAAACCTAACACCGTCAAAACTACCACTGCACCATGTCCCACATCTACACCTCTTTGAAATACCTTCGGGGGTGGTGACTCAACCAATTCCCTAGGCAGCCTGTTCCAATAACCTTTTGGTGAAGAAATTTTTCCTAATATCCAATCTAAACCTCCTCTGGCGCAACTTGAGGCCATTTCCTCTTATCCTATCAGTTGTATCTTGTGAGAAGAGACCAACACCCACCTCTCTACAACCTCCTTTCAGGTAGGTGTAGAGATCCATAAGGTCTCCCCTCAGCCTCCTTTTCTCCAGGCTAAACAACTCCAACTCCATCCTCAGTCGCTCCTTATAAGTCTTATTCTCTAGACCCTTCACCAGCTTCATTGCCCTTCTCCGGACCCTCTCCAGCACCTCAATGTCTTTCTTGTAGTGAGGGGCCGAAAAGTGAACACAGTATTTGAGGTGCTGCCTCACCAATGCCAAGTACAGGGCGACAATTGCATCCCTAGTCCTGCTGGCCACACTATTTCTGATACATGCCAGGATGCTATTGGCATTCTTGGACACCTGGGCACACTGCTGGCTTATATGACAGCTGGCTGTCAACCAATACCCCCAGGTCTTTTTCCACCAGGCAGTTTTCCACCCACTCTTCCCCAGGCCTGTAGCATTGCATGGGGTTGTTGTGACCTAAGTGCAGGACCCAGCACTTGACCTTGTTGAACCTCATACCATTGGCATTGGCCCATTGATCCAGCCTGTCCAGATCCCTCTGTAGAGCCTTCCTACCCTCAAGCAGATCAACACTCCCACCCAACTTTGCATCATCTGTAAACTTACTGAGTGTGCACTCGATCATCCAAACCATTGATGAAGGCATTAAACAGAACTGGCACTAATACTGAGCTCTGGGGAACACCACTTGTGACTGGCCACCAACTGGATTTCACTCCATTCACCACAACAATTTGGGCCTGGCCTTCCAGCCAGTTTTTCACCTAGCAAAGCGTACACCCCTCCAGGCTGTGAGAAGCCAATTTCTCCAGGAGAATGTTGTGGGAAACAGTGTCAAAGGCTTTACTAAAGTCTGTGTAGACAGCATCCACAGCCTTTCCCTTATCCACTACGTGGGTCACCTTGTCATAGAAGGAGATCATGTTAGTCAAGCAGGACTTGCTTTTCATAAACCCATGCTGACTGGGCCTGATCATGTGGTTGTCCTGTACGTGCCACATGATGGCATTCAAGATGATCTGCTCCATAACCTTCCCTGGCACCAATGTCAGACTGACAGGACTGTAGTCCCCTGGATCCTCCTTCCAGCCTTTTTTGTAGATTTGCTAACCTCCAGTCAATTGGGACCTCCCTGGTTAGCCAGGACTGCTGATAAATGATGGAAAGTGGCTTGGTGAGACCTTCGCTCAGCTTCCTCAGTACCCTTGGGTGGATTCCATCCAGCCCCACAGACCTATATGTGTCTAAGCAGTGTAGCAGAACACTAACCATTTCTCCTTGGATTATGGGGGCTTTGTTCTCCTCCCTATCCCTGTCTTCCAGCTCAGGGGGCTGCGTACCCTGAGAACAACTGGTCTTACTATTAAAGACTGAGGCAAAGAAGGCTTTAAGTACGTCAGCCTTTTCCTTATCTTTTGTCACTATGTTTGCCCTCACATCCAATAAAGGATGGAGATTCTCCTTAGCCCTCCTTTTGTTGCTAATGTAGTTATAGAAACATTTTTTAGTCTTTTACAGCAGTAGCTAGATTAAGTTGTAGTTAGGCTTTGACCCTTCTAATTTTCTCCCTGCATAACCTCATGACATCCTTGTCATCCTCCTGAGTGTCCTGCCCCTTCTTCCAAAGGTCATAGATGCTCTTTTTTTCCCTGAGTTCCAGACGAAGCTCTCTGTTCAACCAGGCCAGTCTTCTTCCCCACCAGCTCATGTTTCAGCACATGGGGATGGCCTGCTCCTGTTCCTTCTTGAAGAATGTCCAGCCATCCTGGACTCCTTTGCCCTTCAGGACTGCCTCCCAAGAGACTCTGTCAACCAGGCTCCTAAATATGCCAAAATCTGCCCTGCAGAAGTCCAAGGTGGCTGTTCTGCTGACTCCCCTCCTTACTCCTCCAAGAATCAAGATCTCTCATTTTGTGGTCACTATGCCCAAGACAGCCTCCAACCGTCACATCACCCACAAATCCTTCTCTGTTGACAAACATGTCCAATGGGGCACCTTCCTTAGTTGCCTTATGCAGCAACCGTGTCAGGAAGTTCTTTTTCACACACACTCCAGGAACCACCTAGGGTGTTTCCTCTCCGTTGTTTTGTATTTCCAGTAGACATCTGGTAAGAGTTCCCCACAAGTTCAAGGGCTAGTGATTGGGAGACTTCTCCCAGCTGCTTATAGAATATCTCATCTGCCTCTTCATCCTGGTTGGGTGATCTGTAATAGACTCCGACCATATCTGTCTTGTTGGCCTTCCCCCTTATTCTTACCCATAAACACTTATCCTATTGTCATCATCATTAAGCTCTAGACAATCAAAACACCCCGTAACAAACAGGGTTACCCCAATGCCTCTCTTTCCTTGCCTGTTCCCTCTGAAGAGTTTATAGCCATCCATTGCAGCACTCCAGTTGTGTGAGTCATCCCACCATGTTTCTGTGATGGGAACTGTACTGTAGTTTTCCTGCTGCATTATGGCTTCTAGCTCCTCCTGTTTGTTGCCCATGCTGTGTGCATTGGTGTAGATGCACTTCAGTTGGGCTATTGATCCTGCCACCTTTTTGGGGGAAGAAGCCCTAATTCCTACGTGACCATTCTCAGGCACTTCTGTGGTTTCTAACATATCAATAACTCTTGTGTCTTTGCTGTCACATGACCCTCCATCCCCTACCTCCACTGAGATGGCAGACTGAAGGACCTTGCAAGCACGCCGTCCCACAAACATTGGTGTGCTGCCCCCAGGCTTGTCTCTAGCGAGCCTGGTTTTATTCCTTTCTCCCTTCAAATCTAGTTTAAAGCTCTTTCAATGAGCCCTGCTAACTCCTGCACAAAGATTGTTTTCCCTCTTTGAGAGAGGTGCACCCCGTCTGTTGCCAGCAGGCCTGGTGTCATGTAAACCGACCCATGATGAAAAAACCCAGAATTCTTCCGGTCGCACCAGGCTTGGAGCCAGGCGGCTCTTCTGCTGGCTCTTCCTGTTTCTTCCCTCATCATTCTCTGCAACTGGAAGGATAGAGGAGAACATTACTTGTGCTCCTGATCCCTTAACCAGCTGTCCATAGCTGTGAGTCCTGAAGTAGACATTGAAGAAGTACAGAGGACAAAGCACCCATCTGTGCTGCAGAGAGCATAGTGCTACATCCATTATGTCTGTATTACTGTCTCCCAAATATAAAAAGTTTGGGCTAATTTAGAGCTGTCTTCTGGTAGTGTTGGTTTTGGTTAGCAAGTAAGCGTAGTACACCATAGAATACACATTGATATTTTTAATTGTCTCTATTATGAAGGCTTCTTTCTATTCTAGAGCTATCTTTTTGGCTGTATGATGAAACATAATAGTGGCATTCTATTGGGGGGGGGTTGCTTGTAGAGCTCCAGATGTAGGGTTTTTTCACCATGCTTTTTGCTGCTTCATCTCCACAGTGATGAAGCACAGAACACACAGCTTTTTTAAAAAGTATAATGCAACTATGGCTATAGGGAAGGAAAGTGCTAAGAGTGTAGACATAAATCAAATGTTAATCACACAGAAATGATTACAATTTGATAATATACAAAATGAATCCATCTCCCTTGAAATTAAGCCAAAATTATTTAAAATCTCAATATGCAATCACAATCAAAACAACTTTATAAAATGATATTTTAATTTAAATTGCTTAAATGGAATGCTTTAGTGTATTCGACTGGCAGACAGGCATAGTCCCAGTACTTGTATAATAAGCTACTTCAGTTAGATAGCAATTAACTTTTTAAATTCAGTAAGTATTACAAATTGTCGATTGCTTTCTGAGAAAAAGTGTCTAGAGAGAAGATCAGGTACTTCTGGCTGACTGTAAGAAAAATGTACTAGTATTAACTAATCCTGGAAGATTTTCTACATTCAAAGGGTGATAAAGCTAATGCTTTTAAATGTTAGTGATAGACTATTGCTCCCTATTATAAAAATAATAGTATTTGAATTCCATGCTGAATTGTGGATAAATTTTGGATATAGGTTAGGCTGAATAACTTTTCTGCAGGCTGCTATATGAGTAGAAAATTGGCTTCTTTTGATTTACAGTCCAAAAGGGAAGCAGCAGCAAGGGCATACAATTAAAAAAAACCCTCACAGAGCTGTTGAACAGGCATTTTTAGAAGTAGCTTGAGAGCATTAGGAAAGTGCCATAAACCTTCAGGGACATTTATGTTCCTAAATCTCTTTTTGTCCTTTGAAGATGTCAACTTTGGTACTCTTTTGGACTAGGACATGTTGCAAACAAGAATAGGGAAAGACTTTTGGTAGAACTTCTCACAGGGCTGATACAAAGGGCTTTTAAAGATAACAAAGAGATTCCCACAAACTTCAGTGGATTTCTTCCCTGACATGTACAGAGCCTCTTCTGTTTCTGCACTCACAGTGCCTGGGAATGGGTTACACTATGTGAATTTAAACGTCTGTGCTATCCCCATTTTGCAGGACTGTTGGCCTGAGTCCTGGCTGATAGCTGGTAGCACGTGAAAGGAGACAGTCCAAACCAATGCCAAAGCAGTTGTTAGATGCTTGTGGGTAGAAGCAGAGAGAGTATGACTGTGTAGGCCTTGTTTCCTTAGAAAACCAAGACAAAACTTGAGTGTGTTGGCTGATGTGAACAGTTCCAAAATATAGGTAATTTGTTATGTGCTGCGACTGTTACGTGCTGGGTCTCCTTCAGCAGTGAGATGTAAAGGTCTTCAGCTGAAAGACGTTGGCTTCCCTCCTTGGTACCTGCTTGGTTGCTCAAAGTAATGAGTCTTTATGTCCCCCACCTTGCAATTAGCATTCCTGCACACCTGGAGAAAGTCTTATTTATCTAAATATTCATTAATCTAAGAAATGGAATAAGTGTTCTCACTTGCATAACACCATTGAGCTGGCAAACTGAAAACATTTTACATACATTACCCTTTCATATATAAGGATTAGGAAAGAGTATTGGTTGGGGAGTTATAAAAAAATTAAAAAAAAAAAAAAAAAAGAGTCAGGGAGAGCCTACGGAGCAAGGGGAGCAGGTGGATGCTGCAGGCAGGCTGCGAGGTGGCGAAGGGGAGCGATGCGAAGGAGGAACCAGAATGAGAGCAGGCTGGTGTGCCGTCAGCAGTGCAAGCTACGCTGAAAGGCAGAGCCCTGCATAGGTAGGTGGTACATAGCGAGGAAAACCCATGTACTGAAAGAAGGCAGACGAAAGGAGAAAAGACCCAGCCTCCAGGATACACATGTCTTGCCAATAGTTGTCCATAAAAGTGTGTGAAACAAGCTTGGCTAAGTGTTTGTTTCAGTCCCACAAGGAATCCGAGTAACGTCAAGTAGAATATCAGGCATTTTACTCCTTTCTTTCTCTGTATATCTTGAATATTTATGCAAGGTCCTGAATAGAGTGCAAACAAAACACTGGATGGTTAGCATATTTTTGGAGCAAACGTTTTTTTAGAAGCAAGGGACAAAGGTCAGTGCTGCCCGTGCAAGTTAAAAAAAACCAACAAACTGATGGGAAAACTGTTTTTTAAAAATTATATTATATATATAATTACTTGTGCATAAAGTATTATACACAATAGGTTGCAAGTCAGATAAAGGCAGACTAATCTCACCAGTTTCTTTTTTCAACTTCTTCAAAATTTCACATGGAGAATATTAACCTGATGGAATAATCATAATGAGAAGAGAGGGAAAAAGGCAAAAAGAAACAATTATGTCTGAATGTGTGCCATTTCAAGTACTGTGTTTTTTTTCTTCATAAGAGAAACATCTACTTTCTGATTCATCGGGGAAACAATTGGGTGATTTGTCCCATGAAAGCATAATTTTCGTATTTTCAGGAAGAAAAGATGTGTATGCCAAACGGCTGAAAATGGGCTTATTGTGTACTGTAAGTAACTTTCTAAAACCAGTAGCTGTCATTTTTATTTTTAATACCATTTGAACTTACATATATTTTCAATTATACATAAATGGGGTGAGGTGAGGATCTATGTGAGTATGTTCATCCAAGTGGAGGTACAAAAGAAGAAACTATTTCCATTCAAAAAATTGTAAAGGTGGACTTACCTGTGGTGTCACTGCCTGAGAATTAGGAATGGGCATCAGCTGACTTCACACTTATCTGAGCGAGGTGGGTGTCCAAATACTTTTTTGGGGCACAATTTTAAGGTCTAGTTGGGCCACATTCTTTGGAGAAGCCGATGGCAAAACATGTAATTTTCAGTCATTCCAGGGTAAACCGTCTTTCTGTTTGGGTACTGATGCAACCTGCTTTAAATGAAACGGTTTCACATTATACCTACCTTCTAAATGCCACACTGCTCAAGTACAGCATTTCTGAATTCTTGCCGAGTACTGTTCAGAGCGGTAGTGCTTCAGGAATGAAAATAGAGGTGTTTTTAGCACATGTCTAGGGCTCAGAAATGTAAGCATACACAGTTCCCTGAGAAAGGATTTGGCTGCTATTTTTTGAGGGGGCTACCTACCCTAATTCATACCTTCAGGTTACTCCCCAAAAGACGACAAGTGTTTTCAGGTTGATTTTTCTTAAGGGCTACTTTAAGAATTGCTTTACCTGTTGTGTTTTTCTTTTTGTTTGTTTGTTTGTTTTAAATTAAAAAGTATTCTTATAAAAAGCGAGGGGAAAAAACCTGTCCAGATAAGAAAAAGCTTCCTTTGATGGCAGATCTATGCTGTCTTTCAGATGTTCATTGCACGTGGCATTGTATTATGCCATCAGTAATCTTGCTGACAACAGCACGGCCTCGTTCTCCATGATGACTGTAATTCAACTTCTTGGTGAAAGCACTCCTTGACAACACTTACCACCATAGTAAGACAAGGTGAGAAGCGTTACAAAACTCTTTCAACAAATCTTGTGCTATTCCTCTTTATGATCACCTGCAGAAAAGCTGCCTGCTGGTACGGAGCGGATGGACATTCAACTTTGTTTCATGACCACTAATCCTCCCCAGGCGAGTCCTCAGAACCCTTTTTAGCTTGTTATGGGAATATTGCAGTAATAGATGGGGAGCTGCAGTAATTTTTATAAACACGCTGAGTAAACAAGTGAGATGATAGGAAATGTGGCCCCACCGAGGCCCTGCCTAGTGAAAGGAAACTCTCCTGCTCACTCACTCGCCTTCATTTTTTCAGCGTATGGAGATTCAATCAGACGAGCTGCTGAGTTAAAGGTCAGAGTAGAACCCTTTCCCACCCTTTTTCATTTTTCCAAGCCAAACAATTTATTGGCTCTAGTACAGTGAAAAGAGAGAGAAAAAAATGACAATATATCTTGAATAGACTAGGGGCTATCCCTCTTATTTTTTTCCCAGCATTTTTAGTTTTACTTTTTTTTAATAAATCAGTCAAATTCATATATTTTAATTGTATCTGAATTTGCACTGTTTGTGTGACAGAGGCAGCCAGGACTGACTTGACTTTGGAGAAGGGTAAGACAAATTTTGCACCAACTTACACAACTTACAATTCCACTGAAACCGATATATGTACATATCTGCAGAACACAGTCCAGTCAATCACTGCGTGCCTTTTTTGAACAGATACATGCATGCATGCACATGTTTTTAATCCTTTGAATCTTTTTTCTTTCAAGGCCTCACTTAATTTCAAGTTACAGCAAGTCTATCTTATTTCAGTATATTTATCATCATTCCACCCCAGTCTGCACAAACCGTGCAGGGTCAATAGCACCAGCAGATTGAGTCTGCGTAGGTGCTGGAGATGAAAGGTCATGAACAGAATGCTATTCCTGATAAATGAAATCTGCTGCTGCTCCTTCCATTTCCCTGCAAAAAGCTACAGGTCTTTCAGAGCTGTGTGTGCAGACTGGTAGAGTTAGAGGCCACCTGCTCTGTAAATGATAAGGAGAAATGAATGAATTTAATACTGACAGCTCGTTAATCCATTACCTGGTGGCCACTGCACTGAGGCCTGATCACAATTTACAAAAATTCATGTATGGTTGCCTGAAGTCTTATTTAGTAATATCAGAGCAATCTATGAATGAATCCAACCTAGAGTCATATGTAATAATCATAATGGGATTTGCTGGCAAATATTAGCTCTCTCGCTCTGATAACCCAGGGAAAGGTTTTTCCCATTATTCTTTCCAACATGGTAACTATTATTAAATTTATTGCGTGGCAGAAAAGTAATACTTTGTCTTGTTCTAACAATTGAAATACATAATACGGTTGGAAGGGACAATCTCTTGGTATTTATGGATTACACTTAATTGCAAGCAGTAGAACTAGTGATGAGAGCTAAACTTTTTTTTCCCATTTTTTAATATCGTTTGAAGTGTTAACTAAAAGGTGGTTTATAGACAGATAAAATATTTCTAGAAGCACCTGCAGTTATTTTACATCTGCTTGTCATCAAAACTTTTTTGGCTGAATCCTAAGGCATTTACTTACTGCATGGGACCTGCACGCTTAAGTCATGTGAACAAAGAATACATATTACTCAACTTGAGGAACAGTGCGAGGTTCAGATCCCTGATTTTGACCAAATCACTGTGTACACCAAATTCCCAAAGATGACAGATGGCGAGAGCAGACTTGCTGGGGACCAGGACTGCTTTCTTGATGCTCTCAGCTGGCGGTCGCAGCCCAGCTCTGACCAGGAAGCCATGCAGCCATTAGGATGGTGCATGTCTAATAAGCCTCTTCCCAGGATGTGCCTGTTTGGGCACAGTGCCGTGACAAGGTTAGCCATGAGACAGGAATGGTCAGCTAGTGGCTCCGGCCACTTGTGGCTCTCAAGCCCTTGCAGTGTAGCTCCCGTGACAGAGCTGCACCACTTAGGGGCTGTGATAGCACAGGGCCTCCTGGCTAATGCTGATCTCTAGGCATTAGATGTAGGTGTGCCCAAGACCTGTCTCCTTGTTGCACCACCTGGGACCTGATGTTGATGGAGCAGAGGAGCACCTGAAGGCCAATGTCATCCCTTGCCTTCCTGGTGGTGGATGCGTGACTCGTTTCTGCAGGTGCTTGGCTATACTCACCTCTGGTAGAGCCAGGAAGGATGCCCATTCCTGTTGTCTGCATGCTTGGGTTTTGGTTTTAGAAGTGACCATATCTCTCCACCCTTTCTACAGGAGTGCCAGGTATGGAGCACAGGCTTTTAGGTGCTGCATGAGGAACCAGTTGACAAAAACTCTGAGAAGCTGAGTGAGCCATCCATTCCTTTCATTACAGAGGATTCCGGCTGTCACAATGCTGAAGTACCTGCCCCAGGGAACTGCCAGTATCTTTGAATTTCAAATATTTGGCATGTTGCATTGCTTCTCTGAATCACATGCTTCGACGGATGCATAAGATTATAAGTCTTGAAAGAAGGGCAGAAAGATAGGTCACATTTAATGGAACTAAATAAATTTGGTTTGGGGGCTGTAGGATGAAAACACATCTTTTGGATAAATACTTTTAAAACACACTAACTTCAATACAAATCATGAAAACCAGAGACCTTTGGGGTTATGAAGTGGGTGCAAATAAACAGTTTGTTGTGTTTTTTTCCCCTCCATACCTGAATAATTTAAAATGTCCTTCTGATTGAAAGTGAGTCACAAAGACTTCCTACCACTGTGAACACTGTCAAGAGTAGGTCATATTGACCCCATGAAATTCAGTGTTGTGAGGGGTTTCAAAAGGCAAAAAAGGTACAATTACCAGATGCCTGGAGCTCATTTTGCATTGCTAAGTTGTTATGTCTCTGTTTCTGCTGCTTACCGCCTGCTGCCTGAGAATAACAGTATTGTTTCATGAGTACTTACATGCAAAGTGCCTTTAAAACCCTCTCTGCTCTTCCTCACAGTGCCAAAACTGAGACAAACATTTACCTTTTTACAAATCATAGAAATAAGGAATCAACCCCCCGCCTTCATCCCCACCACGTGACACTGGGTTTGAGAGGGTACAGAGCTCCAGCAGCCAAGGATTGCTTAGGAAAATGTCTATATAATAGCCCAAGGAGTCTCGTATCTTCTTTTTTCCTTTCGTCATGTACCAGCAGCAGGCACCTGCCTTCTGTGACCAGCAGGGAGTTTTGGTACCATGTGACCAGCAAGCAGGGAAATAAAAGCTTGTAGTGTGTCACCAATATCTGCTCATGGCACAGTAGTCTGGCACCAGTATAATGGCCTTTGGACGTGACTTCTACCCATGCCTGCTTTTCTGTCATCCTTTTCGTTGGACTGTGTGCTGTCTGGCTAAAGACAGAAACCAGGAACAAGGGGAAAAAGCTTTTCCTTCCATTTATTGTGTGGAAGAATAACTTGGACAGCGCTTAAGGAGAAGCCCAGGGATGATGGGGAGAAGGGCATGCTGGACAGCCAGTGGACACCCTCCCCCTGTGAGGCATCTCTCTTTCAGACTTCCCAGTTAATAATTAACTGTTCCAGTTTGGCTGCAGCCTCTCTTTATGTCATTTTGTCTGTCTTTCCTCAGCAGGCAGGAGCAATTGTATTAAAAGATGCTAGAACTAGAAATGCAATATTTGGTAATTTTATGGAATGTGTAATTTCACCTCATTGGCTAAGGGCCAGGATAGGACAGCTTCCAGTGGCAAAGGACACATGAATTGTCAGTGATGGATTTCATGATGAAGAAAACAACTGAGACAAAGCGTCCTCAGAGCAGAGCCTCCCCATGGACCCCATGTGAAGTGTGCACCAGACATGGCTTCCTGGTAGGAAGTCTTCTAATCCCCACAATGGACATTTTAAAACCTGCTATCTTAGTACTTAACTCCAGCTAGAAGGCATGAGCATGTGATTTTCATTTGAAACTATTCCTCAAGATGAGTAAAAGGGGAATAAAGTAAAACAAATTATTAATTTGCAGGGAGGCCTCACTGAATTTTTTGGTTTTTTCTACTGTAATATTCACATCAATCAGTGTGTTTTCTTTTCAGCTTCACATGGTCCCATTAGGTATCATGTCAACAAAAAGAACATCATTTCAGCGCCAAGGGCTTTTCCTGTGATTATCCAAATCCTATTAATAATGTCTAAGGAACAGGTTTGCTATTGGGTTTTACTGCTGCAATGTATGTGCATGCTTGGGGCATATGTTTGAAATTCCCCGATCTGTATTAGCTCTTGTATTACTCAAGGTACAGCTAGATGAAATAGATAAGGCTCAGTAGCTGTTTAATGTTCAACAGTCTATACATCTACAGCATCTCTCCGGGTAATTTGGCAATACTCTATTGAATAACCAAGTATTAACAGACTTTTCTCCCAATGTTACTCTTTTGATACTGTCCAAACACATGTGACATAAGATTTCAAGGAGCTGAAATATGCTTATAACCATACAGTCCACGTGAACAGCTGCAGCTTAAAAACATTATACCAGTCTAAATTGCATAATCTCTTAATTTCACTGATGTTATATTCTTTTAACAAAATGGGGTTCAAAAATAACTGAGACAGCCTCTAGCTTGTTTGTTTTTTTCCCAGTTCTAGCCATTCCTGTTTATCCCCAACACTGGTATCTTCTGTTGTACTGATAATCTCTGAGAGTCACTCTGTAATGATACTTCTGAGGAGCTGGAACAGTTGTCGTCTTGTTAATTACTCTTCTCTTGATTTTTTCTCCCCTTTTGTTTCACTGCCATTCATAGAAGGACTGAAGCAGAGAGGGTAAAAGGTCAAGAGAAAGGAAGCACTGCTGGGAGGGAAGATGTTACAATAACCCAAGTGTATGGGAAAAAAAATGGAGGGGAGCAGTTCATAACAGGGTCTCTGTTCCTCTGAAACCCATGCAGAGAGATGTTTAGCAGTTCAGTATGCTATATGCACCTGGGCTAATGTATACAGTATGTGTATACATATATATGCATGTTTTATAGAGATATTTTTTAGCCCCATTTATATTCGGGCTTTGGCATTGTTTGACAGCAAAGCATGTGATGGAGACTGGAGGAAGAAGAATAATTTACATTGCTCTCCGGTCTGACTACTTCTCTTGCAGCTGGTTTTGTGGGACCTCTATGGGGATAGTGGAAGGAAATGTAGATGCAGTAGAAGAGCTGATTTTAGTTTGGTTTCCCTAAGCTGCTGTATACGCACTGCAGAAATGCTGGGTACTCAAGCAGAAGTTTTAATCAGATAAAAGTTTTTTTTGCTTCCCCAGTTAACTGTTTGAAATTACTGTTGCACAGCTCACATTGTCAATAATATATCTATGCAGGCACAAAGCTGGAGCTCCTTGATGTTGTTCCACATCCTAGCAACAATGCCAGCTATCGAGGTTCCTATCAGAGCTGTGTGCGTAAAAATCAAAGTGTACTATGTCCTATACTGTGTTGTAAAAACCTGCACCTGGGATCAGTATGGAGGCAAGCCATGAGCTTGAGGTAAAAATGGCATTTTTAAATTTGACATTAATGAAAATGCTTCCATCAATTAGGCTCATGACCCATGCCTGACATTTCTAAAATCACTGTTAAAATCACAGTCACGCTGACATCAGTGCCTGAGTCTGTGTTAACTCCAGTGAGGCCACAATTTCATTCCTTGATGTCAGCATCTTTGGCTATCTACATCCTGAACTCAGTTATGTGAGTTATCATGGCAGACCCAGTGCATTTTCAAGCGTTGGATCTGAAGGTTGCTTTGTCCTGAAGGTAAATGGGCATTTTTACCAACTCTAGAAAAATAGCAAAAGTCTCTGAAACCTTTGAGCATCATTGTGGATATGTCTTTTGTTGTCACACTAATGCTTCTCCTTGCTTTGAGAACGACAGCAGAGAGGTGAAGCAACTCAATAAAGGGAAATGAACATGAATATACATATTCCTTGCACAACATTTGAAAGACTGAAAGCATTTATTGTGGATGACAGTTGTGTTATTTCATCTAACCCTTAACCAAATCTGTACGTCTCATGTTTGCATTGGTAGTTTAACCTAGGTGCTTTAGACTTTTTTCCACATTCTCTAATTAAAAAGACATTTTTAAGAAGCCATCAGTGTCAGGCATAATTAGCACATTATGATTCCTGTATTACCGTTACCAGACAGAACCCAATAGACTTGTATGCTGTTACTGGGTATATTAAGCAGCTTAAAAACGTGCTCACTCCAGTCCTGAATAGCTAAATTGCTTGAGATGTACTGGATCATTTGCAGCTTCAAACTGTCCACTGTAGACCAGAAAATCAGTTAGTTCTTATGTGGCTCTCTTGTGATATTTCCAAGGGATATTTCTGGCAGATAAGATAAGAGGCATGTGCATATGACATAGTGCACTTGACATGAATGTGCAAGACAAATACTTCAAAGTGAGAGCGCTGCCGGAACACTGATAAATCATGCCTGGCTGCTAAAGAGCAGGATATATGGCTGAATGTCAGGGTACTTTCTCCCTGGAAACAATATACATAGTCATAGTTCCTGTTAATCAGCTGGAATCAGTGTAGTGCTTTTAGAGGTTTCTTTGCCGTCCTGGGCAATTATCAGCTTAAATGGGGGAAAAAGGCGCAGATGAAA
Organism: Vanellus vanellus; assembly: GCF_965231255.1. Lineage (NCBI taxonomy): Eukaryota > Metazoa > Chordata > Aves > Charadriiformes > Charadriidae > Vanellus > Vanellus vanellus. The sequence continues at coordinate 68,621,890 of NC_138906.1, read as the reverse complement.
TGCCGGAGGAGTTTTGAATCTGAATATTGTAAGAAATTCTATCTTTCTCTTTTTCTTTTTCCAGATACTCAGCTTTTCTTTCTGTTTTCTGTACTAGCCACAATTGTTTTTCTTATTTTCTTTCCTAATTTGGCCCAGAAGAGGCTTGGTATCCTGTCCACCTCTTCACTTTTAACTCATCATATGAGCTATCACCAGCAAGTGCCTGACAGCAGTGCTGCAGTGATTTTTCTTGAACACATTGCATACCTCTGAATATAGCCCAAGAACCCTCCCGTGCCAATTTAAGGCCTTTGGAAACAACACGGACTTGTGCTCATGCATACATGTGAAAAGGTATATATTACAAAATATGTGGCCCTCTGAATTTCATTGGCTAGATGCATAGCCTAGTTCTCACATTACCCACAGTGCCATCAAAGTCATGGAATCATTATGGCTGGAAAAGACCTTTCAGATCATCAAATCCAACCATTATCTAACTTTACCAGGCACACTTCTAAACCATGTTCCTGAGCACCATATCTAGACGGATTTTAAATAGATCCAAGGATGGTGATTCAACCACTTCCCTAGGCAGCCTGTCCCAGTCTTTGATAACCCTTTCAGTGTAGAAGTTTTTCCTAAAGTTTAACCTAAACCTCTCCTGGCACAACTTGAGGCCATTTCCGCTTATTCTATCGGTTGTAACTTGTGAGAAGAGACCAATGCCCACCTCTCTACAATCTCCTTTCAGGTAGCTGTAGAGAGCAATAAGGTCTCCTCTCAGCCCCCTTTTCTTCAGACTAAACAACTGCAAGTCCCCTCAGCCACTCCTCATAAGACTTATTCTCTAGACCCTTCACCAGCTTCGTTGCCCTTCTCTGGACCCTCTCCAGAACCTCAATTTTCTTCTTATACTTTGGTGCCCAAAATTGAACACAGTATTTGAGGTGCTGCCTCACCAGTGCCAAGTACAGTGGGACAATCACTTCTCTAGCTCTGCTGGCCACACTGTTCCTGATGCAGGCCAGGATGCCATTGGCCGCCTTGGCCACCTGGGCACACTGCTGGCTCATGTTCAGTCAGCTGTTGACCAATACCCCCAGGTCCTTTTCTGCCAGGCAGTTTTCCACCCACTTCTCCCCAGGCCTGTAGCGCTGCATGGGGTTGTTGTGGTCCAAGTGCAGAACCCGGCACTTGACGTGGTTGAACCTCATACCATTGGCCTTGGCCCATCGGTCCAGCCTGTCCAGATCCCTCTGTAGAGCCTTCCTACCCTCAAGCAGATCAACACTCCCACCTAATTTGGTGTCATTTGCAAACTTACTGAGGGTGCTCTCAATCCCCTCATCAAGATCATTAATAAAGTCACCCTCCCAATGAGCAATTATTAAAGACCAAGATTTTTAACCAAGATTTCTTTCTTTGGACCATTCTTGAACACCTGTTCCAATTCAATCAAGTGCTAAGGTGATGTTCTTTGTAGAAATGTCTATAAATATAAAAAAAAAACAAATCCTTCAGTGAAATTTCAGTGTTGCTGTTATGTAGTATGTCTTGAAAGATTTGAGAGAAAGAAAGAAAGAAAAGAAAGAAAGAAAGAAAAGAAAGAAAGAAAAAGAAAAAAGAAGGAAAGAGAAGGAAAAAGAAAGGAAGGAAGAAAGTAAAGAAGGAAAGAAGGAAGGAAGAATGAATTATATAACATTGCTGCGAAAGAGCAAAGGCCTGGATTTGTGAGATAGAAAGATTTTATTGAAAATTAAATAACTTAAATCAAATGACAGGATATTATTGGAGAGAAGAAACAAATGCATTTTAAATTTCATACAAATATATTCCTTATCTATAGATATGTCCTTGTATAAAGTCTCTCTAAGTCTAGTGTCTTTAGGGAAATTTTCACTGTGAATTTTCACAAGTGGCCTGGATATGTTAGTCAATCTGCAGAGAATCAGTATTTTATAACAAAAAAAATTATCTTGGCAGTTTCATCTCCTTATTATTGCTGTTAGTTACATGGTATTTTCATATCAGTGATGGTGTGATACTGCAAAGTACAACTGCAGTGAAGGCAGAGTAGCCCAGCCAATATTTAAAACAGGACTTCTGTCTGAAGAAACTTGTTCATGAGCAGCAGCAGAAAGAGATTTTTACAGGGATGCTGAGATATTTTGGCATTCAGCTTTGTGACCAGGAGGTCCCTCCTAGTCCTTTATTCCTGTGTTATGCACATTAGTGATGAATGGGACAAAGAAGAGTAACAGAGTCTGGAGGAGCAAGTGGTGGTATCCAATGCCTGAAACAATTCTTATCTATAAAGTAGACATCAAAGTAAGTATAAAATTTATTATATTATATAGTATTACGCAGTGGGGTACAAAATTTAAGACTATCTCTCTTAATGTATTTCTTCCATTTCCATAATACACTCACCCCTTGCTTCTCAGCATGTGCTTTCAAGAACAGGGTGCAAGGTAGGGAAGGGAGTTAATTTTTCTTGGTATAAGTTACTATACTTGTGCTTAAAATGACTTAAGTGTATGACTAAATCATGACCTTTTCTCAGTGGAGCCAATGGCATAAAGACAAGTGCTATTGCTTAATTCAGTAGCAAGGGAGAAGGAAAGGGAGGAAAAAATGTTTTCTATCCATTCCATGTAATTGAAATATTTGCCCATGCTCCCATATATTTGATAACTTTTGAAGCTTGTTGTAGAGTGCCTCCAGCACACATCATTAAGCAGCGATGCAATCTTCTTTAGCAGAGCAAGCACAACCTATGGAAGATTGGACTGAACCTAAAAACACCCTTTCTGATGGAATGCACAATGGATAATGGCCACAACAGATATAGTTACACTCGTAAACTGGGCAATGACATATATAACTTCTATGTGATATAGCAATAAGCCAATACTCAGCACTTCTCTAAAAATTGTAACAAACATTTGATGCCCACTTTCTTTTTTTTTTCTTATTTTTTGCTTCTGTCCTATCTTGTAGATACAGTTTTGTATCTCTTTTTTTTTTTTTTCATTCAATAAACCCATTTGCAATTATAGTAATCTGTATTGTTGTGTGATTAATAATAGCCTTGCTGACTCTCAGACCTGACTTACAGGAGAGGTAACAAAGGCCCAGCACCTTAGGCTCAGTAAGATAAGGGGCTGTTGAGAAGAAAAGCAATTTTTCCTTGGAAAATCTAGTGGTGTTGAATTGAGAGGTTTTCCCAATTGAAAGTATGGCCTTCTAAATAATATGGGAAGACTCCAGATGAGACACTGTACATTTTGATGGTCCATGCTGAGGAAAGATGTACTGAAATAAAAGAGGAATAGGTGCAGAAAAAGAGCTGACAGAATGAATAGAGCAATGGTTAGAAAAGCTAAACTGCTTGGTTTGTTATGGCTTAACAAAATGAGAGCTAAACGAAGACATGTAGTGGTGGCACAAAACCAAGTAAATACAGACTGCTTATGAATGAATTTGGGGTTGAAACTGAAAACAAAAGTCCCATCCGAGAAATGAAGTTCTAGAGCAGAACCTTCTGTGGGCAAAAATTGTAACCTGTATTATGTTAAATTTGGTCAGTTTTGATGTCAATGCCTTGCTTTTCACAAAATGTACGACTCTTACTAAGAGTGTGATACAGTGAAAGGATTCATTTCAGAACGTGACCACTGTAGACAGAGGATCCATTTTCCTTAGTGTTCAGCTGCCGTTCAATGCAATGACAAATTGAACTGTCACTTCACCATCTCTAAAAAGGGGCTGTATTCCATGGCCTCATATTTTGCTTTTTCATATGTTCTTCTAGTTGAAATGAAGACAGTGGCGTCCCTATGAATCTCCTTTCTGTAAGTAAAATCAGAGTACTAAACAATCACTTTTGCAGTGAAATGGGAATAGTCTACGTTTTTTCCCATGTTCAAACTACAATAGCTCTGTAACTTTGTCACAATTCATTACTGTTGTAAATAGAAAAAAGAAACTATAAATGATTAATTTTCCTGTGATGCCCTCATAATACTCACAAATATAAGTACTACAAACATACAACATAAGTGATTAAAAAGGCCTCCAAATTCACAAAACTGGAAGCACTCGCAAAGTAAATGCTACTCAGTTCTGCTCTTTCTCTTTTCTGAAGACAATCCCCCAGACCAGCTATCAGTCCTACTTCAATTGGAAGTCATGTGTGTGTGCTGAAATGTGTACAGAGAGATATGCACATTATTAAATATTCAAATACTGCACACGCATATGTATGAGTTGGGCAAGTTTTAAGTGGAAGGGAGGGACAGAAAATGCAAGCTTACCGAAATAGCAAAATTATACGGAGTAAATGCTGGAGTCAGCAAAGTTGCTTTTGCAAACATTTCTCATGGTCAGGGTAGCATTTATTACTGAGGAAAGTATTGCATGCTCCATTACTGCAGAACAGTCAAGCACTTTGGTACACACCTGGGTCCCACACTAAGCCCATCTTTCTCTGCGTCTGAACACTTGCTCCTTCTCTTCCTCCAGTTGCCAATCTTGCCAGATAAAGTTATCTCCTCTTGTAAAAAGTAGTTTCCAAAGAGAGCTTGACTCCCTATCCATTTATTTAGGATACCAGTTTAGGCAGAGGAAGGCACAAGTTGTCACTGAAAGTCAGTCAACATACGGGCTTGCTTGTGGGTCACTTGATAGCCTCCAAATCTGTTAAGTTCTCTGGAGCAGTGTGCCTTTTTCATTAAAGTATTTCAGCACAACTGATTTTAGTCTATGTTAAAGCAAAACTAAAAATTAACATACTTAATTTTCAGTAAACGTATTTGGATTTTATGCAAATTTTGTGTGGGTGCTTGTACACACACAACTGCAATTGCAAACAAAAACCACAGTTGTGACATTGCTACCTTTTTTATAAATGGAGAAAACAAAGCCAGTCAGGGTACATTTGTGCCAGCTGTCAAATACCAAATCATCCATGAACTTGGCCAAATTTAGGTCTCTGTTGCAATCTGGATCAGTGATCTGTTGAAGCACATTGTTTCTTTGATCTTAGTTCCCTTAAAAAAAAATACTGTAACCATCTTTTAATTTTTAAATGGACCAACCTCCCTCTTCTTTTTTTTTTTTTTTTTCTAATGGACCTGTCTGACTTTGGTAAGTTATGACTTTTCAGTGCTTTTCTGACATAATGTGTGGACTGTTTTGAAAGCCTGTTGCCAGTAGTTGCTCTGGTTATGCCACACTGGGGAAGAGAACTGAGTTTCTTTCAGATTGTAAGAACACTTCAGCCAACTCTTAAACGTGTTTCAGCTGTATGAATTATCAGGTTAAAGAAGTGCCCATGTAGAACATGGCACCGGCACAGTCCTGACAGATATAGACTGCTATTTTATTTTTGGAAAATCAGCCTAGGGCTATTGTGGCTGGCTTGCTGACAGACATCATGTGTTGCTATTCCAACAGAGAAATGTTAACTATAAAATCAACTAACCTGAGGGTGTGGAATTATACTTAAATTTTTAATAAGTTGTCAAAAGCCAACGTTACAGTGTTCATTTAAAATTGGACTGAGCAGCCCCGCTGTCACTTAATATGCACTTACCCACTGAAAACACCTGCAAGGGGAAGGGTGGCAGGGCGGCAAACCTCCTCTATGAAAAGGATTTCTGGTCTCTGATTTATTCCATGCCATTTTGACTGGATAGGTGTATCTGCCCCAGATGGTCACACTGGCTTGCAATATGGATTTCCCATCCATGCCCACCCTCAGGCATTCAGTTCCTTTCAGTGTCCTTGCATGATCCAGCCGCTAGTTACCGACTATACCATAACCTTAGCGATATGGCTGCATTTCCTTCCTTTCTTCTGTCTCCTTTCTCATGGATCTCTCCTGCCTCTCCAACACCAATTGCTTTTAACAGGACCATTTCATCCTTCCCCTCAGCGAGGCTTGCACTGCACCCCTCACAAGCCTGAGTGCAGCATCGCGGTCCATGTAGGTTTCTCGCTCCATGGACAAAGCAATCGGGGCTTGCACCTCTCCAGCAAGAAGAAAATGAGTGCAATTTGCTTTTTATGTATGAGTGCTCTGTAAAGAGTTAAAGAACATGTGTGCCAGGAGAGACTAATCATGATTGCTTCATTATTGTAATACTACTACACTTGTTATTGTTGTCTGCTATAAATGGCTTTCTTCATACGCTTCATGCTTTCGCAAAGGGCCCTAAGTAGGTAATGTATGACACTTAACCATATGGCAAGGTGCAGAACAAATCTCATCTAAGGAGAGTTCTGGCTCCTTAAAACAAATTATCCTTGTTTCACAGACTTCTGTCCTGCAAACAGTCTGAAGTGCCCATATGTGTGGCCTTTGTGAAGATAAACCACACCAGCCTTCTATTTGCTGATACTGAGGGGACAGGGCAGGGTAACAACCAGGAGCAGCTGAAGAAATAAAAGAGGTTACAGTGATGTGGTATGTTTCCATTAAAATGTTTATGGGAGCTGAGCTATTTTCCAAGCTATCCTTGTAAAAACAGGTGATGAGGTGGAGGGTGAACTGGATAATCAATTGCTCTAACCACCATCTAATGTCTGTGTTGAAAGCCCAAAAGTGAAGGTTATGGATTGTGAGGGTTTTCTGGCCACATCTAGCTCACTGCCACAACATGCGTCTTGGCTATGCCCTTGTACTCCCGTTTCCCACAAAGGAGGCAAAGCCACAGGAGCTGTTGTACTTTTAACAGCACCTTGTTAAAAGCCCCAGTAAAAACAGTGGTAAGTTCTTCAAAGAGGAAGATGGTGGAGATGTAGGGAATGTAAAATGACACACAACTATTGATGCTTCTGTCCTCTCTACAAATACACCTGCGAGAACCACATCCTGACATGTTTGCCATGCTTTGTGTGTTTTTTTTTTCCCCCAGGAATGATGGATGCTGTCAAAATTGACTTCTCCACTCAGTCTAACAAGCAGTTCTGATTCAACGTGCTCAGTCCAGGAATTACTGTTCAACATGAGACCCAGATGACAGCAACACTGAGTAATGCGACCAAGCACCTTCAGAATTTGGAGCTGAAAAACTACCTGACCTGCACATGTTTCTCTCCGAAGGGCCTTGTTGCAAAAACTATTCCAGTCCTTTAGACTCTGCTCTCTGTCTTCTATACACCGGTAGTGACAGTTATATGCAGTTACACATTATCAATATGAAGATTGATTATTTTCATTAGTGCTACTGTGAAATGATGAAGTCATGCAACTTTTCTATGCTAAAATATTTTATTGCTAAAACAGAAATCATGGAATCAATACCAGAAATCAATACCAGAGACATCCCAAGGTATCTTTAACTCTTTTTAAAAATATATATAACAATGTGTTGTGTAATTACTTTCTTCTGTAGTAGCTGTAAACTTTTTATTGTCCTCATCATCCATTGTCTTTGAGTCTTTTGTGTGGGAAAATGTTTTCTCTGAGAAAACAGACTTTGCACAACTGTTGCCAGCACTCACCAGTTCTAAAATTTCCACTTTAAAGCAGCCATTAGCACTTATATAACTACAAAGCTTTCCGTAGGTCTAATATTGAGATAAGGGTGCACTCACCAGATGTTGGGCAGTGACCCCTCCAGCCCTATAGACATTACTAGGGGTGTTGTCAAGCCTGAGTGCTGTAAACAAGGGATTTCTTATGGTCAGGATTTACCTTAACATAAAACCTAGCCTGAAGCATGAACAGACCAGGCCAGTCTTAGCAACCTAACAGTATTGTTCTTGGTTTTGAATAAACAATGTGCTCTGCCAGAGGAAGAATTAAATCTTGCTGTTTGGTTATTATATCTGTGTCTGTCTGCCTGCCTGCCTATCTATCATCTAGCTGTAAGTGTATGATAAAGCATTAGTTGTAAACAGGGATATGACAAACATTAAAGTAAAATGTGTTCATCCAAGGGAAGGGGATATGGCTGAATATTCAAGTAAAGTTTTCTAACTACCTGACTTTTAGAACTTCTGACTCATAACTTCAGCAATTTTTGTATTTTTTTTGATGCAATTCCTTAATACTGGAAATAACAACAGTAGCTCCTCTATATGGCATTTTTCCCTCCCTTTGAGGAGGGTCCTCCAAAGTGCAATATTTCCTGGGGCTCCCAATGGGTAACATTCACGTCTATGAGACTTCAACATTTGAAGCAAGGTACAGGAGCCCAAAACATCAGTTGAGTTTTCTCCCTTGCTCTCCAAGAGGTGGGGATAACTAGGTAGGTCCAAGAATGGAACAGCAGTGGAAGCACCTTCATTTGGGGAGGAATTGGTGTGAATGGAATGGGTAGGCAGACAGCCAAAGCCCAGCAAGAGAGGAGGTATCCAGAAGCATGGAGAGCGAGATGCTGCAGTTGTGGGTTGCAAAAGAGGAAGAAGGCAGGCAAGCTTGGGGCAAGAGTGTGTGTGCAAGTGAGAAGAGGAGACAGTGATGGAAAGATTCTTCCTCTAAACCAGCTGGTAATCATTGCTGTGTGTCAGCTGACAAAGGTTGCACAGAAATGAGTCCCTGCCTTGCAAACTCTAAGCCTACAGAGGAATTAGGGGAGCTTTGACTTTACCATTAATACAGTGAAACAATAAAGGTCACCTTTACAGCTCTTGTCTTGTCCATCTCATGTTAAATATTACCTTTCACAAGTACATTAGCTGTATAGCCATAATTGTTCACACACTTATCACTATTTTTGGTAAATGCACTACCCATTGAGACTTTTCAACAGAAGATTCAATAGCACCTTTCCCCGTGGGTTATTTCCACACTGACTATTTCCATTATCCCCTTAGGATTCTGTAATTATTAAAATGTAACCTTGATTTTTTTTTTCCTCAATAGGGAGAGTACCTTTTTCTTAACTACACTTTTTAATTACTTTTTTTAACAACATAGCAAAAAAAAAATCAGCTGGGGGCAGGGACCAACACTGAAAAAATGCCTCTTGAAAGGGGAATGCCTCAGAAAGTGATGAGCTAGTGAAGAAAGAAGAGGAAACATCTGGATACCAGGAAGGGTCACAGCAACTTACAGGAGAGAAGAGATGAAAGTTTGTGGGTAGGATCTGAAAGGCAATAGTTAGCATCCAACCCTCAGGATAAGCCATTATCAGATTTTTATGATGGTAACTTTTGTTCTCTCCTTTTTTTTAATTGCTCATTTCTCTCTTTAAATCTTGACTTGTTAAACCATTAGAAAACATAAAGAGGATCAGACTTAGGAGACTTGCAAACTGCTTGAGTATTTGTTAATATGCAGTCAAGCTGTGTCTCATGACAGTGATGTCTAACATTTCTTTGAGCCACTGAATTATCTTGGTTTATGTCAGCTCTACAATCTCAGACAAAGCAAAAGAGAGCAGAAGAGGAAAAAGAGGTTTGAAGAATCTTATGCCAAGTACTAACAGCTGATAGTAAAACATCCCAGTTTTAGCACATGGCTGTGAAGAAGAAAGAATAAAGGTGCTGAAACAAATTGCTGCCCATCCTTTTGAAATTTGAAATGAGGAATTGAAATTCTCCCAGACAAATAATTAGGCTGGGACTCCCACCTGGCAGCTGTAAAACCAATGATGTGCAAACAGGGGATCATCAGAGCTCCCAGTAATATTCTGCCAGCAAACACAAGTGAAAACTTGCGGTGAATTGTCCATCTCTGGTGTTGATCACTTCTCCCACTAGATATAGTCTCAGAAGCTCATTAAAAACACTTTAGAGAACCCACCCCTTTTTAATGTAATAAATGTCAATAAATCTTTGGAGGAAGAGACAGGATGCTCATACTCCTGGAGAGTAAAAAGAGAGGGGGAAGGAGGCTTTCTCCTACTATACACACCCCTTCACTCATTGCAGAAAGGCATTGACGCATGCAGTGAGCTACAGTCCCTTGATGTATATTGAAAACTATTTGCCTGTCCCCAGTAGAACCATTTCTCAAGCATAGGCGGGAGTGCCCTGGAAGTACTGGTGAGTGTATGCTTATTGGTGATATTACCAAGGCCAAGGACAGCCAAGGATCATCCCAGGTATTGTATGGAGAAGCACCTTGTACCCGAGGCAGAGGTGGGGTCCTCTGGCTGTGCAGGCTGATGGACAGTGCTATCTCTCAGAGACAAGGCTAGGCATGCAGATGGTAAAAGGGACCATCCCCTTTAAAGGGGAACAGGAAAGGATGTTAAGGCGAGTGGAGCTCTTTTGGCTCTTTTGAGCCTAATGTTTTGATTGGAATTACTAGATTTTAGTTGAGTAGCTTTGACTACTGCCTGCATGTTAGACATCCCAGATTTATTTTGCTTTTGGTCAGAAATTGTGTTAGTGAGCAATATCTGATGTGTTGGCTCCATCTTGCAGTCCAAGGCTCCCTAAGCACAGGGTGATCTCAAATAGGCAGGATCACACTGACTGGGCCAGGTCCTCTGCAGATGGAAACCTAACCTCCGCAGTAAAAAGAGGAAAAGGGGACACTTCTAGCATCTAGGAAACTACTGCGTTTGCAGATCCCTTACATTCTGCAGAGCATGCCCACAGAGAGCACTGTGGAAAACCATCAGCCATGAATCTGCTGTACTACATGACCTACACGCACGCACTTACACAGGAGATTTCTGGTAAGTCAGACACATGAGACTCATAATTGTAAGGGCCTTCATGCATTGCCTAGAGGAAAAATAAATCATGTCTCCAAACTGGTCCCTTCTATCTCACCAAAGGGATCAGCTTATTGATCAGAAAATTACTTGTCTTTTTTTTGGTTATTGCATTGTGTTTCATCTGTTATGTTGCTTCCCACCATTATTCACTGCACAGCATGAAGAGCCAGTGTGACACAATATGCGTGTGAGCCAAAAGATGAATCAATGGGACAACATCAGACATGCAAAAAAGTCATTGATCATACAAACCAAGTGTCTGCACCTGAGAGCATAAGAGTGCTTTGAAGAGTGCCAAATCCAAGGAATGACTCTGTATCTATGACTTAGTTGGGAATAATGTCTTCATGGAGGAGTGACTGGGGATAACTCAAACTACTGAGCCATAATAGCAACAGCTGGCTTCATATGCTGCTTTGTACCAAACACTGAAACTCCTTTCATACATTATTATCCTTCTGGATTATTGCAGATAGAGGAAAAAATGGAACGCACGCTTCCAGATAGGTTTGTATCGCAGTAGTGGATATTGTTTTTACCCCTTTTAGTTGCTGACACTGTCTTTTCATCCTATTTCTGTTCTTATCTATCCCTATGAACACGTTACTTCTGAACGTGTAAGGTGCAATGATGAAAATGAAGGACTAAATGTAAGGGGTGGAAGTGTTATGGAAGTTGTCCTGCCATCTACTGGCATCTACTGCCTATGTGAGGCCATCTACTGTTTGAACCTCAAGTCATTCACACAGATAGCAGATAGCTACACCCCTTCATTTTTTTCTAACTCGTAAGGATCACATTCTCCTACAGCACTCAGACTTACTTGAGGCAAAATGGTATTGCAGTAAAGGTGGTACTTTAAATATTAATTCCAGGAGCTTATTGTTATCATCCATAATTATCAGTTTTCTATTGCACTATTATAGTATATTATAGTATATTATAGAGGATTGAGTCAGTAGGGGTTGAACTTCTGAGATGCAAAGACTTGGTAGAAAGCTGTGAAGCTCCTCTATGTTGCTAACCACCAGCTGCTTGATCTGGAGTTAGAATAAAGCAGATCTCTTGCAATTTACAAAGAAATCCCCAGTCACAATGTGCGTCATGAAATTGTGTGAATAGTAGTTCGTGAAACTAGTAGTTTATACTACAGATCAAAGTAGATCAAAAAGGTGCAATAATATGAGTGTGAAGTGGAGAAAGAGGGGGAAGATCAGGTAACAGAGAAACATACTAGGATTCAATACAGAATGAAGGAAATGATTCAGTGCTTCAATATAATTAACAATCCCAAAACTCAAACCATATCTGTATTTTCTCGTATTTCCTCTTGGCTTTGCTCTCATCAATCATCTCCTTTACTCTGTACTTCTCTTGTCAGCCCGTTTGTCCCTCACCACTTCCCCCTTCTTCCAAACTGTTGCTCAAAGCTGGAAGAGCAGAAAACAACCTAAGAAGGAGCTCAGCAGGGATCTGGATAAACTGGTTTCTTAAAATGCCCCTCCCATTTTGACCTTCCTTCTCATTCTGTAACTCTAAAATACCATTTTCTTATGGAGTGACAGCAAGAACAGTCTTCTGCTATACCACAGGAGGATCCTAGCTGTTGGGAATCTCCAGAAGCCAGGCCTCTTGTCTAAAAAAACTTCCTTCAACTGGCAGTGTTGTTCTTGTTCCAGCCCTAAACGCCTACCTCACCTTTCTGAAACTGTCCCTCTCACAACTGTGTGAACCATCTGTGCTCTCAGACATCACCTGCATAGTTATTCCTTACAAATCCATCAGACTTCAGAGAGTTTTCATGCCAGAAACCCACAGGGTGGTTACTTAGCAGATTGCACGAGCTCACTGCTTTCCTGGTGAAGACCCTACTGCAATTAAGCTACAGGGGTATCACAGCAGTATTCAGGATGCACAGCGTGTTCACCTTTGCTGTCAACCCATCCGGCATTCACTGTGGAAATCACAAGATTGCTGTTACTGGAAAATTTTCATTCCATCATGCACGTGTTGGGAGGGTAACAGCAAGGACCATACCACAACTGTGAGAAATACGTTGGCAGACTTGTGACATGCCAAATGGGAGCAATGCACAGTACAGGTCACGCAGGATTGCATCCTAGAGTGCACTGTAAATCTCAGGTGCTCCTGAAATATCCATATATTTATTCCAAATGGCTCTTGGGACACTCCAGATGGTATGCCAACAGTTACACTTTGTGAATGGATTTTCTTCATTCTTTTTTTATGACAAAATCATATTTTGGTTTTGATGAGTTTCAAGTGTCTTGACTCTTCCTTCTTCTCCCTTTCAGTATGGAGAAATAAATTTACTAATAGTTCAGTCTTTGAGGGCTGCTATCATTTTAAACTCAGACCCATGATTTTTTCTCATATACCTTTTTTTTTCTTCCCAATGCTTTTCCCCAGATTATTTGTATATCAAAATTAAGGGAATCTGAGTGCTTCTGATTTGTTTCTGTTAAGGAAGAAAAAAAAATCATATTAAACATAGAGGATTCTGTTGCAAAGCACTAAATTAGTTTCCCAAATCCATAACCCATCAAATGGCTGAGTCATAGCTGTGTCATGAATGGCTTTGACATTCTGTGAAAGACCTTTACATTAATTTGGAAGCAGAATCCAGTACCTTGAAGATTTCTAACCTAAGGATATTTGTGCCTTCAAAGCTCATGAGCCATGCTGCTGCTTAATGGAATAAATCTATTCTGTGTGCTTTTAATGGATTTTATTAAAAAGAGTAAGCTGGGCAATATAAACATAGCAAATATATTGCTGATTGCACCACAATTTTACCAATCTGAGGCCATAACTGAAAATAAATCCTTGAGCAAACAGGATCTATTGTCAAATTAATACAACAGGTAATTAGGTCCAATTAAGGGATTGTCTCTAGGAGGAATAATTGTGCTTTCACTTTATATAAGGTGAACAGTAATGGAAAGTCTAGTTAACAGTGAAGGAAGACTCTCCAACACTGCAGAGTCATCATTACAGTTGACTGATCTCTCTGATGATGGCCATTCATATCTATAGGATGGAAATGCTCATAGGATCTGAATGTCCATTCTCATCCTAGACCCAGTCAGATTAAATCACTCAAGCAAATAATATATATTTTTTGACTCATCTGAGAAAAGGTATAGCAATTTAAGGGCTCACAGCACCTTCCATTTTAATCCCTGTGTCTTCTGATCTCTTATTATGTGTTCTTAGTTTATTCTTATTTTTCTCAATCATTTCCTGATGATTAAATCAGTCTCCCTTTTATTTATCAGTGCTTTATCTAGACACTCTTAAACAAAATTAACCCAAATGAAATGAATCCAATGAAAATGAATGATAACTGTGTTTAGTCCTATTCCTAAAGATATTGTTCCTTGTTCCTGTCTTTCCTTATAGACAGACATACTAGTGTAAATTGAAGAAATTAGAAATAAAGATTTTCACCCTTACAACATAGGAGAAAAGGTAATAAAGATTTGGGGCTTCTGCTTCATTTCTTAGCATGTGTAAGATATGTAGTTAATTTTCTCAAACCATATGCTGGAGGCTTAGCTAGAGTTTGTAATCCATGTGGTGTCCTGTGTCACGCTGCAGAACAGTCAGGCTGCTTTTGACATTGCTCTCTCCAAAAGAAACAGCTGCATGTGGTCCTGCATTGTGTTGACGGCGTCAGGAGATGTGGGTTGCTTTCCCTCAGTGTGGTCCTTGCTTTCGCTGGAAGGGCTCCCTCTTTGTTCTGTCTTGGGAGCACTCTTTTCAGCCTAAGACCACATTGGAGATTTCTGCCACTGAACAGCTTTAATTTTGCCAGGTCTGCCAAGACTGGCTGCAGATCACAGCTCTTTCAAAAGGGAAAAAGCACGGGTCCCTCCATGGAAGTCTGTGTTCTCCACTCCCTCTGAGAAAAGGGACACAGGACCCACAAATAGCACCCACAAAAAAATCTTAGCAGAAACTCCTAATCTAATGAACACATTCATGTTAATTTCTCTCATGGCAATTACTTCAGAATCTGGACTTTTTACTGACAAGCGTTAGTGAAAAAATACTCATAAATGCATGGCGTACCCTAGGGGAGTTTGACTGAAAGCATAAGCTGCTATTACACTTTCTCAGGATTACCTTTCCTTCTAAATTATCCATGTCCAAATCAAATGTGGGTCCTTATTCCTCAGAGGCCGTAGAGAATTTCACTGTCTGAAAACTGTGCTTCTGTTCTTTCAGGCTAGACTCAAGGTATGGAGTCAATAAGCCGAAGAGCAATATCCACCCAAGTGCAGACGGTCAAACAGCCAGAGCCGTAATCAACTGACATTTGGAATTACACATGAGAAGCCGAGGCAAGGTTTTTACTTTATTAGGTGTTAGAGAGCCAGATACATAGATGTGAGACAACACAGAAGTGGTGTCAAGAAAACCATTTTACCCCCAGGATCTGGCAGTCGAGCACACCAAAAGCATTTTTTTTTAAACAACTAAAAGACAGTTTTAAACAACCCAGTGGATCATGAGTTCAACACATAGTGCAGGTGTAGACTTAAACATTCTCCAGACAAGCTAATTGATTAAGGAAAGTCATTACTTATATCTCTTGAGTTTACTAATGGGAGACCCAAGGAGTTTAAAAGCATATCAGGTTTCTGAGACACTGACTCTGGACTGCATTTCAAAGTACATTAAATGCGGCTGTACCTCGACTGGATATTTGATAGGCACCATGCCGCAGAGAGGCAGGGCTGTGTCACAGCAGCCAGGGGCGGTGGGGGACGTGCTCCCTGCGCATCGCTGCCTTGGGGGTCTGGCCGGTCTTTTCCTCCATGCTACTTATGCTTGGGGTAATCACGCAAAGCACCCAGACAAGAGCCGTCTGTGTTTAGGGTCATGCTGCTCCTCTTCCTTTCCTTAACCGCAGCCCCTCCAGTCCCAAAGATCCATCCTGGGCGGGCTGGATCTGTCCCAAAAAGGGGGAGGTGCAGCCTGCACCTGCTGAACTCAAAGTGCTGCTGCTGTCCCAGCATAACTTTGAAATCCTCCAGTAAATTTGTTTTGGGTTTTTTTTGTTTGTCTTTTTTGGTTTTGTTTTTTTTTTTTTTTTTTTTGACAGGAGTTGTGCTGGTGGGACAACACATGGAAGAGAAAGCTTTAAATTAAAACTAGATGTGGCAACATTTGAGGTGTAAGTGCATTAGGAAACCACCTAGCCTGGCCTTTCAGGAAATGGAAAAGATGACGCGCGAGGTATTTGCCATCTCTAATCTTTATTCTAACAATCAACACTGGATTAAAGGCAAAGTTGGATGCTTCTGTTCAAAGTACTTGACCTGGAACAGTTAATGGTGATATTTAAGTTGTCATCATTAGGTGTCAGAGCCAATGCTCTTCCGAGACAAATGAAGTTGTTCACACTTCTCCAGAAAGTATTGCTCCTGACTGCCTGCTGCCTCTGTCAAACACCACTGCCTCTCTTCCCTCTCTGAGGGTTGTCTTGGGAATCTTACAGTTTAAAAACCTTCAACTTTAGAAAAATGAAAGCATACATTTTTCAGAAAGTGAAGACAACACACAAAAAAAATCTGAAATGCCATTTGGATTGACTGTGTCCTAGATGATCACGAGCCGACCAGGCATCAGTTAGTCACTACTGAAGTGAATTTTAAAGTTCTAAGTGCAAATATTATACAGATTTTATAAACACACTCTGGTTTCAGGTACTCTGTAAGAAGTTTGTGCATAGCTGTATTCTTATGCAATCACTTTGCTGTCCATAAGTTATTTCTTAAAGAGAGAGGTACTGTCTGTCTTCATATAATATGACAAATTGGCAAAGCTTCCAGGAACGGAGGGCTGTATTTTTACCTCATTATATTGGGAGTTAAATGTATAAAGCTTCACACATCAAGGTGAGATAATAGCTAAATTTAATGGTAAACTAAATATCTGCTCTGATGTTATATGCCAAAAAATTAAATTTATGTTCGGCAGGGTTTGTGCCCTAGGAATATTTTCAGTAGGGATTCATCTTTTTTGTATAGCTCCTAGTATGAAGGAAAGGGGAATCAAGAAAAATAATGTTCAAATAAAAATAAAATAGTTCCGTGCTTCTGGCTCCTCGGGTTTTCCTACCTGAAATGAAAAGCAGGTACTCACTGAGTTGGGATCTTGCCTGAAGTTAGAGTGGTATAATGTAAGATGTCCACAAAGATTGGTAACGCTTTAAGGGACAGAACAAATGACAGATGGGATCCAAACTGCTGTTTGCATTGTCTAATATCCTGTTTGCAGAAATGACTGGCCTTAATTGTTGTGGGGAAGAAGCAAGAAACCCCTTGCTCAGCTTTTTCCAGTGGGCACTTATGCCCCTATAAATGTCCTCTTCAAATAAATTTCTGCCTATGAACATCTTCTCCAGCAGTTAGAGAAGGCCCCCACACCCTGGCTTTTCATATACCTCCTGATGCACCTTTTAAAGCTTTAACTAATGTAGCCATGCATAGTCTTATTATCTATAGGAGTGCATTACCCTCATTAAAAGCCACCATGATGCTGGTCGACCTTGACTGTGGCTGTGCAGAGCACAGCAGTATTGTGCAGAGCAGCCTGGTAGCTCCAAGTGGGCTGTGATGAGGAGAGCTCTGACCTCCCCCCGGGTGGGGGCACTCACACAGAGCTGCTCCCCTGTGGCCCAGCAGTGTGCCTTGTAGGTGAGGCTCCTGCAGCAATGAGTCCCGCAGCATCTTGCTGGGATTTCAGGTTTCCATCCCTGAAAGTCCTCTGGAATTTGGTGTTATGAGAGATTTAAAGGGAGTTCTTCTTCTATGTCATTCAATTGTGCATTTGTTTTTAAACTTGTGTATCACAGTGGTGTCTTATGGTGAAGAGAATTTTCTTTACAAATTTACCCTATATGTTATCTGCCACTTCTTTATAATTTTCCTTGTGCTTTTCAGAAACCCTTCTAAAGTTTTTGTTTGTGTTGAGGTGACAAGCACTGTAATCATTACTCTGCACAAGGCTGCATCGCTGACTTAGTTTGTGGCACAACTCCTTTTTCAGAGGAGAATCTTGGAAACCTTCAGCAATGCTATCCACTGGCTGTAAATGGGACTGATGTGTCTGTGTGTATATAATTAATTGACAAGGAAACTGTAAAGGAAATTAAAGAACATGAAGTATCAGCCTTGTGTTTTCTATAGGACCAATAAACTTAACATTGTCTTGTGTGTAATTCCTTACTCAACACTTATCTGTAAATGTCACAGAATTACCAAACCCCTTTCCCCACCTTGTAAAATGTGATCCACAGAAGTATATATGATTTTTCTTTAGGCATCCAGCACTGGAAGCTAAATAAGACTTGAGATTGCTTTGATAGCACTGTGTATCAGTAGAACAAAGATGGATTCCAAAACACTATATTAAAGCTGTGGAACAGAGGGTAGTCAATTAGCTAAAGCATTAAAATGAGATTAAAAGAAGATAAAAAAAAATCCATCTTGTGATTGGAGTAAACATGAAATTATATAGGATGGTTGGGTTTTTCTAAATGTCATTCAGTTGTGTGTGAATGTAGCAAACCAATTAGATAAAATTAAATTTCAAGCCTGATTGAATTTTAAATATTCAGTTTGAGCACTGCATTTTGTGTTTATTGCATTGCTCAGGAAACATCTAGAAATGGCTGTTGAATCAAGGAATTAAATGAAACTTACACTGCCAATAGCCTAGCTGGGGTTTCTGCGAGAGTATTATGGCAGTTCTGTTTTATTCAGCACCATTAAATGTTGAATATCCGCAGAACACAGAACTATAAGTCTGAAAAAGGACACACTGGCTGCTGGAGAGCTTTGGCATTTATAGCTGGATAGCAGTAGCAGATAACGAGAAGTTTGATACCGTGGAAATCATAACTATGAAATATATAACAATACTAACCCACAAAGATGGAATATATATCATGAAATATTGGAGGATAATTCAAATCTGTACGGCAATCTGCTTTTCATTTCAAGTGTCGAGCCTATGTAAGCCATAACTTATCCAGGTATTACTCACGTGGGAAATAAATACAAATTTAGTACAACCCATGAAACAAAAAAAAAAATCCACATGGGAAGAACAGGAAGGATGTAATGTCCTCTCTCTCCCCACCCCCTCTGTCTGTGAGAAAGAAAAGGACTTCTCTTAGGAAAAACATGCTCACTGCTTGTAGAGCGAGTGGAAGGTCTATCGCAGCTGCAATGGGATGTGCCTGCTGGAGAGATGCATCCCAAAAGCAAGAAGACAGCTCCCTCTTTCCACCTGCCCAAGTAGGAATGAGTAGCCTGCAGTTACCCCCAGGTCGCCCCTGTCCTTAGCACTCTTTGACCACCCTGAGACAAAGCAGAGAGTGATGTTACACAAAATGCGTCATTATGGCCTGTATCAACTGGGGTGTCTTTCCTCCGGCACAAAGGTGTCATTACTGCCTTTCATGCTGCATTTGATGCTCTGGGAAATGGGCTTTGGACCAGAGAGAGAAGGGAGGAGAGGAAACCTATCTCGAGGCTGAAAGGTTGAGACAATATGTCATATGAATATTGTTTTTTCATGCTTTTTATGACAATCCTGCTCTCAGTCAAAGGTCAGAGTTTCCCATTATCCTGTTCCAGCGTTATCAAAGCCATGGTAAGAAAATATCTGAATGAAAGCTACTGATACCTTCTTTTTTTCCTCAACTGATAAAATAGAGCAGCTCCCGGCAACAAAAAGAGAGAGGAAAAAAGTAGCTCGCTCTCATTCTTTTATTTTCCATTTTTTCTGCTGTAGTAACCTTTATACTAGTATCCTTTCTACTGTCCTGAGGCAATCAATTTTCTTATTAAAACCAAAAGATACAAATGGTGAATGAAGCCATTGCAATGGAACCTCCCCAAAATCATCTCTTTGTCTCCTTTTGTTCACCAAACCCAGAAATATTAACAACTGGAGGATGCTATGGAAAGGGATCTTGTGCATGTTCCTGTGCCTGCTCAGAGAAGCAGGAATCTATCATTCAGCATATCCACAGTAGGTGTTTTTTTAAGTAAAGAAAACTTACTGCCAGACGTTTCAGGAAACTGGTATTTTATTTTCTTTATTTTACCGCAAGAAAATGCTGACTTTCTAGCTGATTATTTTTTCTTGACAGAAGCTACAGACTCTGATTTTCTTTGATCCCACTGGTAAAATCTATGTAGTCTCATTAACAGATCCAAGTACAAAAGAAGTGCATAATTTTCAATATAACTTTACAGAGAACCAGCCCTCTCAAAAGCACCATTCAAGGTAGTTCCTGCTAGAACACAGATGAAAAAGATCACTTTGACACACAAGCCAAAGCCAGCCAAGCCTTTGGATCATTCCCAGAGCTCAGAATTAAACGTGTCTGTGAGACAACCCGTTCTAGATAATGATATACAAATGAGTATAGCGTGCATCCAGCTTTGCTTTGGCAAGTGTCCTGGGCCATGATTTCCTGTGTTGAGGATCCCACCCTCAGACTGGAATAGCCAGCTACACAAGTACAGGGTGAGGAGCAGCTGGCTGGGTAGCTGTTCTGCAGAAGGCATCTGGAGTTGTCATGTGTCTAACGAGATTGTGCTTAGATGTTGTTGTGAAAAAGGAAAAAGTCAAGATAAGGCAAGTAGTGAAGTCTTGCCCGTGGAACACATGATGCAATCCTTCTTACTCTGCTCAACTCTCCCACAGCCTCAGCTGAGTTCTCTGCTCCTTCAAGAAAGATGTGGGTCTATTGAGCAGAACCCCAATTGTTCAGTAGTCGAGAAAACATGACCTGTGAATAAAAACTGAGCAAGTTGGAGTTATTCAGCCTAAAGAGAAAATTGGAGGAATATCATGAAAATAGCCTTCAGACAAGTGAAGGCTGCAGCAAAGAGGGATAGGGTAGGAGAGGGAGGAGGACAAGAATTCAGAGTCTTAAATGACAGCAGCAAAAATTCAGCAAAGACATTAAAAAAAATTTCTAGCAGCAGGGACAGGGTGCCACTGGGCTAGATTGCCTTCAGAGGGTTGCCAGCATTGGAGAATTTTGAGGACACATTAGAACAAGAATAAAAGAATAAGACACATTGATCAAGAATAAAAATGGATACCACCAATCCTTCCCTAGGGCAGGGATGTACTAGATGGCCTAGGATGCTACAAAATTCTCTGTCAAATGATACTAATGCAGTCTCTGGTCAACCGCAGCCTCTGCATATCACACACAATCCAAATTATTTGCATTGAGAACTTCTTCTGCATGGCCTGCATGGAAGAGGTATGTGCCAGGTGACTGTCCTAGTGGCAAGGCAATGCTGCCTCCACCTCTGGAACCTGTGACTGGCACTTGAAAGCTGGTTCTGGGACTACTTTCATAAAGATCCCACTGAGAGGCTTCTCTGCTGCTTTAGTAAGAGCCAGTGATGGAGCAGACGTCTTCCCCCTGAGGCTGCCTTCATACCACAGTAAGGATTTGAAGATCTACTATGCCTCCTAGCTGGATGGCAAGACAATTGTTGTGTTGGTGATTAGCAACCTCTCAGTTAACCAGAGTGTTTCAGGGGATGTAATGGGGAAGTCTAGCACTTTGTATGGGAAGTGACTGATTTATTTTGGGGGAAACACAGGGTGTTTCATGAAGGATCCACCCCGAGGTCAGCCAGTTTATCTATATCGTATGCCATCCAGCATCAAGGCTGCTTCTTCCCCTACTGCCCATACTCCAGGCTGTGCCTGAAGTCAGAGAAATGTCATGTCACTGTCAGCTAATGCACAGGAGGCTGTGGTGCGGCTGAGTATCAGAAGGAAGGTGGCACACGCTTGACTGACACTGACAGCCGGACATTTGGCAAGCGAGTTTTAGATAGGAGGACTTTTCTCTATGCTATGAAGCGCTTTACAAACACTCACTAAGCTGCATGCTACTTCTCATACCACCTTCTTACAAATGCAGAAGCTAAAGCTCACCAATTTGGCTTCGCTCCTGGCAGAAAGAAGAGACAACTCGGTGTTGGCTGGACAGTGGCAGCCACTGGATGGCATTTTTACCACCCTGCCTTCAGCGCAATGTCCTGAGCATGTTTAGATGACTCGTCAGGGTGCTCAGGCGCCGTCAGCACTCCCTCCTGGCTGTCCTGCAGATGCTCCGAGGTGAGGCAAGCAGTGCTCCTGCTACGTTACCAGCTGCAGAGCTTGCATGCATGCAGTTATGACCGAAACAGGCAGGACAGAAACCCTCACAGAAAGGACCGACTTCCAGAGCCCTGTCTTCAGGCAGCCAGGATGTTGCATGCGTGCACTCCCACTGCCATCCATCACACTCACACATGTTCTCACAGGTCTGCACAGCTGAAACAAAAATTGCTTTGTTTGTGTCTACCAAATTAACCCACATCTCCACCTTCGGTATAATTACACACAGATGTATCATGAGCTAAGGCAAACCCCAGACCTGCATGAGTAATTGTTGTACAACAGCAGCAAAGGACGGTGTGTCCAAAATTAGCAACTTTGCTGTAGTCCCAAATTGGCTGTTTGCCACTGAGGCATTCTTTTTGCCTTTTCTCCTTGTTGTTTTGGGGTTTTTGTTTGTTTGTTTGGGGTATTTTTGTGTTTTTTTTTCCCCCTGAGGTCCAGTTAAAATTATGACAAGATGTTTTGGTTTTGGTTGTGGTTTTTTTTTTTTTTTTTTTTTTGTGAGAGCCACTGAATTCCCAGGCACCTAGGGACTTTGGTTTATTTTTACGTCATTGGAGGCTCATGTCTCCTCTCAGTGAATGCTATGCCCCGGAAAACCTTCCCCTTGAGCACTAAGCTGTGCAGGCTGGAGCAGCTGAGCTTGGTGTAAGCGCAGATCAAGCGGTGGCTGCTGTTGTCTCTGCCCTGTGACCGAGATGGTGGCACCAGCAAACTTCTGCACAGTGGCTGAAGAGAGCAAACCTCTGTGCTCCCTCCCTTGCAGAACGCCTCCAGCAGTGACACTTTAATAACACAATATTCTCGCCAGGCTGCAAGTGTTTTATCAGAGGTCAGCAGCAGAAATTATGTTTGAGAAATGATTCTGCTCTTCCTTAGTCTGGAAGAGTAGCAGCTGGAAGAGCAGCACCGTGGGGGCCCGGCCAAACATCCCCCCCTGCGCAACTCCAAGTCTCTGAGCGCAGGGCTTCTCCTGGCAGGCAGTGATGGAGCAGCCCACAGGAGTCAGCAGATAACATGAAGTTTTAATTTCCCCTTCCTCCTTCTGCTTGAGTGGCAGACCCCCCATCTTTTTTAAGGTGGATGCATGATGTGTGCTGCAGCCAGGGTGGAATCCAGCGTGAAGGGAAACTCAGCCTGGGGAAGCTCATGAGCCATGCATCCACAGCAGAAGTCTGGTCTCCCCTCGTGGCAGTGGGACAGACACGAGTGATGCAAAGCTGGTGAAAAGCTGCAGTGCTTCAGCTGAGTGATGCTGTGGGATCAGAAAAAAAAAGTCATTACTGGCCGTTCACAGGTTATACTGGACTGTTTGGATGAAGAGCAGGAAACGTTACTCCCGCATAATCTTTACCTTCAAGGCCGTAAAAACATTCACCAGTCAAAAATTCTGCATTCTCAGGGGAAGTATAGCCACCGTGAAAAAAGAGCCTACAGTTTTACATGGTATGTAACTGTTAAGTCAGCTCTGTCAGTAGTCTGTAATTGGCCTCGTCAGGCCCTCCCTAAAGCTATAACATTACTTGCCTGTTTATTAGTAGCAGTATGAGTACTGAGAAATGACCACTGATTTGGGAAGGAGTTTGAGTTCCTCAGTGGTTTCCACAAAAATTGGGAAACCCGCCACATAAGAGAAAAAAGATACATCTAGGTTATTAGCCACGGGCAAGTAAAAAGGAACAGGGTGAAGTAGTCATAGAGCACTTACGGCAGAGTAACTGGAGAACCGGTTGTAGTTGGTTATACTTTGGTTGCTACTCAGGCAAAAGTTGGAATTATTTTCACAGGGGATGTGCTGATACTGTGTTAAGAGCAGACACGATGATTTATCAGTAGCTAGAAATCTCACCCTGTTGTGTGCCTCTGGTGATGCTTTAGTTATGTACTTTCTTGGCACCAGTTTTTAGGGCTATACTTTTTATGTATCAGAGGATACTGATCCCACGGCCCCAAAACTTTTTAATCAGCTACCAGAAAGCAAAACATGTCCATGGCTTGTTGGGAGACTGCAAAACCAGCGTGTTTTGGGCTTTTTTTAAAACAAGACTGTTCTCATTTTTCTTAAATCCGGTTCTCATTGTACATTGTACCATATGGTCCTCATTTTGCAGGTGCTGAGCTTTTTTTCCTCTGCAGAGTGTTTTATTTTTTTGGCTCTGCCCGCATTGCTTCTGGGCAGAATGAGAGGACTTGCCTTGTCTGTGTATGTGTTACTGACTCCGAAAACACAAGTTACATGACAGTTCTATAGTGCCACCCGTTATGGTTACTTACATGAAACTGCAGTGTGAGCAAGCCCTGAGAGGTAAAAAACACTGAGCTTGTAGGAAAATACAGCTTAGCATTATCACAAGTACTTCTTCCTTTCCTTACTGGAAATTGCCAAGGTGATCCCCAGACCTATTGCGTAGAACTGTCATGCATAAATTTAGTAATGAATTTGATCTGTTGGCCAACATTTGTATTTAGAACTGATTGTTTAAACTTAGTTCTGGCACTATTTTGTGACTTGAGTTGTACGCTATTGTAAATGGATTCTGTTGAGTCAGACTTAGCCTGCAAATTGAATTTTTAGAAGACGAGTTTCTGCAGAATCTAGGAACAATAAAAGTATTTGTCTGAGGTTTATTATTCCAGAAGAAGTGCGCATTTATTTTTAAATACAGATAATAAGCAAGCAGTGTAAATCCTTGAAAATAAGTTAATGTTTTTTAATGTTCAGAATAAATGGCAACTTCTTTCCCATTGTAGAAAGATGACTCTCCTGAGAAATGCCCTTGTCTGAGGACAAATGCACTTACATGGATCAGATATTAGCTGACTTGGGTGTGGGAGGCAGAGGTACTGAATAAGCTTCACTGACGCTGTCAGCAAAAATTCCTCTATTTCAGGAATCCAAGATCTCACCTCCAGATTCTCATCTGAGCACAGCTGGTCACCTATAACCCATCTTGTGCACGTTCGTCCACCTCTCTTGGCCTCCATCTCCTTTCTGCCATCCTTCTACCCATGATGAAGACTGCAAAGTACTGTGGGTTTGCTCAGAGCCTGATACTGTGAAAGAAACTCAGGGTGACACTGAGAATGGCGATCACGCTCCTGCCATTATAAAATGCTAAATAAATAATGAAATATTTCATTTTAATCACAATTCATCTCTCTTAGATCAAAAGAAATATTCTAAATGGGAAGGAACTTTTAAAATGAAGAATGTGCTGTGAGGAAGTCTGATTTAGTTTTGTAGCATGAATATTAACCAAAACAACTGTAAATCACCAACATCCATACAATTATTAAGGAAGAAGAAGAAGAAGAAAAAGAAAAGAGGAACCATTTAAAAGATGTTGTAATTTTATAAGGCACAAAAGCAAAGTGAGAACAGAATTTGTGGAGCAGCTTTTGCCCAGCACTCGGCCTTGGTTTCTCACTTCAAACTTGGAACAATCCACAGTCTTTTAATGGGAGGTAGGGGTGGTTGTAACCTTGCAGTGTAAATCTGCCTCTCTGTTTCTATTCTGCAGGCTAAGGGTGTCACATTAGTGTCACTGATATGTCACCTTAACAGTCCTTTCATAAACCCACTGGATAGTGACTCTTGCCACGTAGAAATTTCCAGAAAGATCTATTTTACACCCTGGGAAGTATGCATGTACTCCTGAATGATTACAAACTCTTATAGGGAAAAAAAATTTAAAGAGAAACCGAAGCCTTTGACTTTTTTTTTTTTTTTTAAGGATGCAAAAGCTCAGCAGTTACAACTCCTGGCTTTAGCTGTTTCCATAAAGCATTAAATGCTCAGTAACTTTTCTCAGACCCAGTGTGCCTAAAGCATTAAGTACACATAGGACAGCCTCTTTTTTTTTTCCAAACTGCACAAAGCCTCACTCTCTCCTTAGACGTCTCAAAGCAGATGTTTGTTTATGGGCTCCATTTGGTGTTGCCTGTAGGACTGGCTTCCTCTCTCCTTCATTTTCCCTGTTTCCTGCCTTCTCCCTCCCCTTCCTGACTTCCGAGCCTCTCTGCTTAATAGCAAGCAACATGCAAGGAAAACCAGTCCAATGCTGATTTCCATTCCGGTTTCACTCCCTCTCTTCTTTCTCCTTCCCTTCCCCTTTTTCTCTGCAAAACGTTTGCAATATTTACTTTGTTGGCAATTTAGGTGTCTGCAGACACCTTGGAATAACAGTGACACATAGTCTGGCTCGGCAGGGAATAGATAGGGTTACGTAGCTGATGGGAGAGTTAAAATTGTTTTGGAGACAAGCCAACAACACACAGAAAGGAAACGTAGGTGGCCCTGCCCAGAAACCTTCCCCAGAAACAGGTGGGTAACAGGAGACGGGCCTCCATTCTGGTTTTAAGAGCCTGGTAAGCATCTGGGTGTTGCTATTGCCTGTGCGTCTGGGAAGCCACCAGGCTTATTTTGTGCCGCCCTGAATAAATCTCAGCATCTCCCCTCAGTCTCCATGGGGCGAGGCCACTGCCGGGACAGCAGGCTCAGCCAGGCGTGATGGCAGGACAAGAGGACCGAATGCGGCAAAAGACTTTTGGATTGGGAAATACTCCGTCAGAGAAAAGGGAGAGGTTGGGAGAGGGCAGAGAGGGGAGAAGGAGGCGGAGAAGGGGAGTGGGACAAAGCGGGCGGGTGGGTATTCACAGCATCCTAAACTCCTCAATAGGGCATTGTCCCCGGGCGGGGATCCTGCTGGCGGTGGGGGGCAGGGGCTGCTTCCCACAGAGGTGGCCAGCTGGAAGGTAGCCTAGGGGGCCCAAGGTGGCCCCAGAGGCACAGCCCCCCCACAGCTAGGGAAACATGGAGCATCTTCCCCAAAATCCACGTGGCACTGGCTGTGTTTATTCAGGTCCCAGCTGTCAGGAGCCTGTGAATGATGAGAGATTTTTTAATGATGGCGCTTTCAACCATAATGATTAGTTTGCATTGCTTTCCATTTTCAAAGCTGTTCTTTTTTTTTTTTTTTTTTCCAAGGAAAAAGTCTGAAACCTTTCTTTAATGAAATGTGAAGCCCAACACCCTCCTTTGCATGGGTGCCTCCCTCCACCCCCGATGGAGGAGCTCATTACCATGGGCTTTTCAGGCTCACAAAGACTCTGCTCTGCTAATACTCCACAGCACCTTTCACATGCTCATTCATGCCTCTTTTTATTAATTTATTTTTTTCCAGTGTAGTTTCAACAAACGATCCAGGGGGAACATTTCTGATTTGGGCTTTAGGAGGGAGGGAAGGAGGAAGGGAGATTTCTTCAGATCAAGGGAAGTGGTAAAGCTTTTGCCTAACTGTAAGCACATGAATGTACTCACCAAAATCTCTGGAAATGTAATATACGTGCCGGGGGCCTTGGTTCTCTTCCCAGCTCAGTCATTCCACAGTGCGAGTACCATGATTCCCCCCTGTAAAATAGGGCAAGCAGCACTTGCCTCCTTTGGACGGTGCTATGCACCTAAAAAAAAAGCCCATAAAAGCCACGTGACATTACTGTGTCCATAAACTCAGCAGTAAGTTCAAGCACTTGACTGCATCAATGTCCTTCAGCATTACAGAAGGGTAGGAAAGGGAAAAAAAAAGTGAACTGGGCACATATGAACTGTTTAAAACATACTGGAAATTAAGAAAATAAAATAAAATTTGAGCCAGGTGTCCTGACTGCACGCAATACTTTGATCCCTTCATTTTTATCATTTTTGTTGACATAGGACTTCCTCAGGAGACCATTGAAACTGAGGAAAGGAGTCCCACTGGTTTCAACCACCATTAGAGAAGACCAGCAGATCCTGTTCCACTAAGATAACCAATAGTTGGTATGTAGTAGATAAATGCCAGCTATGAAATGCACGAAGTCAGAGGCCATTTCCAACCCAGGGCAATCAGGGCCAAATAGGTCCATTCTCTTACTGTTATTTGAATTAGAGCCCCAAAGTTCAGACTTGAGAGCTTAGTGGTTAGTCCTGCAGCACCTCAACACCTTGTTCCTCCTGTAGCATGCAGACCTAGGGGCTAAGCACTTCGCTGTCAGAGTATAAGGAGAAAGTGGCATGACTCAGAATAAGACCTGTAACAGCTGAGCAGGAAGAAACCTAAAAGAGGCAGTGAAAAGGACACAAAGAACACTGAGCAGGAGAAGAGCCTGGCTTGCAGTTGCGGGGGGTCTGGTTAGAAGATTCAGCTCCTGATGTGTAAAATGGGGGAGCCCGGCTGGACAGCAGGGCTGCTGTGCATCTGCTATCTGGTTTCATCTGATGGTCCTCAGTCAGAAAAAATCCCAGATTCCTCTGAGGAGCAGACAGCCTTTCTCATTTACAAGAACCGCTAATACTTTTCATAATGGCCAGATTATGTTGATCTGCTGGTCTCCATTCTGTAAACAGAGAGTAATTAAGCACTTGCTGAGGCAGAATGGTTTTGATAGTGATGCTCACATGCTTAAAATTTGCTATCTGTCATTAGTTTGCTGAAGCACCATTGCATACAAAATGAACTGAGACAAAAGTTGCATCTGGCTGCCATCCCACTTCCCTGTTTGTGGCCTTAGTGCCACTTAAGACTGCTTGAATTTATGCCTATGAATTTAAGATTGATTGAATTTAACAAAGCATTATATACACATATAGTATGAAGAGTACCTTGTGCTCCAGTCACACTTCCTCTTCTCCTGCATCAAATCCCAAATCACATGCAGAAACTCCCTTACCATGACGGTACATCATAGAAAACAGTCGTGTTATACCAGAGAAGCGAGGTTAGTAGTTTTACACTACAAAAACTTTTCCAAGATTATAGCTTTATTGGTCTAAGTGATAGTGTTTTTCTTATTTCCTTTTTTCTTTTTGCTGTTTCTGCTGAGAAAAAACGGATGCAGAAACTTGAAACATGAGCTGAACCTTTCTCTAGATGATCAAACGGTGAGAAAAGTCACGTCAAGAGACAACATGAAGAAAATGAGCTGCTGGGCTCAGACAAAGAGAAGGATCTTCTAATCAATTAGACAGAAAGGTAGGACCCAAGAGTCACAGCCACATTTGTTTATTACTTCTCCTGAGCAAATGTCTGGATATAGAAGAATCCTCTCAATTTAAGAGCATGGGGCAGAAGTGTCTCCTGGAAAACAAAATAAATCCTGCCACCAATTCCCTCAGACGAGAGGCTGCAACTCACTGAAATAAATTAATCCGGGGCCCACTGCTGCTCCTGTCTGCGCATGGGAGGACGGAGCAGCCAGGGCCAGGCTGGGGGGCTCAGCCCTCTTCCCGCCTCAGCACAGGCAATGGGCAACTCAATACCTCCACTGGAGACTGCCTGAACTTGTTTTTCCCTTGTGTGGAAAGCACACAGGGCACGGTCTGTACTGCAGAAATTAGAGACTGGGAAGACCAATTAAGTCACTCAGTTCGACTCCCTGAGGCCAATTCAAAGACTGTTCTCTCTACTAGATACTCTATTGTGGGGTTTTTTCAGTGTAATTTTAAAAGTCCCAAGTGACAGTGCTTTCATTATTTCCCTGGGGAGGCTACTCCACAATCTAATATATTTCACTGTCAAGAAGTATTTCTTGAAATTCCTGTTAAAATTTCCCTCCTAATTTCCTTCCATTTACTCAGTTATGTGTATTATGCTATTCTAAGTGTCAATTATTAGTTATACTAAAAAATTCATCTCTATTTCCCAAATGTTGGTAGAATGTCACAATATCCCATCTTTGTCATTGTTTAGCCAGGCTGAGTTTTATCATGAATTTTTTTTTAGTTCAGGCCCTTTCTGAATTACGTTGATCCCCTCTAGGCACCTTTGCGGTACACAGTGCATGTGCTGTAATGATGCAATATTCCAGATGATGTTTCTCATACAACCTTGATGCATAAAATATTTCCCCTGCCTCTGCAGCACATTGACTGTTGAAGGTGGTTTTATGTCTCTCATGTCAGCTTGTACTTGGAGTGCATGCCTAATTTCATGGCCCATGCTCACCAGTGAGCCTCTTTCATTAGCACCAGTACCCAGTCCTTTCACTTCTGTGTTTGGAATTATATTTGCTAGTGTCCACCGGATCATATATTTTATAATTCAGTCTCATTTTATTATCTGTGTTCATGTTACTAACAGATCACAAATCGGGGGGGGGGGGGGGGGGGGGTATTTAATTCTCCAGTATGAAGTAATTCACTTTTGTAAATCACAGCAGCACCACATAATTTTCATGGATATGGTCTTTCTCTATGTCCAGCGGTATAATGCAGGATGTTATCAATTCACTAATTAGTTATTCAGAGTTATCCTTTACCTGTTTTCTGCATAAAAATATCTCAGTCAGGTTTTAGAAAGAGATTTCAGGAAATGCATTATGGAACATTCAAACAGATGCACGTCTATCCAAATAAAGCAATGAAGCTTCTATAGTTAAACTGATTTTTCTTATTTTTACAAATGTGAAGCATTTGCAAGGATCGCTGTTGATTTTAAATTTTTTTTTAAATAAGTGTTTTATGTACCTTTTGGCTCAAGATTTTTGTACCTTTTCCCATCTCATGTTTTTTTCAGAAGTAGTTGACCTTTATGTGGTAGCATTATTAAGTAATTTTATTATTATGCTGAGCCATACTGTCATCTGGAGTTGCAGACTTGTTGAGGATGACTTTTTCCTAGACTTTTTCTTTCATCCTTCATAGCAAATGTTATGTTGTAAAACTACTTTTTCCCTGCAAGTTTTATGAAGTCCATTCCCACATTCATGCATGGAGTCAATCCTGATCCTGTGAACATCACAAGAAAAAGCATGTGAATAACACCAGTAGATGCCTGAATGATCCTGATTATTTGCACAAAACAAGGCATCCACATGCCACTGTTTAAATCCAAATGAAGAAATTGTCAGGAAAAAAATAAAGTCACTCTGATTTGTCAGCTCGTCTTATTCTAACAAAACCCTGCTTTGGCAAAATGTCTTTCTGGACAGCGAGTTCATAATCTCTTTTGACAGTTGCTGGTGATAGGTTGTGTTAATATGAATGACTTTACCTTTTATAAATGCCACCTGTATTATCAACATTGATTTGAAGGTGACATAATTTTCTTGCAAAACCCATTAGGTTTTTATGCTCTTGGCAAGCAGCTCTGCTTTGATGATTAGACATAGTAACTCTTCTTTTAAGCAAGGAACCTCAAATATTTGCCTCAGCTCTTATGTGCTGGCTGCATAACCAGACATAAAGTAGATGATTTAACTTAAAGTTGTGTTAATGATCTGACACTTCTTTCTTCGTTTAGCTATTTAAGCACAACACTTTAATTATGGCTATATAATCATCGATATCTGTAATGACACATTGTGGGTGATGCTGTCAAACAGGATAAGCATTCTCCTACTCTTTCAAAGCCTTTGTGATCACACAGTCCTTGTTATACAGCGTCTTTCATTCAGCACTAAATTACACTAAACCCTCTCACTTTGACATCTCTTCTTATCAGACGAACTGCTTGCTCCTCAAAGCAAAAGTTTTCAACCCAACTGTATGTTTCCTGGAAGTTGGATATTTCTGTCGCCTAAATGACAACTATTATGATGGTCACTGCAATAAATCCCCAAATGATAACCTCCAAGAGATGAAGGCTAAATTAGCGAGGGAATTCAGGTGCCCCAAAGGTTCAATATTTAAGCGCCTAGGTAAGAACATGGAGGTACATGCCATTTCTTAACGTATATGTATACAGATTTCAGCTGTCTCCAGCTCTAGGCAGCAGCTGTGAGAACATGCTGCGGACCCATATTTTAATTCAGTCACTCAAATTTCACTTTAGGTAGCTAGGTTCTTTTATGGCTTTGGCTCTGGTTGACTAATTAGACAAGACAGAGGAAGGAAGTATTACCCTTATTTTACAAATGAGCAATTCCAGTACAGAGAGATTAAATGTTTTGCCTAAGGAAATATAAGAAACTTGAGGCAGAGTCAGGAAGGTCCACTTAAGCTGTGCTTCAGATCTAGATCTCCTTGGTCTCTGATTCCGGTGTCTTAACAAAAAGGCCTTTCTCCCTCACTTCTCTCAGCTGTGTCGATGCACAAATACTGCTGAACTGGAGATGTTGAGACCATAACTCTGTTTACTTCCCCTGCCTTTTTTTTTTGTGTGTGTGCATTTTCTGACGAAATGGTTAATTCTTCTCTTTTACGTAGTTTTTTGTACCATGACATTCCCCCTGCTTTGCAAGTGCCCTTCAGTAAAGCCTTCAGCAACACAGCTAACATCTGTCACAGGGTGTTTTTGCATCTTCATTGTCTCCCCAGGGAAAGAGTGTTGTTTTGGTATGATTTTTCCAAACACGTGTGCTGCCAGGTATTTGTGTTCGAGGAGGCAGGTGAAGGTGAAAGTGCACCGTGGTAGTGAGGTTATGACAGTCTCTGCTCTCCCGGGGAGTTTGTTGCAGGCAGGCCTGACTCAAGCATTCACGGCAGCACATGCAAAATTGCATGTTGCTTTCCTGGGACAGTGGTGACAGAGCTGGGATGCTCCAGGAAGGGAAGGTGAGGAGAGCAAAGCTGGGAAGCGGAGCCAAGGGAGGCCACAGAGGGCTGGCACGTCTCCTTCTGCTGCTGCCAGGCGGGCAGGGAGCAAACGCCGCCAATTTTGACCTCACCCTCCGGCAGCAACTTTGGCTTCCTGCAGGTCTGGCACAGGCAGAGCAGGCAGCGTGGCCACTGTCACTTTGCTGCCAATAGAAACCTGCTGCCCTGGGCAATGGCCATGTTTGCCTTTCTGCCAACCACCCTGGTTGCAGCCTTTGCCTGCAAGGTAAACTGAGGCCAAGCACTTCCAGCACATCAGGAGTGGTGGCACTGCCATCGCCCATGTGAGACACAGGACTGCAGGTCCATGAACCTCAGCAGCAGCCACAGCCTTTTAGGGCTTACAGGCTCACTCACGGAAACCGAGGGATCCAGATCCTGGAGCTGTTGGGCTCCAGGTGTCCAGGTGACTCCTCTGGCTTCTAGGTGGCAGAGTTTAGGAAACATATTTAGGTAGGGCTGGAAGTGTGGACTTCCAGCACAACCCACCCAACTGTAGTTCCTTGCAAGCCCACTGACTGTTCACCCAAAGTTTAGCCAAACTTGCTCTACTTTCATAGAACATCTCAGGTTTATTTATAGGGTGCTTTCTAATGAAATATAGCGTTCATCCATCTCTGTCTTGATCGGACCACTTCTGTGATGCTACTTCTGGCAGCCCTGAAGGTGGCTTTTGCTAGCTTCTGGGTAAACTCAGTGCTATGAGCCTGGGTGCCAGCTGGCCAAGAATGAGGTCTACAAGGTAGATTTCCTCAGCACTGGACTGACAGATGGTCAGAGAGAGGAGGCCCCTCTGTTTGAGCATCACACTGGCAGCTGCCCTCAGGAGTGGCACCAGCTGTTGAGGGGTTTCTTTCCCAGGCTGAGGAAGGGCATAGGGCACTTCTCAGGGCGCACGGTGCAGTTCCTTGAGGTTATCTATTACTTCCTGATGAGATTAATTCAAGTGCTGAATTCAGGGAATATAGGTGGGCTGTTTGTTGGTGGGTGGGAAGGAGCAGGTCAGGAAAATCAGGTCAGGAGCACTTGGAAAGTTCTCTGAATATGCATGATCTTGCTGGCAAAGTAGAAGTGGCCCCTTGGTGGTTTATTTAGCATCCAGCTCGGTTACGTGCCACGGTCATCGAAATCCAATGAAGAGTTTTGTCAGGATGTACAGAGGCAGGATTCGGTAGTTTCTTTAGAGGTTGACAGGAAGCCTCTCTTGGCCTGCTCTTTCACATTCACATTACGACTTTCCTTCCTGCCCTGCTGGTTCGCTTCTACAAATGTGACTTCTGTCAGACCTTTAAGGTAAGCATGTCAGATGTGTGCAATGATGAGATACAAGGGAGGCAAAGCTGATCCCAAATTTTCCATATCGTTTTACTTCTACATAGGAACCGACGTCTTCCAAATGCCTGTAAGCAAGCCGAAAATGGCAATCTGCACAGGCCTAGCCTCTCCATAATTCAAACAGATTGACTAAATTTGGGCAGACTGTTTTTGAATTGAAGCAGAAGTCTACAGTATTAATGCTGTGATACCGTACAATTTTTCTTTCTGCTTGTTAGGAAAACGGTACACCGATGTTTCTGCCACAGATAAATCTGCACAGGTGTTCTTCCTAATAAAAGTTAAAGCTTTGTACAGAACTTATGCTGTCTCCATGATATGATTTTGCAAAAAAATATGTTTACAGAGGCACAGCAACATTGTCCATCATTCCTCCTTCTGTGACACTTTAAAGATACAGTAGGTGATACGGAGGCTGAACTTGATCCCACTATACCCAGTAGTGAGCCTGGTGCTGACTTAGACTGTACGTCAGGAATATTTCTGCAGACCATCATTGCAGAATAGTGGGCTCCTTAGAAGGCTGTGACTCTGGGACACACTATAGTAAGGGCACTTTTATGTCAAAAACCAGTTATCATTCTTAGAGAAAGACAATAGTTAATTTTTCATATTAGCTCAAATAAAGACAGTTAATTTTTCACTTCTTTCACCATCATAATTTGGAAAATATAAGTAAATCCTAAGGTCCCAGTGATTCAGAAACTGGCAGCTCTGTTAACGTGGCAGAAATCTATACTATAGTCACTTGCTTCTCCTTTCCTCTTTATTTCTGTCACCTCTGCCATTGGAATCAGATACTCTCCAAATTGAAAACAGGCATCTGATCCAGAAGAGTGCATTTCCCATTAAA
Source organism: Vanellus vanellus (assembly GCF_965231255.1). NCBI lineage: Eukaryota > Metazoa > Chordata > Aves > Charadriiformes > Charadriidae > Vanellus > Vanellus vanellus. The sequence continues at coordinate 68,587,221 of NC_138906.1, read as the reverse complement.
TGCAATGAATCCTGATGAAACCTGACTGGCTACAAATGAACTGCAAAAAAATGAAAGAAAAAGGCAAGTTTGCAATGTAGGTGCAGCCTCTTAATAGGTCTAACTGAAGATCCAGGTGGCTGGGAAAAAAGGGCCAGTCAACTGCTATTATTGCAAGCACTCGGCAAACCTAAATACCTTCCAGGCTTTTCACCATTCAACGTTAGAAATCGGGATCAGGATCAGTTCTTTACTGGAACTGTTGTTTTAATAAGGACTGATATCTGTTTAGAAGAGAATTATTTTTTTTTTCCTTTTAAATAACATTTATGCCCTGTATTATGGGCTTGACCCAGTTACCACTGATAGTGGTAAAAGTCAGCCACAGCTGTGCTGAAGACAAGAGGTACAGTTGTGCTCAAGAGAAGTAGGTGGGAGTTGAATCAGGACCCATGCGTGTGAAAACAGGCCACAGAAAATCTATTGCTTTAATTGCCTCCTAAAAGATTGACATGGTCTAATTTGCTTATGGTTAAACACCATAATTTATGATGAAAAGGATGATTACCTTAAGCATTCAGCACCAATTACTAAGCCTTCCCCTCCTTCTCCCCCAGTATTATTTTACTTAATTCTGTTCATAGCAACAGCAACGACCTCCATCCCTCAGAACATCTCTTTGTGAAAAAAAAAAAAAATATATATATATATTAGCTAAACTAATTCCTGGGCAAACCTCTATATTTCTTCCCACAGATACATTTTATGTTGAGGTACAGTGCTAAACCTCTGGCCATCACAGCAATTTACTGGTTTTTAATGGTTGGAATATTTCACCTCGCTGTTAAATATCCCTTTACCCTTTGTTAAGTTTGTTGCCTATTAAATTGCATGTCTAGCTTTGCAGCTTATGTTGCTGCACCCCTGCTGCTTTAGCTCCTTATCTCCATAGGATTTGCTGTAGCACACACAGCCAGTGGATGAATTTGCACATATTTGCCGTGTGGAGCTTTGACTTTTACTGCTTGCATGTAAATGAAAAGGGAAAAAAAATATAATGAAGAAGTCATTTCCTTTTCATGATCAGCAATTCATCATCACTAAAGCACTGGGAGGAAAATAGTTATCAACTTCCCATTTTAGGTTATAACTTCAAAGCAAACCTTTGATTTGAATGCCAGACTCTGCATGCTGGGGAAAAATGGGGGGGAATGGGAGAGGGGAGAGGAGGGGAGGAAGTAGGAGGGACTGGACCGTCACCTTGTGGTGGTGACAGCACCCACCATCAGAGAGAGAAAAACAGCTTGTTAAGGTACCCGAACAGCCACTGGTTTCTCACTTGCCTTGTTTATGCTCATTCGGGGATTAAGGGAGCCACTGCAGGAGCCCCCATTCAAATACATCCTTACAGTCAAAACTTACTCTGATTCTTGTGGAAATAATCTGCCTTTAGGATGAAATACTCACTTAATAAGTAAATGAAAAAGCCTACATTTTCATAGACTTCTGGAAGACTGACTGTGTTGTACCCTTTTGCTTATGTTTCTGCACTTGGAGCACTTAAATTCAGCATCCATTCATGGAGGTATATGTTTCTGACAAATTTCAGTTAAAACCGTAGATAGTCTGTGTCATAAACAGCTCATTTTATCACTACATGTTTTTACAGTAAGGTAGAGAATTTAATTCCCTGCAGAGCTTGTTTAAAGGTTTTAAGTGCCTGCCTGAGCCCAGATCCATCTTTCAGGAACCTGTTTTTCTGCTTGTAATAGAGCAGCCCCTCATGAGCTCCTTCTCTTCCTCCTTCTTTGCCTCTCTCACTCTCTCTCTCACTCTTTTAAAAATTGTATTATTCCATAGCCAGCATACTCAAGGCTGTTTACAGAACTGATACCTTGGTACATTAGCACTGCATTGATTATGGTTGGAAATAATTGCAGGAAACCATGCATAGCTCCCACCCCTTGTCCTTTCTGCCGTGTAAGCACATTCTTTTCACTTGAATGAAAGGAGGATGTTCTGTATACAAGCTATTTTCAGGCCTTGAAAATGTTCCATATAGGTGCCTTTTGAGGACTTTCTTCAGCCTATTTTTCTGTTAGTCTCTTGAAATGATCATATATCAAAAGCCATGTTATTTCTTCATTCAAGTCCATTGTACTACCGTAAATACTGCTTAATCCATTTCCCCTGATGGGGGAAATGGGCTGATGGTTTTTGAAATGTGCACGCTATTCTCACACATGAGATTATTTAGTGAAAATTCCTATTAAAAGACCATCAGCATACATGCACTGGAAACACCTTTGCAGGAGTCTCCTAGGCTTTTAGAGAGAGCACAGAGAGCCTGACTCCGATGAGCATTTTGTCATTCGTTTCTGCCAGAGCACAGCTCAGTGCCAGATTACATTTTACCTCAATGTTTATTCCTACAGTAACCAGATATGCCTAGTAAGACACTGGCAAGATTTAGACTTTAAAACACAGCCCGTTCCAAACCCTACACTGCCTGTTTAGGACCTTCAGTTTTTTCCGTACAATCCCATCTTCAGTGGAGCAGCACCTAATCCTCTCCTTTCTCGGCAGAACATTCTTTTTGGCAGGAGGGTGTGAGGGGTAATTAAGAGGCCTGGCCCCTGGTTGTATTGTCGGTCATCCTTTATTTGCAGCCTGCTGCTGCTGCTCTCAGCAGAAGGAGGGATGCTCTGCCGGAGGGATGCTCTGTGCCAGCGATGCTCTGGGGCTGGGGCTTGACCCATTCCACCTGCCACAGAAAGGCAAGAGCTCCCCCTGCACTCTGAGTGCAGACTGTATCCCACAGAGAGGGTCTCTTCTGCTCTGCCCAAAACCCACGCTGTAATTTTATTCGGGTAGCTCTGTCCACTTAGGGGTGACAACAAGTCATATCTGGCGTAAACAGGGCCTGGAAGTATGTATCTGCTGTTCGCAAACGGGAAAAAAGGAAAGAAGAATTGCTGTTTTGCTAGACCCATTTGAAATTAGTGGGGTCATTAAAAGCTTTTATTCAAATAAATAAATTCATAAAATTGCCTAGAACTCAATAGCGCAGGATGTCTAATCAATAGTAATTCATTTTCAGAATTGCCGTCTGTTACACAAGCCAGGAATTGCAAGAGGTAAATCACGACAAACACTGCACGCACAGACAGCATCCATTATATCACAGCAGGGGTCACGCTGGAATCACTTCATCTGTTTTTAAGGTTTGAAAGCCCAGGATGCAGCGGATTTTCAAACAGGCCCATCTGTGTGATATTTCTGGCCACAGATCTCTGGTTTCCCCACTGACGGTAGTAACTAAATCTCCGTGATGTACTCCATGCCACAGGATAGATTATTTGCATTAGGAGTAATCTTCTGGTGACTCTGCAGGTGTCTGTAGCTGGCAGAGTGAATTGCAGGGATGCGCTTAAGCAACTTTGCTACTGAACATGATTTAGGCTTGAAAATTATTACAATGGGTAGCTGAACTTTTGGAGCTGTAGCCTCTGCCCTGTGCTATGATTATTGCCTAACTTCTTCCACAAAAGGGGCAAAGCTGGAGTGGGGCCACTGCACTGTTTCTCCAGTTTTTCACTGAGCTTTCTGAATAACAAAAGAGAAAAATAAAAAGCCAACCCAGCCCCTTGCAGGCTTGCTGCTGCCTGCTACTCACCTAAGTGGAATTTTTTTTACAGTAAATTCCAATTCATTTAAAGTTCTGGCTTTAATTCTGTCCATAGATGATTGTGAGAAGTTCACTTTTATAGTTTGGAGGCATTCCACCTGGAAAAAATTAGCTCTGGAAAATGATATTTCCATCTGTTAAAAAACGGGAGGGAGTGGAGGGGGCAGGGCAGGGAATAAATGATGGTCTATGTAGATTAGGGCCAACATTTTCAAAAACAGGAACTAAAGTTAGCCTTGTGTATTCATACTCACACACAAATAAATATATAGTGCTTTGGGAAATTGTGCTAAGCCTCTGCTAGCCCTGTCATAAGACATAAGACGTTTTTTTTAACCTGACCTCATCATTTCAGGCCATAGTCAGCTGTCCAAATGTGGATGAGAGAGAAGCTCCTACTCATCCTTCTTTGTGACAGCGATGACCGATGTCCCAGGGAGCAGGGTCCGTGTTTGTCTTCCTGCGGAGTGAAGTGCCAGTGCAGGCTAGAGCCTGTGGATCTGTTCATGGTTAAAGGTTAAATACTCCAGCCTGCCATGACGTTGAACTTCTGTCTGGCTACATTTCCTTTAACGGCAGCTTCCACAGGAAAATTACAAACCCACAAATTTCTGCTTGGTGTTTTAATTGTCTACAACACATTGCCGGGAGCTACAGTGAGTTTTGTAATCGGCATATGTAGCTGGTACTGAAAGACCAAAGTAACAGCAAGTCCAATTGAAGCAAGACCACTTAGCACGCAATTACGTTCTGCTAATCCTACTGCAACAACCACATCCAAAATGTCAAGGGACATGGCTGTGCTTTCAAACCCTTATGAACAGAGCACAATTTATTTTAATAAGTTATTTGCCTGCAGCTACCCCTCATTTCTTTGCTTGTTTCTGGTCTAAGAAAGGCATAAGGTACAGTCAATGCTGAGTATTTGCTCCCTTTAAATGTGGGATTTCCGGGGGCTGATGTGAAGACCTTGCCTTCCTTTCATCCCTACGCACTGTGGCAGATGAGACAAGTGCTTGCACCTCCTTGAAACACTTTTCTATCTCTTTAAGGCAGGCCTGCTTTTGCTGTGGCCTCTTTTTCCTTTCTGAACCGATGTTTAATTATTCTTTGCACGGTTTCTTTTGCTATTGTCTTCCCGTGTTTTATGTCCTGTTGTATTTACTGGATCGTGCTTTTCAGCTCTAAAGTGTCAGGGGAATTGATGTAGCTGGACAAAAATACTTGGATCTACCGACGCCTACCTCTAGTTTTCCCCAGGTTAATAGCTTCATGGAGGACAGCAGGGCAGCGCAGATGAGAGGTGTTCTCACTGAAGTGTGCACAGAGCCATGACATCACCTGAGGTGTAGCTTTTGAGGAGATGGACTCATACATTGTAGTATCTCCTCCAGCAAAACTTCTACTAAACTAACTTTGCTGTGTGAGGATTGAACTTAATGCCTCTAAAACATACTGCAAATAATTTAACTTTGCACTGATGTAGAGGAAGGGCAACCGCGCTCCATAAACACTCATCAGATCAGACTCACAACGTGTAGGTATGCAGGCACGTTAATTTCCTTGCCTATGCTCCCCTATTCAGGAAAGCTGCTCTCATTCAGGAAGGATGCTTAAAGCCCTCGCAAATTTAAACACTCTTCCTCATCTCTGGCCCTTACAGATGTGGAAACGAGCACACAAGAGGAAATCCTGGCCCACAGAAGCTCTTTTCACATACCACTTCTAGCTTGAAGAACAATTAATACAGCCTAATTTATGAGCCTGGGTTTGTAATAACCTTGTGCTATTGAGCCAAGAGAATTAGTCCTATCCAGGCATTCTCTGGACTTGCACGAAGCATATGTTCTGCAATTTGGTGGTTTTGCTGCTGTTTGCTTTTAGCTGTACCCATTTGGCATAGCCTAACAATTGGACATTTTCTCCTAACGCCAGATTTCACAAAGAACTTTCAAGTGCTTCCTGACCAACCAAGACCTGCAACTCCGGCGCAGGAGTTTCCTACTGCGGGATAGGACTTTCCCATGGGACCTGCTTCAGCAAGGCCTTGGCTGAAGCACGTGTTGGTCTGCAAAATGGGAGATCCGCTCCTGAACTCTAAGAAGCTCCTTCTCTCAAGGGTTAGGGCTGCTCTAGTGCTTTGACAAACCAGGGTGTTATGGCTTAAAGTGTCCTTCCTCTCTTTGGAACTGTAAGGGTCTGTCAAAGAAACAGGTTTAACAAGATGGTGGTGACAGGTGTCACAGCGACCAGGGGAGGATGTGTGTGATCAAGAAGAAAGGAAGAAGGGATGAAGAAAAGGGGAGAAAAGAAGGAGAAAGGGAACCGGAGAGACAGGCATAGATACTACAAATACTGAAGCTCAGTTTGCTTGCAAGTGGGATGTAAGGACATTAGACTGAACAATATCCCCTCAGCCCAAGTTCCCCCAAAAAAGGTCGTTCTCCGTCAGTCCTCTTTTAATACTGTATACCATGGTGAGGATCTAATAGCAGGCAAGCTGTTATTTTACTCCGTTGATTGTGTTTAACCTCCTGGTTCAATTTTATTATGATCTGCATCATTTTTGTCCTAGTTTTTCTCTACAATACGATCTCTAAAGACACATCACAAAATAGTTGTGGCTTTAAGTTTTTTTTTTGCACCATCAGAGCATCATTACCTGTTCTGCAGAGATTCAGGTAGAAATCTTTAGTCTCTCGCAGTAGCTCTGTTCTGAGCCTTGCAGCAGATGCCAAACAGGCTATCCCACAGACAAAATGTGTGAAATAGTTTCACCGGTCTAACCTCGCACTGTAAGCAAAGAGTGAGGAGGGGATAGAGTCAAGTAACACAGCAGTGATGAAAGCACTGTAGACAGGCAAGGGAAATAAACCAAACCAAAACCAAACCATTGTCTTTATTTCTACTGTAGCTTGACTACTGCCTTGGACATAAATACCTCTACACCTTAACCAAATATCAGTAGCCATATGAGCTTTGCAGTCCGAAGCTACTTATTATAAAGGCTGTATTTGCTGGAGTGCCGTAAATATGAAGTATAGCTGTGTTTTGAGCAGGAATGAGCACTAGCCTGTGAATACCAAGTGGTCTCAAGATATTTAGTAACTTACGTAGCTGATTGCTAGGGGAAGGCGTGGTATTTTGCATTTAAAGAGAGGGAATGAGTGAAACTCAGATCTAGTGGTGCACAGAACAGCCAGTTCAGTGGTCTGAGGCAGAAGGGGACCTCACGTACTAAATAAAGCTCAACCTGGAAAGCTGTCAGACCACCACGGTCTGTTACTTTGGAAGCAGCAGGGCATTTTTGATGATAATAAAGGCTGGACATAAACGGCAACAGACCCATTGCCACATTGCTACAACACCCAGCATTAATATAGACATGTTTTACTGGTTCCTGAAATTATTGTCAAATTTTTCAGCGCACTTGTAATTGGGTCATGATGATGAAAACAGTTCTTCATATGAGGGGTCGTTATGGCTGGCATAAAATCAAATATTTAGTTATCTGTCTTCCATTATATACTGAAACATATGATATTTATGATGTAATGAAATATTCAGACTCAATGCTGAGACACTTATATCTTAGCCTGAGAATTCAGCGAGGTCCTGAAAATGTACTTTGCATACACAAGATGTATATTTCATATAAAAAGATGCACACTGAAATATTAATAACATTTCCCTGAACTCTCTACATTGTATTCTGCAGAATATGACATATGCAAATGCACTCATTACATCGTGAGCTTTACCAGCTTCCACCAAAATGAGCTGTATCACTCAGCTTACTCATGCCATCCATGGACTGTCATTCTAATTTCAGCCCATCCCAGGTATTCTGCACCTTCCCCATTTGCCCAAACACACATGCTGATTTCCAAGAAAAAGCTTTGAGAAACAAGGTTCGTCCTCTGCCTGCCTCTGAAACCTACTTTTCCCACCATACATGAACAAATCTTGCCAAAAGTGGTTTTTCTTCTAACAATAATGTTTGCCGTTTGAGTTTCCTGACAATCGATGAAGATTTTCCTTTTCTCATCCATTCAGTTCACAACAGCCCCTGTTGTATTAGTTAACAATGAAAGCATATAAAACCAAATAAAATGTTTAAATAGCTCTTAGCCACCACTTTATGGCTAAATGACAATAAACCTCTTTCTAATTTATGCAAAAAATGCTTTGTTATCTCACTGAATGAAAAGAGAAGTGGGTCTTTTGTATGTAAAACCACCATAATATGAAGTCCTTGTTGAAGTGAAAAAAGAGAGAGCTCCTGCATATCTAAAAATCATTATAAAATTAAGTCCTTTTTGTGGGAGAAAGATATAAAAATGGTGCAGGAACACTAGAATTCTATTGTTTGCTATCTGAACATACACATTCCATTTGAATTATCTCTTTGGCAATGAAGTAGGTCTCCATGAGTTGATGCCATGGTAGATTTTCAATGAGAATTTCTTTTTCAGGGAAGTTCCTTTCTTTTTCCTGCAATTGCTGTCATTACATTGCTAATGCAGAAGTTGTTATTAAATCACTTTGAAAAATGGGTTTACCCTCTTTCCAAAACAATTTGGGACACTGTTTCAACATCAGTAAAACGTACTCACTTCAGTCGTTTCTCATTACGTTAGTTGAGTCATGGACAATTACAGTTTTGTCCTGGTGTTTTCTGATTTGCCCACAAGATGTTTGACCAAGACGTTCAGAAGTGGTTATTGACCCTAGCTACTCATCAGGAGGCAATTTAGTAGGATCTAATTTGAACACAATCTAACCACCAGTCCTCTTTGTAACTCAGTTTAGTTGTCTAATTACGCCAGTTATTTTTAAAACTGCTGACCTTCCGGTGTTATTATTTCTTTAGTTTCCTCTGCCTGGCTGTGTTTATAGAATGAAGCAAAAAGACCCATCTTTGTTTTGGGCATCTTAAAACTTAGGAACCTCTTTCAGAGGAGAAGGAAATGTCTCGGTAAGCTGTTTATGCAACAGTAACAAATAATTACCCCCAACTTGTTCTTATTGATGGCAATTTTTAATTCTTAAAGTGTTAACAATAGTCAGATATGAAAAACAGCAATATTCTGAAAAGTTGTTGTGTAACCTGCGATGTCTCTCAGCACAAGAGGCAAAGAGGAAGACAGATTTGGGATGAAAATTGACTGCTAAGTGTTACTACACCCCCACATACAAGCTTCATTACACAGTAAAGGAAGCCAGCTATATTGCATCGTATTACTTGTATATTGAACTATTTTAACAAAGACATTTCATAATCGGGTACACAGTGGCTTGCAGAATACAATACACTAAATATGTGGTGGCTACATAAATATTTCAGTATGTTCTGCTGCTTTTTATGTGAAGTGCACATTTTCATTAGGTAGCATACTTTTTTTTCGATGTACAGCGTATCAGTTTTGCCTCATGATTCCACTGAAGCACTTTCCAGATTTTATTATATCATACATATGTTTCAGTACAAAGTGTAAGAGCTTACTAAATATTGAGAATCTTATGGAAACCAGATGTATTTTCTGATGACTTTGTATGGCTGTGTATAGGATCTTGAGCTGTGGGCCTGCAACGGTTGCTGAAACGATAAGGTCAGGCATGATACTAATTGCATGCCCTGAAGTTACGCCTTGCTAAAATGGAATGAGCCTTGATCAGCTGAATGCTTTTCATCAATTCCCCAAGACTCCTAACATTTTTATGCATCTACCATCTTTGAAAAAATCAAGTGTCTTGATGACATTCATCAAAACTCCGACTTGGACACCTGCTAAAGAGACATCCCTAAGCCAGGGCTGTAAAACAGAAGCTGCTACACTTTTATTTTATTCTCTTTAATAGGTCAATACACAATTAATAAAGTCAACCCATTGGGAATTTTCAGACTCACTGTATATCTACTCATATATGCTATTTATAGGGCCTCCAACATGGCAGCATGTTTGCAACTCACCGTTTTAAACAGGACTATCCCCATACAACTGCACCCATACAGAAGGTAACTGGTATCACAGAGAGAGCTAATGATGTGTCCGTGGCACTGATGGACTGGAGCGGGGCTTAATCTTTGCAGTTTTTACAGCTCACCACTGGGATACTAACCTTCCTAAGGCACATGTTTTTGAGTACATGCAAGAAGAGGACTGCATCTACTGCAAGGAAAATTGCTTTTCATTGATTCTTCCCCCAGCGAGTAGCTAGTGTGTATCATCCTTTAAAAGCAACTGATACTAATCCCTGTTCTCCTAAATTCTACTGTCACATGAATTCGCTATGATAACTAGAACACTAAAGTGCAGTTATGTATCTCCTTGGACAAATGTGTGAAAAAAAGAGTTAGGTAGCTGTCAGTCTGCAATAACAGAAACGCTCGGAGGTGCTTAGAGCCAAATGATTCTGTTATGAGTCCGAGTGCTGTATTTCTGACTCCATCCACAAGCCTCAAGCAAGGAAAGTCTGAAACCTCATGCAGTGTACATTAAACCACCACTCTTCTACTTTCTTCTTTCCATGACTTTATTAAAAATGCACTCCTGTTTGAATTAAAGTAGATATATATGTCATTGGGGTCTCAGTTATCAAATGTGAGCAGTCAATAGAACTGCTGAATGCCATAATTTCACTCTCTGATTCAAATACAAGAACATATTTTCCTATTTTATGTGGCTTTAGGCCAGTGTATATGCACTAACTTAAAGCTCCCATTTAGATGCTGTACCAGTAAGGTAAGAGTCCTGGCCCTGCAGAGTTTTGGAAGAGAGGACTAAGTCAGGTAGCACTGCCCTCCCTTCTGGCTCTCTTTGGAAGATTTTCCCTGTTTTCCTCCATTAGAGAAATTCATCTCTTTCCCTCACTTCTCAGACTGCAAAGTAATGCCCCTCCCTCTGGGGTGGAAAGGGTAGTACCCCTGCAGCCGTGGTAACTCATCAGCCTTACCTCCCCTGCCATATCCTGTATGTCAAAAGTTCTTCACCGTTATTTTAGGAGGGGTTCTCCACTCCCTTTGCAGTTAGTGCTAAGGGTCAAAATCCAGCCAGTTATGCTCAAGCCTATGATGACTTTTCTACTCCTATTTCAGTGGCTCAGATATACTAGCCAAGGTAAAGATCCAGATTTGAATTTTCTATAGGAATCAATGAAATAGCAATGATTCTATTTTTTTCTGTGTCTGTCAACAGGTTGGATCAAAGGAAGCACTCTCGTCCGGAACACTCCCGACTTCTGTGTATCATCTCCTTACAAAACAAATATCATTATTGCTGTGACACATATGTTGCACATTGTTATGTATTATGTTCAGTTGTAAACAGCCTAAAAAATTGAAAGGACTTTTTTTTTTTTTTTTAAGATGAGTTACACTTTAAGAACTTCTGAGTAATATTAATGTCCTTAGTAAAGGACAAAGGAGTGAGCCGCAGACCTAAGTCACCCTCTAGGGATTTGACTACTTGCCTTTTTTCTTTGGTAAAAATCTGTGCACTTTTCAAACTGAAGGTTACATTAACATTACACAGAGAAAGTCAATTAATTTAACAAATTATCAATTTGTGGAGTTTCTTGAACATGCAGTAACATGCACACAAAGCAGCTCTTTGTGATCCCACAGATGTTCTGTCCTTAATGCACAGCTTCATTAATCATGTGCTATGCATGTTATTGTCTAAATTGCAGTGCCATTTGAGATAGGGAAAACATTGGGACAGAAATGTTTCTTACCCTTTGCGCACCAGTAAAGATTACAAATAAGCAGAGGATCTAAAAAGACCATCAGTTCAGTGCCGTGAAAATTTTGTTTTATTCTTAAAACTGCTGTGATTCACCCAACCAAAATTTCTTTTATGTTGGTTTATATATTTCTAGACCAAAACTGAGCATAACCAGCACTACATATCCAGTTCATGCAAGAAAAGCAGAAATCTGATGTAGTTGCACACCAAGAGTGGGAAGGCAAAGGTTTCCTCCTATGGTTTGGTTATGCCTCCAGGAAACTAAGAAAATGCTGTTATAGTTAGTGTGATTCTGTTACAGCAATGCTGTGCAACACCCTCTCTACCCTGAGCGCAATACTGACAAAGACATTGGACTAGATTTTCCCCCTTCCTAAATGGTGAATGAAACTCAGCCAGGTCAGATGTACTACTTTACAAAGATTTTTACCGTATCTGTATTCTAATGGCCACTGCTGGCTGCTAGCTGGGGTCTCCATTTTCTTATGTTAGATAAACTTATAAACAGATGGCTATATATAAAATTCATATGTGAGCTATACTTTGAGAGAGCCTTGAGTGATTTGATATGAAGTGTGAGGACCCTGTTGGCCTAATTCAAGGATATCTGTGGCTTAAGGCTAGGACCTTCTCTGCAGCGCTAAGCTAGATGTCAGCACTTAAACAGCAGAGAGACTGTGGCTTAAAATGCTTCACTTCCAACTACGTCCATAGCACTCATCAGTCACTTGACCTGAATACTTTGAAACGGACTGTTGTCTAATATATCCTGTCAGAAATTCTTCATATAGCCTTACTCAAATGTAATTCACATATTCCAGGTTTCACAGATTCCATGATTTCTTTGCCTAGTTGCCTATAACCACTTAATTTAATGATGGACACAATTTGAAAAATATAGAAAGGGTCACATTTTTATCTCTGAGAAGGTGATGAGAAGTTTACACTTGGAAGGATAGGTACAATTCAGAGACATCAAGAGCAGAGTATAGCATGTATTTTGTCAACTTACTGACATATATTTAAATATTCAAAAAAACACCTGCCATTAAAAATGTTTGGATTCCAAATCAGCTAATGAAATGGGGATATTGGCAAACAAAAATCTTAAGCAAAACTAAGAAAAAAGGCTGCTAAGAAGGGGTTAAAGAGAAAAAAGTTACAGATGTGGACAGAAAGACCTCTCATTCAATGCAACTATAAAATCAGTCTTAGATACCCTCACAGGGAAGGAATGCTACGATTAGGACCGTTGATCTGGGAAGGCCTACTTGTTACTTCAATCAAGATGAAAAATAAATTCAGAAAGCAAAAAAGTTTGTTTGATTTGTCGGGCTAGAGGAAGAGGGAGAGTTGTTTAGCCACTTCAGGCTAAACGATGGAAGTGACGCTGCACCGTCAGTTCAACCTTCACTTCAGTCTGATGCCTTATCAGAAGTTGACACAAATTCACCAACATTTCATGCTGCTTATATTATTGCTTCTGTACTGTACAGAGCGTGAGCAACCAAAGAGTGCAGCTGTAGATCATATCCCTGTAATCTTGCTATTGATTCATGCAATGCCTCAAAATGGAGAGGGGGACAGTCAAAATGGACTTCGACACCCTTCAAACATCTCAGAAAACTACAAATTGGAGTTGGGATACCTGTTGTGGAGGAAATGATGACATACTCTTTAGTCCTCCAAGGCATTCAGAAGAACACAAATGAAGCCCCTGTGAGAAGACAGGTATATATGCAAAGGTACATTCGCAGGAGGCTTCTAGTAAAGCCATGTGTCTAAAATATAAAAACATTAAGGAATTTTAACACGGCTGCTCCACCTGTACAAGAGGGGTTTGTGCCTATCGCAAGTGCCGTGGGCTTGTCTCTGGATTCTACCTGTTGTTAGAGGAGAAGGAGCATGAGTTAAAAAGGTGTTGCCTGTAAGATCTGCGTAGACTATAGTGATCCAGAAAGCTACACATTTCTTCTTTTTCAAGGACTGCTAATGGAATTAGAACTGAAATCTTTGTTTTCACAGATATGATATTTGTCAAAGAAATCCAGTTTATAGGCTTATTTTACTGCTTACTATATTAGAACATATATTGTATCATGAAATGATATTTAGTAAATGTGAACTTTTTTGTTATAATGTATTTAGATCATAGTGAATTTTTATGTTGAAATGTTTAACATTTTGAATATGAGGGTTTTTTTAAGGTTAAAAGATATACATTAGATAACCTGGAAAGAAAATGTATCGTGTCAGGTCAAATTAAATTTGCAGGGTTGAATTTTTACCTGTAACAAATAATGCATCTTTCACACAATTGTGAAAGACTTTTAATTTGGTTTTTAGAAACTTTTTGTATGGTCTTGTATGGAATTTTTTAAAAGTTTCCAGAAAGGAGACAAAGCTGAAACTTACCAAAAAAAAGTTTTTCTTAATACTTTGCTCCCATTGTCTCTGTTCTGCTTCCGCACAATGATACCACCATACAACTTACTTGAGAAATTATATGTAAGAAATAGTTAATATGAAATATGTATTTTTTGTAGAGTATATTCTCTCCACAGATTACATGACAAAATGTCTGCATAAAAAATACACATATAAAAGGGACACAATGCTTTTGCCTCATATTTTAAAAAACTATACAGTAAGAAGGACTTCTCACACACAAAATTTCACAAAAATAACTTCATTTCTTAACCAATGAAATGAATGAAATTCTCTAAAAAATTTATTAAAGTGCCTTTAACTTCTTAAGATTAATTTAGCAACTTCTATTTGTTTATGTCCCTAAATTACTTTTCAGCTGTCCTTTTAGCCATGTGGAACACAGGAAATTAATTTCTATATATTTCAAGTCTCAAACATATGCATACAAAACAAAACAAGCCAGCCTGGAACACTAAATACCTTTTCAACACAGCACCGTACCCACCTTGTACTCACACATCTTTTCTTATTGATTCAGGAGTATAAGATAAAATATTACAGAGCTACAATTCGGTGTAGGGGGGGCAGGGTGGGGTGGGAACAAACCATCACCCGAAAAAACCCTGCATCAAAAACCTTTAGTGCTTTAAGTACATGGGCACCCATAAAGTATGATGTTTCTGAGCTAAATCCTACAGGGAAGAAAATGTTAGGCATTGCTTTGCAATTTGCCAGATGTTTCCAGATTATTTTTCGCTTTCCATCACAGTCAAGTTAATCATTTTCAATAGGCCACCCTGCAATGAAAAGTAAAAGTAACTTCCTTAGACAGCTGCTTTGCATAAAGTGTTTGCTTTCAAGGACTATTGTGCAGACAGGAGACACTGACAAATAATAACAGAAAAAAAGGGGGAAGGAGAATGTGCTTACCCTCCCCCTCTTAGCATTTCCACCCCACCCCCTCCACCCCACCCCAAAACCAAAAGATAAAAAGCTTTGTTGAAATGTTAGGGGAGGCTAAACCAAAATCCGTCAATGACATCAAAAAGCCAACTTGAGCTAGTGCGAAATATTGTCACCCCATTTTCCTTTACAGCAGTTAATAACTGTCTGTGTAGGGATACTGCCTAAACCAGGCTGTAACATGTAGATAATGACTAAGTGATAGAACAGTTCAGAAATAGGACATGCACTGAAAGGGAGAAAAAAGTACAGTGAGAGTGGGTTAGCTCAGGGTACACAAACAGACCCAGGTCCGCTTGCTAACCGACTTCTTTTGTATTTTCAAATAATTGTATTTGTTATTCCGCAACTGCTTGAAAAGATATTCTATGGCCACGGATTACACATGGAGAGATTTGAGAGAACTCAGCTGGCAAACACATTTCTTTCTGGGAAAACCCCTACATACATCAATATAAAAAATGCAGACATAATTCTAGTGTTGAAAACCTCCTCAGTTTTTATTGCATAATTATTGTTTTTAAAGAATCAGATTTTAAAAGACCCCTTGCCAAAAATATGATTTTATGGTAAAATAATGGGTTTTAAATTAGGCATAGGGAGTCCTCAGTATAACTGAGATTTTAATGTTCACAATCATCTACTTCTCTAGTGTCTCAGACATCTGCTATATCTTTGGAAAGCTGTCACTGTTGTAAGATTTTCATGACTTTATCTACTGAATCCAGCTTCTAAGATCCTAGATGTCATATAGTACTCCAAAGAATGTTTACTATATATACAGTAATTGCCATGCACAAGCAAACACACATGTTCACACGTGTATCTAGAGAGACATAAGAGAAATATATGCATAAATGTTCTTACGCATAGATATGCTTGGGGGTGTGGCATTAACTAGCGGATGCACAACACATATTGGTTTCAGTTACTTCTCTGAATTTAGTTACAGTCTCTTCTGTAGACAGGTTTTGAATATGATCCCGTGACCCTGACTCTAAAGAAGAAATAATTTTGTTAATACAGAGAGTGTTGTACAGAATATATTGATATATACCACAAAACTATGAAGTATTGAGTCAGTAAGGCTCCAGTGGCTACTGCTGGATGGTAATTTTGTATTAATTTTATATTAATTATTAATTATGTGTTAAATGTTATATTAAGTGCATCATATTGAGGCATAGATATGTGCTTTTTTCTTGAAATTGAGATATATACATAGTCCCAAACAGCTTTTGGGTTTTAGGAAGGCTGGGAATGTGAGCTTCACAGCTAAAGCACAGCTCTAATGTTTTTGATATGCATCAGTGAATAGCGGCCTTGTTTTCTTACAGACCATTTGGCTGGGCTTTTTTGTTTTTCTATACAGTTCTTGTGCTTCTCTTTTAAAGCTTCAGCTCTCCCCGTACTCATGGTGTTATTAAAGGCATTGCAAAACTGAGATGACAGCATCAGCCCGGGCCTTTCGTCCTGTCTGTCCCTCCCCATAATGCCACACTCACCTCTACATAAGCAAGTGGTGACAAAACCTCTTTTTACCCAGGGCTCAGCCCAGCTGCCTAAATATTGTCGTGAAGGTCCACTTGAGAGCATCTTGCCCATCTCCAGCTGCCTCTGCAAGAGGCGGGCTGTTGTGTTGTGCCGGCCAGCCCTCTGCCCGCACCTGAGACACCCCACCATGTCCCAGACCACATTAGATGCCTATAATGAGACAACAAAATTGAGCAAACTGCATCAGCCAGGCCTGGGGGGGCACAGGAGCAGCCTCGGGGGGGGTGGCCAGCTTTTGCTGCAGCTTGCCCGGCTGCTGCCTTACTGAGCCTGCAAGCGGCAATCCGCCTCTGAGGGACGCGGTGCAGCACCCAGGGAGAGCGTTGGGGACAAATCTTTCAAAAAAGTAATCAAGTTTCAGCCCTTGCCACTCGTTTTGGGTTTGCTCCATTTAAATTGCCCAGGTTTCTACTAGTTTTTAATCCCAATGACGTGACTTCAGTGTGTGTACGTGTGTGTGTACAGGAGACTTTTGGTCTTCCTGGGGGCACCGACTCTCGGAGGAGGTCTGGGCACGTGCCCATGGGTCAGCCAGAGCTGAGTGGGTTTTCAATCTTTTTATACTTGGGAACCTTGGAACACTGTCCAGTGGAAGTGTAGGCCAGTAGGAATGGATATAAACCTTCTCATTACTTTCTGCAGATCTAGAAGGGGAGCATTTGAAAATGCCTGTGCTTTTTATCCTTTTTTCACACAGCCACCACGATTTACTTACTCCTTGGCAGAGACTCCAAGCTGTCTGCCACCGTAAATCAGCAGTAGTCACCTCAGCCTTCTCCCAGAGGGTTCAGGTTGAGGTGCATGCAGGTTGGGATGATTCATGGAAACTTTGACAGCCCCCTTAAGGATTCTTTTATGACTTGATAAATGCAGAGATGTGCCAAGTTTTTTCTAGGTGAATGATACTTGGATGTTTGCTGCTGAGAGATTATAGTTTGATATAAATGTCCAGTCTGTAAAAAATGTGCATTTTTCAGGACTTATTAACAAATGCAGTTCTTGCTCAAGACCACGGTTGTATGGTTTTGCCTTTTTAATCTTAAAAGTAACATATGGACTAAAGCCTAGCATTTGTCAAACTGACGTGGGAACAGATCAGACATTTATAAATCTAGTCCATAAGCACATTTTCTCATGTTTGGTTTAATCTGATTGCAATTATATTGTGTTGGGAGAAGAACAGTAGGAGCAATACCCCAGCACCTAGGTGGGGCCAAGATCCGAGTGGCTCTGAAAATGCGAGATAGAAACCCTTGCACTTGGCAGAGCTATCTCCATGGTTTTTGTGCCAAACGAGCAACCTGATGAGCACGTGTTCCTCCCCCTGCCTCCCTCCCCCCGCCCCTCCCCATCCCACATGTTTCACGCACACTCATGCAGACAGCATGTTTCCAACGTACCCCTTATGCCAGGAGCTACAGAGAAGGGACGGGTGAGAATCCAGACACATCTCTGGGCTGTGAAGAAGGAGGCTGTGGCACGGACACGCCGTCGGGCAAGCAACGCAGCGTGAGGCTCGGCGATAATGTGTGGGCTCGGCCGGGGTGTTTGGCCGCTTCCTCTGACGACGGTAAAACCCTTAAGCCACAGCAGCTAATTTTAACTTGAAGGTTGCCGGAGACCAGCTTTGCAGCAGGACGGGCCGCTGCCCCACGCCGTACCTGTCCCCTTGGCACCC
Organism: Vanellus vanellus; assembly: GCF_965231255.1. Lineage (NCBI taxonomy): Eukaryota > Metazoa > Chordata > Aves > Charadriiformes > Charadriidae > Vanellus > Vanellus vanellus. The sequence goes on along the minus strand of NC_138906.1, from coordinate 68,569,181 downwards.
GGGCTTCCCGGGAAAGGCACGGAGGCTCGCGGGGCAGGTGGGAGCCCCGCTGCGCTCCTGCCGGCGTCTCGGTTTGGCGCAGGTCAGTGGAGGCACAGGCTCTGTTTCTTTTCAGGAACACAGAATCGAGTGAGGGAAGACAAAAAGATTCAAAAGGGAGAGGTGAGGATATTGATTTGCTAAAGATCAGTGTTACTCAGAGCCCGAGCTAGGATAATAGAACCGCAGGACACGTCCTTACGCAGGCAGCAGCTATTCACAGCCCTCCTTGAGATGTATAGATTTAATGGCAGCTGTATCCCCTTCTAAAACTGCCTTGTGCTACAGTATGTACTGTAAAAATAGCACTCGCCACACAGCAGGTTTCTATTATAGGATTAACCAATTGTGCCCACATTGTAAAAACCTGCTAACGACTAGCAAAGGCAAATCTCCCCAAAGCAGCAAGGCAATGAGAAAAAAAATGAAATAGTAACAACCTGAAAATAAAATTCTTCAAACCTGATACATCAGAAGATACTGCTTTAAAAGCAAATGGCACAAAACTGTGTCAATTATTCAACTAAACCCAACTAACTAAACTTCCATTGCTTGTTCCCGTATGTCCTATGCGTCTGCATCTGTTAATGCCTATAAGATTGTAAAATGGCAGGGGAAAAGGTTGCATGTAAAGTGTGTTTATTTATGAATTCCATCTTTAATGATTCTTCAGCTAAACCAGAAGAGGCACGGATGATTCTGACTGAAGTGGAAAGGTTATGTTAACAGCATTATGCAATCCCCTGCCAGTCCCTGCAGTGACCAGTTTTACGCAGCCCATTTAAAGTAGATAACTCTGAAATAAATTCATTTCTTTCACTTCTAGAGTTGACCAGGTCATTCATTTAATTAAACTTCAGTAAGTATAAAAAAATCTGAGCGCTGCATTCAGTTCAAATGGTCTCACGGTATGTCCTATTTTAGCATACGGTACCAGGCAGATCGCCGGCTCTATATGGAAGGAGAAATTCAACAATACATTGCAATAAAGCACTCTCCTGGCTCCCCAGTCAAAACTTACTTTCACCTAAAGTATTCTTTCTTGCTCTTCCTTATTTCTAGGATCTTGACATAAAGTCGTCAGCATTCACGCTGTAAGATTAGATTTAATGTGTTTCTAAAGCCTCCCATTAACCTTTCAGAAAGTCTGACATTTCCTGATTCACCAGACAACTAAGTCTTTTTCTATCGGGGTAGACAGTCTCTTCTCAAATCACTTGCATGTGTCAATAATGACTCCTTTCTTCCCCCACGAGCTGGAGGAGAGTGGGGCCCCTGCTTCCTTGACTGAGGGGGGTTGCTTTCGCAATGGCTTGTGCACAACTGAAAGGCAGAGATGGAGAAATGATGTCGAGCAGCCTCACAGTCAAAAGCTTCTGCAGATAGCCTCAAACACAGACCTAGGTGGACTGAGCAGTAGATAATTCTTTATTTAAGGCACTGACAGAAATTCAGTCTTTCAGGATGCGTATGAGCCTGAGAAAAAGCCGCTATTATTCTTGAGTTTCCATTCCTGCTGAGCCAGCACCTGTTTGCACTTTTCCCTCATTCTGGACAAGCAAAGATTCTCACTTAGCGTGTAATAAAGTGTTGCTTTATTTCCCCTGTAAGCCAAACGCATTGACATCATTGGGTGTGTGCCTGGTTTATGGCCTAAGGATTTGGCCTTTTATATGTACACAATTATCTAGATCGCTTTTCCCTGTCCCCCTGCCCGCCCTGCCTCCCTCACCCACACCCCCCGGCCCCGGGCTCAGGTCAAAACAGCAAGTCCCTCTGTTCTATTTTTTAAGTTCATATTTGTGATCCATGTGCTCACAGATCTATTTGATTGCCACGAGACACCAGGGTGCAAGCCATTCTGTACTCTTTAGACATTCTTTCTTTTTTGTGAAATTAGAAATCAACCGGTTTTGAATATTTGGGCAACTTTCTTGTTCTGTCCTGCAACTACAAAAATCAAATATTTTGTATGACCTAGATACCATGAAAGGTCTTGACTGAGTTCCCTTATGTCCATATAGAGTGATTTATCCCTTGACAATGATGCCTGCATTTTATTATACTTTTGAGGAAGGAGAAAAGAAAGTTTGGCTTTTTGTCCTTAACTTCATGTTTCCTTCCCACAATCCAAGATGGGTCTCAGAAACATAAATGCTTATGATTTTTCCCACAGACATGAAGGACAAGATATACCATCAGGAATTCACTGCCGCAAAAGCTGATACAAAGTAATATCTTTTATACTTGCTTGGAGGCCACACACAGCTTTTTTATGCAACTCATATGTTGGTTATTGTAAAGAAGAATTGCCTCCTTCTTTCCTCAATGTCGTCTCTAATTACTAGTTGACAGGAAGTACTGTGTGCTCTGTCTTATATATATCTATATATCCATATACATCTATACATAAAAATATAAATATACTTTGATCTATATCTATCAATGTTGGTATTTATATTGATATCAGTATATTTAGATATTTATAAAGATATATAAACATATAAATATGTATATATATTGATAACTATATATTAATAGCTCACAACAGGTATCAGTATCAATCAGTATCCTTAGACATTGATATCAATTGATAAAGACAGATACTGATAGGCACCGATGCTTTTTGATCTGCATATCGATATCAATAGGCATCGATACCTTTTAACTTGATACCTAGTACTACATACAGATATGAAAAACTATTGATAGATATTGATGGCTATTGACAGGAGTTGGCATCAATACCTATTGATAATATTAAGCATCAGTAGGCCTGATAGGTATTTATATTGATTGGTGCCCTGCAATAGATAGGCACTGATACCTGTCAAAATCTATTTCAAAACCTACTTGAGATGTCAAAGTTTTTTGATATCAATACTGATCGATGTCAATATGTATGGATATCTATTGATATGGATAGGCATCACTGGGGATATTGACAGGCATTTATACCAACCAATATTGCAGGCACCAATATCTATCGATATTGATACAAACTGGCAGCTATTTATATTGATACCTAACCATAGAAATTGATACCTATTGATAACGAAAACTATTGTTATCAGTAAGCAAAGATAACTATTGATATCAATAGGAATTTACAGTTATATATAACAATACTCTTCAATTTTGATAGGCATGAAGAGGCACTGACACCTGTTAGTTTCTATAGGTTTCAATACTGGTCAGCATCAAAACCTATCAATATTAATTAACATCAGTACTTGTCAACACCTATATCAATGGGCAGTGCTATCTATCAATATTGATAACTATGGATATTAACACCTATTCCTAGTCACTGATAATAACTAATATTGATACCTCTTAATAAGCATTGGTATCTTTTCCTGTCAAAAGACATTGATACCTACCAATATAGATACATTTTAATATTGTTATGCATTGATAGGCCTCAGTACCAATAGGTTTTGATACTTATTGGTAGGTATTGGTATCAAGAGATATTGATACAAATTGATGCCTTTTGATATCCATACCTATTGATAGACACCAATACCTATTAATTTTGATACCTATCAATATTGATAGGCATTTATGCCTATTGTTTTGGATATTGATAGGCATTAATAAGTATTGAGATAAATACCTTTTGATATGAATACTAATCAAGAAGATTCAAAACAGAGAGCTACTGAAGCTTATCAATATCTATCAACAATGATATCTGTTGATATTGGTAGGCATTGATACCTATCAATAGTGGTAGGTATCTTTACCTAACAATTTCAATACCTCTTGAATATCCAATTTCAATACCTCAATATATCACACATATTGACGCCTATCAATAGTCACAATACCTATTGATATTGATGGATATTGACAGCTTGATATCAATACTACTACTACTTTGGTAGTCATCAATGTTTACTGACATGGAAAATATACATATTAATATACACCAATATTGATATTTGGAATATCAATAAGCATCTATGTCTATCTATTTGGATACCTATTGGTAACAAATAGCTATTGACATTAATAGGTATCAATACCTTTCCATATCAATAGGATAGGAACTTACAGATAGACATTGATTTAGATACCTATTATAGATATCAATACATATATAGAGATAGATAGGCATTGAAATGTATCAAGACCTATAAGCCTTAATAGGAATTGATAGATTTTATATCAATAGACATCAATAGGTATCAATACTTACAGGCATTGATATATACCAATACCTACAGGCATTGATAAGCGTCAATAGACATTGGTATCCATTGATACCTACTGATATTGTAAACTATGGATAGGTATCAATACCCATCTATTTTGATATCTATCAATAGGTAGCAATATCAATAGGTATGGATACCTATCAATACCTATCAATATCAATACTTGTTGATAGGCATCTACATTTATCATTATAGATACCTATTCTCATCAATACCTATCTATATCGATAAGCATCAGTAACTGTCTAATACCTATCAGTTTTGATATTGATTTTTATGTCAATAAGCCTTAATTCCTACTAATATTGATACCTTTTGATATCGACAGCCATCGATAAACAATCAATGCCTATCAATTTTGACACCTATCAATTGGTAATGATATGGATAGATATCAGTAGATATTGGCACCTATCCATACCATTAGGCGTTGTTAGGCATTCACACTTACTCATTTCGATGCTGATTTCAGTATCTATAGGCATCAGTACCTATCAATATTGATACCTATTGATTTTGATACCTATCATCAATAACAAAAGGCATATATACTTGTTAACACCAGTGGAGCTGCTCTTCATAGCACTGTAAAAGCACCCTGACTGCAGAGTTTCAGCCTCAGGCTTATGCTAATAGTTGGCACCGTGCATGTTGCTCAACAGCACTCCTCAGAAAACTACAGAGAACCTAACTCCTGGTGTTGCAGAATTGACTGGAGGATTTCTACCTGGGGACCACAAAAAGAAGTGGAGATGAGACCATGCCTAATTTTTGAAACACTGCTACCTGACATGGGAAACCTCATGAAACATAGCAAGTAAGAACATATCAAGAGGCCCTTGAGAAGCAGACCTAGTAGCATTGCAAAATGTGTGTACTTTTCTATTTGTTTGACCATCTTGAGCCATTAATCTGAACCACAAGGGCATTGCAATGCTAAAGGTTTACACAACATTCAAAAACGTATGGATTATGGTATGTTCTGTGCTCCCCACCCTCACACCCCTTCACTATTTCAGATAAAGAACACTGAAATGACACTGAAACAATTCATTTACATCAAGATGCTGAGGTGTTACCTCCTATTCAAACAGAATCACAAAAGACCTGTGCAAAATTTGCTAATTTATGTTCTGAAGAAGGAAGTTCTTCACAGGAAGAACTCTCTACAATAATAAAAGGTGGAATAAACTAATCTCTCAGGGCTGAATAAACAGTTTGGGGAATCTCCTTAAATTTCTAAAATTCAAAATATGCATTTACTTATCCTATACTAACTCCTACATTCAATCAATTTGTCTGACATAGAAAACTTCACACCTTAAGTATTCCTTCTGAGTACTTCTGTCTGAAGTGAAGGCCTGATTTGCATTAGGATCAAGCTATACTTCTCGGCAATGCTATGATGATAAGTCGTGATGCAACAAGGGGACCAGGGAACAGTGTCAGCTGTCAACATGGACAACTTCTGTGGAGTATGTTGATAATGCAATAGTGTGTTGGAATAAAATGGCCTGACGGTCTGGCTCATATGGTGAAGAATAAATTCTTTATATGGACTACTTTTCCAAGACATCTTAATGTAAAGACTTACGTGGCAAATGCCTCCATGGAGATAACTCATGCATGAGTAGCATATATTTTCATTATTGATTCACTAAAAGGATAATATTGCTACTGCAAATGCAGGAAAATTGTCTCTATGGGTCAAATTCCATTTTAATCGCACTCCAAAGAAGGTAACAAAAATACACTGGGGATTATTTTTAGCCCACTCATCCAGACCATCAGATGTACTCCAGTCTAGTTAGTGGCTTAACTTTTCCAAAACCATAGGCTAATATGTTGTGAGCTGCACTAAATATCACAAGAAGAGAATAATAAACAGAAAAGAGCCTACTCCAAACAACTTAAGCTTTAACAAGCTGGTGAATCATGAAAGACACTAAGTCTTCCTGGGTCGATGAGCATTTTGATAAAAACAAATGATAAGTACAGAAGATAAACACCAGGAGATGCATTGTGTGTCAGTGCTGAGCCTGTGCCAAGAGCAGAAAGTTAAATGCTTGTTGCAAATTTGAATGCCATTCCAACTTGATTGCAAGGGCCCAGACCTACAGTACCCCAGCGAGGGAGTGGGACAAACCCAGGTTCAGCCAAGAGTCCAGACCACCAGTCACCTCCCTGGGGATGGGGACAGGCTGAGACATTGGCCCATGGATGAGCCTGGATGGATGGGACCCATGTCTGGGAAGGGCACGGCTGCGGGGAGTTGAAGACCGGCAGTGCTCCGGCATCACTTGGGGAGGGACTCATGGCCTCAGAGGGCTGATATGGGATACTGGGCCATGGGTAGGGTAGGGGGACCCCCAGGGGCTGGGTAGGGATGGTCAGCACTGGTGGCGCCCTTGGGGCCATCACAGCAAAGCAGCACTTCAAAAAATGTCTGGATGTGCATATACCTGATATGTATCAAAGTTCCCCTAGCAGACCATAGCAGAATGTAATATATTGCTTTGGAGAATGCTTCCGCACTCCTCTACCTATTCCTACAGAATTTGAACTACGTTAAAATAGTGTTGAGGGAAGACCTCCCCAGCGTGTTGGATGCTCTGTAAAATAAGCTGAGGGTGGGATTTCTGAAAACTTCTCTAAGATTATGATCCAGCGGGAGCAGAGTAAGGTCAGTGCTGAGAGTATACAAAAACCCCACAATGGCCTGTCACATGTCATTGCTGGAAAGGAATCTGAGATACACAGTTCATTTCATTTCAGAATGTGAAATTTCCCAGTCCTTGAGAGCTTTGGTATCTGAAATTCTAATGCTGGACCCACTGTAGTTAAAACAGAGCATGATAATCCAAGCTGGAGTAAGATATATACAGCGCATTCAACTTGCAAGTGACACAGACATGAAGAAAATAAGTGCCATCATATTTAAAATACATTTAGGCTTCTAATTGCCAAGTATAAATCTAAATATACCATTTTGAAATCTACCCTATATAATCACATTTGAAAACTCTGTGTTTAGTAGGAAGTAATTATTAACTGTTCATTACCAAATAAAGCAAATTATTATTTTTTAAAAGTCCTTTGCTATCTTATGTATCTAGATTTCTATTCTGTTCTGATCCCAGTAATAATGTATTAGAATACCTTGAAAGGTCTAAGTAAACTTTTAAGGAACTTATTTTTCCATGTACCTAGGCCAAAAGTTTTCTACCTTTGAAAGGGCCACTTATAAGAGTTCAGAAAAAGTAGCCAAGAAAAGGAGACCTATTTCCAGAAATTTTATATTTGCTGTACAGAAGATGTACACTTCACAACTAAGAAGTCCAAAACCAGTAATACATGTGCTAGGAGTATTCTTGCTGGTAAAGTTGCGCGCTGCTCTCCAAGCACTTCCATGTAGAAATAACTATATTTTTCTACTATGAAAATTTCAGGAGAAATAAGCTGCTTAGTTTACAGGGACATTCTTGTTGCTGTTTAAGTGACCAGTTACGCTGTCCATGCTGACAAACCAGCTAACACTAGCATCATTCATCATCTCTCTCTTTGATTACTTCTGGTAGACCCAGTCGTGTTTGTATTTAGATGCTCGGTGCAACCATGGCCTGCGCTGCTGTCAATGAATCTGGGGTTTGCACCAACACCCCATGATTTGGGTGCTGCAAGAGATAATGCAGGTTGCCCCAGGCACCTCCCTTGTGTGGACAACCGAGGGGCAAGATTCCAAGCAGTCACAGCGCACTAACCTCTTGGTCGAGATGAAGCCTTCCTCTTCAAAGGCGAAAGGCAATAAGACATCATTTCTCCCTCTTTCTCATGGCAAAAGCAAGTATGTTCTCCCAAAGCCAGGGCCCCAGGGGATGTGATCTACCTAGGACTGGGATGCCTTAATAGCAATATCTCTTAAGCAACTGTGCCAATATCACTAAAAGTGCAGAGATGGACTAGACTAGCTAATCCATACTTTCTCTACATGGAAATGAACGTAGGCTAGTCAATAAATTGACTTTTTCTACATAAGTGATTTAGGACCGTATTGTGAAGGACAACAGATGAACTCTTGCAGGAGTTTAAGCTACTACTACAAAAAAACATGTCTCTCCAGTCTAGGATTTTCATGGGAGTTCGGGTATTTTATGTATTAGAGAAGTGAAAGAAAAGTGAGAACTAATGGTTTTTATTAGTTTGTGTAGCTGGCAAGTGTTTTATCCTTTGCAAAAAAAATGCAAGTGACTGAAGGTGAGAAGACGCTATAGGGCAAAAAGATGTTATTGGAGGAAGAAGACAGCAGGCTACCCTGTCAAGGGGGATCTCAGAAGACCCTCTAGTCATTCTGCTATGCTGAGGCAGGCTCAGGGGGACACCTGTCCTTTCAATTCTATTTCTGCATGCAAATGTCCTTCAGTTATATTTTATATATATATAAGCACATACGCACATTTCATATGCTCTCTTTTTTAAAAAAAAAAGGAAAATACTTCTATGCCAGCAACCAATACACTATGGAATAGCAAATTAAACTATAAAGCCTCTTAGGTCTAGATTAATTCTGTCTAATTTTAGGTGCATAAATGAGACACACAGCCTAGGCACAATGTCACCGTAGGTACCCTCTGTTGTCAAGACAGAGACAGGACACCTCCAGAGGGCATTTAAGTATTAAGTGGCTTAAGATCACCCTCAAAAAGTGCCTATCTGTGACAACTGACAGTAAAAGGCAAGTAGACCGACCATACTTTGAACTTAGGTACCTTAATTAGATGCCTGGAGTTAGGTGAGTTGAATCCAGTTTTTTTTTAAGCATGAAGATGAATAGGGGACTTGTGAATGCAAAGTATAGTGAAAACAAATCAGTAATACACTTAGTTATGCTTTCTAGACTCTAAAGGTCAGTTCAAAGCCACAGAGTGGAATAAATAAAATTAATATTTTCAATGGCTGAAAAAAAAATTGATAACATTCCTTCAAGCTAAAACATTTAAAATAGGGGTCTGAGAAAATCAGACCTTTTTTCCTTGCTTTCCTGCTTTGTGTGACATCCTCAAAAGGACACTTGGATGTAAAATAATAATTTTTTATATTGACTGGATGATTAAAGATACTACCAGTGGAATCATAATTTCCCCCCCCTCTCTAAAATACTGCAAACTTTTGTTTTACAAGAATCACCTTGGGCATGATGGAAAGCTCACAGAAAATGATGCTAATTGTTCAAGTTAGTCTCTAATATTCTACATATTTCCATAGCGTTTTAGTTAATTATTTTCCTTTTAAGCTCTGTTATTAAAGAAAATATGTACTACCTTTCAAACACAGCTGGAGAAGTGGCAAGGGACGAGGGTTCTCCATAGCATTCATTTTTAATAAGTCTTTTCGCTCTTAAGCTTTGACCTTACATTTATAAGATAAAAGTACATTTGAGACAGGGAGTGTCCCTGAGTTATTAACAGTTTACTTAATTATTCTTCTTTCCTTGGTGTTAATACTTTAGAAGGCATTCAGAGGAATTACATGAACACACTGTGCAGTACACATAGTGTGCATACCTTCATTACATTTGTCCATTTCCCTTGATCTACCAACCTATTTTAAATGCAATTTCCAAACTCTACTGTTGTCATTCATTTTATGGTGTCGAGGTGCAGAGATTACACATCATCCTCTGAGGTTAGCAGCTCAGAGCCCCTCTCTCTATCTCTCCAATTTGGGGTGCTTTTTGGAGGTACCCAGCGCTGGCAGCGGTGGCTGCACGGCGCCGGAGCAGCAGCACTTGTTACCTAACCTGCTGCCAAAGCAGGAGCCCTGTGCCTGCGAGCACAGTCCAGATCTCAAACAACGTCTCTTTATCCTGATCACATCTGGTCTGGTGCTGAGGAAGCCGAGGAGGTGGTGGTGGTGCCAGCTGCTGAGCCCCAAAGCTTCCAGATCTTCTGGGACGCGGGAGGAGGCTGCCTCATCAGAGGCCGCATGTAACAGCATATTTGCATGCTGTCTGGCATCTTAAAAGCCATTTCTAGTGAATGGGGCCAAACCACTTCCTCCACAGCTTTAGGTGTAGGTTAGGTCAGTATAAAGAGAGGGGTGGCAGTGAAAAAAAAAAGCTGTTCTGGCTACTGTTGTGGCAAGCAAATAAATATGCCTTACAATATTTGCGTTTACCCTGAGAAACTGATGGGTGGAGGGGAAAAAAAAAACAAAAGCAGCTTTTAATTATTAGTCCTTTGAAAAGGCACATTAGGAACTCATGCTGGAATAATTTGGAATAATACCGGCAGTAATAGCTCTGCCTTTAAAAGATCCCCTAATATTTGTTCCAACAGCTCAGTTTATTTTCCTAGTAAACTCCTTTAGCTACAGCCCAATGAAGTGTCGTTACACGCAGCTCCTGAATCCATGGAAATATTTTACAAACATACAGCTCAAAATGCAGCAGAGATCATCTGTGGGGCTCAGGAAAAGCAGCTTTAACACTGAAATTTGTTTCTAAGAGTGCGCAAATGCTTTTCTTCTATCTAAACAGGCAGATACATTATCATTGTGGAAGGTCACTTTCAGAGCAGCAAGAAAGTTTCACTAGGATAAACCTGTGCATACCAAAACATTACTACTTTCTCTCAATTAACTAATTCAATCCAATGGAAAGAGAAACCAAATTGATTCAAATTAAAGTTGGTCTGAAAATTCTTCTAGTCTCTGTGCAAACCTCAGATTTTCTTGACTGCTGTTCAGGACAGACATCACACTGAGATACCTAATGAAGATCAGATGCAGATTATTGAAATAACATAGAGCAGTCAGGTGGGAATTGGAAATTTAGATTCATTCTGTGCTTGCTAAGAAGTCATTATTTAAGAAAAAAAAATCAATCATTTCCCCTGAGTTACTTGGAGACATTAAGCACCGCATGACAGAGATTATTCATGTTTCACTAGCATCTAGGAGCCCCAGTCTCTGTAGTAAGTAATAGTCTCCCTAACAGACGCATCTAAACAAAGGGGAACTTGAGGCACATTTAGATAAGGTGCCCTAATAGAGGACAAAAAACCCCAGAAAGTGAGGAAACAAAAGCTGATCAACCCACACCTTCCAAAATTCCAGTCTAGTGCCCCAAATCACGAGATCGACTCTCCTCTGTGCTATGGCGATACCCTCAGGCTGACTCCTAACGATCACACAATCTCTCCTCTTGACAGAGAGCCGCAACTTTAGTTGTGTTGGTTTTCTCTCCGTTGTACTCTAATGGGTGCGTGCACGTATTTGTTAGCCGCTCTCCTCTGAGGCTGCTTCCCCTTTCAGTTGTTCACCTCCCTGTTGGTTTTTAAAATCATATATTTAAACATTTGTATTGTGGTGCTCGTCTGGAGGCCTTGATCCTAAGCGCTGGGAAAGCCAGACTGGGAATACTGCCCAAGGGAAGCTAACATGGTCTCTTCTTCCAAGAAGCTGAGTAACATCTAGTTTTGTTGCTTTCAGAGAAGGGGACCTTGTCTATTCCCGGGCTGCTCCACCCCTGGCGGGATCAAGCTCATATAGAATATGCTGTCCCTGCTGCAAGAGGTCAACGCTGGCAACCTATTATTTTTTGAAACGTGAGCCCAAGAGATGCAAGAAGCTAACAGTGGAGAGACTTGTTATTTATATCCCACTCTCAACTCACTGCAGAAAAACCAGGCCAACAGTGCAGAGCAGTTTGAGACTTGAAAATGAAACCTGGGCACTGGGATTTATTTTTCTATGGTGGTTTTAAGAGACCAAAAGAGTCTGCAATAGGTGTAGGCCAAATACTGAGGCTGTCTCTGCTCAAGTTTTGAGTGCAGTGAGAATGGGCTTGGATAAAATCCACAGGAGGACTTCAGGATCTGGCCCCATGTGGGGTGTTTAGGGGAGGCTGGTTGTCAGCAATTGGGTCAAGCCAACAACTTCTGTCTACTTAAAATAAAGTCATTATTCTCAAACCCACAGCAGCGCCTGCTCCTGATGACTGCTGCAGTCACTGATTGAAACCAGAATTAGGCAAAGCCTTTCTTGGTCCCTGCTTCTAATTTAACTTCCCAGCCTTGTTATTTCTGGCTGTAAACATTTTTATTTTTTGCTCTGAGAGACAGTTCAAAGTTTTCAGCTGATTGTGCCCAAGTCAGTTTTCTAGCCAGGAGCCTTGAACTTGCAAATAGTTGGTCCAGCCAGGGATTTCTTCATTATTGAGGAACACTGGAGGAAATGCTCTGTAGGCATTTCAGGGGCAATCATCGGCTAACCTGTCCCAAGATATTTAATCTGTTAGATTGTATTTAATATTTATATCATGACAGCATCCAGAGGCCCCAGCAAGACCCCCAGTGAAACAGAAATTGTAGAAATACAGATGTTTACATGATCCCTTTCCCAAAAGCTAACAATCTAAAAGCAGCCTATAAAATGCATATTTAGACAAAAACAATAAAACTGGTAAAGCCGTCACTCTAATGGGTAATCTTATTTGCTTCTATTAAACTTATTTTGTTCATTTGTCTAACCAGCAGTATCCAGTTTGTGTCCAATCAGCTAGCACAGAAATTGATATTTCTGTGCAAAACTCACAGGAAATCTTGCAAGATCGCTTTTTTTGCTATACTTTTGGATAGCTGCAGTTATTCCCTGTTAAAATGATTAGTACTTTAAATGAATGAGATCACCTACTGAATAAAAGCACAGCCAAGCCACACTCATAACATGATCTCATGCAGGCTTGGCTTCAAGAATGCACCCCTGAGAATTTTCTACAATTGTTCATCCAATTGTTGTATGTAACCTCTGTTCAGAAAGGAAATGTGGCTGACAAAATCAACTGAAAAAGAGCCTGCTGGTGCCAAAAAAAATATTAAAAGTATTTGTGCCTGGGTATTTTAATATATATTCTTTTCTCATCACCAAAAAAGAATCCACTCGTTTTAAACAAATATACATAATGCTAATTTTCACAAACAAGGGCCATTCATTTATTTCAGAGGGGGCTCAGGAGACTGGGCTTTAAATAAGCTATGCTTGAGTGTCTCCATGCCCTAAAGCCAAGTAAGAGTAGGACATTTTCTCTCCTTATGGCACCCATATAGTGCAGCACTGCCTGCACAGCTCCACCACCAATAGCGTTTTTGTCTCATCTACAGGGTGAGAAATCACTATTTCACAGAAGGGAATGGAGGCACTGGGAAAAGAAAACATCCACCAGTTGAAGAGTATTTTGGTGCTAAAGAAGGCAGATGATTCCTTTCAGATTTTCAGAATTTGTCATACATTTGTGAAAAGTCCCACATCTGCATAGATGTCCAAAAATCCAGCAGGTTGTGAGGGACTTGTTGGGACTCACAGAGGAAGCGTGCAGCAGAGAGGGGACTTGAACCAGGTCACCAGAACCCCAGACTAGCTTCATAATCACAAGCTCATCCTTTTTCCCATTTCACTGCCGAGGAGATCACCAGGAACTCAGACATTACACAACATTGACTTTCTGTCTTTTTGAAGAAGAACTTTGATCTTTGCAGTCGGACATTTGCTACCCCAGACAGCTCACTGTATTAGGTTGTCCCCTTGCCAGCTCTGGGCAGAGGCTAGAGAAACTTCTCTGCACAAGACAGAGTGAAACATGAAGACGTGGTTAGAATGGGAAAGCAGAAGCAGTCAGAAAAAAGAAAATAAAATATAGGGGGAAAGGGAAGAGAAGAAAACAGGGGACGTATGTGAGCCAAAAGAAAAAAAAAAAAAGAAACAGCTACTAGTTTCGTGGCATGGGTTTCAAAAGCCTTTCTGTGAGGACTAAATATAAGGTATTACTTAGATCTAGCAGTTAGCACTCAGACACGACATTACAGTTGGTGCACACCTTTGACTGAAACAGACATGGGCAGACATGACGCTACAGCTAACATGCAAAATACCTAATTTATCAATGGATTTTTAGCAAATCCATGTAATGACCTTTTATTGTAAGAGTCACGCATCACATTGACAAACTAGTACGAACAGTCAGTGGTAGTGTGAGCTACCAGCTAGTTGCACAAAATACCATCCAGTGATTCTGCACCTCTAAAGCATGCAAATGAGTTTTTCATTCTGTTCAAGGGTTTTCTAGACAAAGATATTCTCCCCACACTCTCTCAAATGCAGATTTTCAGGATATCACACTCTCTTCCAAACTGCGTCTTGGTTTTCTGAGAGCATCACTGGCTTTTTGAAGATCTCTCTTGTCTTTCTTTTGGTTATTGGCGGATAATGTCAGCCAGCGTCCCTACATTTTTTTAATGTTTCTGCTATGTAGAGGTTGCCTGATACACACCCAGAGCATCTGACCCCCCAAACTGAAGAACCACGTAAAGGTACATGTACGAAACAGTGATACAGGAGGACCACCATGCTGCAGGTCTCCATGGCCGTGCTTGTTTGCCGGGCACAGTCCCAGCGTGGGTGACAGAAGGGTAAATGTGCACCCTTGGTGTGCTTACCCAAGCATGGAGATCTCCTAACAGAGACAATGAATGGGTCAGGGTGATTTTTATTCTCTACCAGATGGTGTGAAAGGAACTTCTCGTATGCAATTTCAGCAGATTTGTATGTGTGAGAGAGAAAGGGTCTGAATTTATATTTAACTTCATTTGAGCAGGACTCACTGCCATTTTTACTTCTCTTTTCCTCACTGGAAAGCCTGGGCCTGATTCTCAGCTGATGTAATCTGGCGCAGTTCCACTCAAAGCAATGAAGTGCATGGGCGCAGGGGAGAGAAGACAGTTTGGCCAGGGACCCTTGAGAAATCTTTGCTTTTAAGTGCTACCACAGACTGATATCCATACAAAGCAAACAGGATGTCCAATTTAAATCACTAACAAGCCACATCCTGTAAACTGAATTCTACTCAGCTGACCCAGGAGATAAAACATGTTGGGACTGATCCTCAGCCATGATAACTCTGGTTTGCTTAAAGTTACAGCTTAAAACCCCTCCTGAATGCAACTTTATTCTGTCCCACCTGCCTCCCACCCCACACAGTCATGCAAGGGATGACAAGGGAAGAGCAGAAGTGGGGGTCTGTTGTCCCGGCGTAGCTGGGAGCAGCTCAGATATTCCTGGCAGTGGTGTCCAGGACTGCGGCAGCCCCATGGCAATCAGCGTAAACATAGAGTGCCTCTTACCCTTCACTGAACCTCATCTTCAGACAGATGAAAATTAAGGGGTTGTCCTTCTAGAAAAAAAATAAATCACTTAATTGAAAATGGATTTAAGAAGATTGCAAAAACCTGCCAGCTCAAAGATGTTTAAAGAGTCAGGTTGTTGGTCTTTCACTAGTGTTCTTCTCTTCATTCATGGCACATTTTCTATCAAGAGGGTTATAAAGCCCATCCAGGTTGTCTGACCCAATCCTGGCTAACAAATACACAAAACCTATTTGGGAACATTTGTTGTATTCATGTTTACAAATCTACATTGGTGATGCCACAGTACTCTCAGGACTGGGTTTTGTTCTCAATTTTTTGTTCACCTCAATATTTGCACGTATGGAAATGTGAAAAGCTGTTAATCGGTGTCCACAAAGGCCAAATAATTTTGTGAGCTTATACACGTGTATAAGCTGTGCGTTGTGGACTCACACCCATATATTGTAATGCTTTAAAGGTTATATGTTAATGTATACTTCGCATATTCTTTATATTAGGATGGAGGAAAGCTGGCATTAATCCACGCATGACTAAAGCTGAGCAAGGTGAACTCTTTGGGCTATTCCCCTAGACATAATTTTATCACAGCACTGCAAGCACATGCTTTATTATTCACTTGCTTGCAGGACTGGCAGCACAGGTTAAAGGTTAATACTCTAACTCAGGCTGAAAGCCACTCACCCAGCAATGAGGACGCTGGCAGAAATACTTGATTGCCGACTGCCCTCCACTATCCCCATCAGTGAAGGGACTGTCCTGCTGGGAACAATGGCAGAACAACCTGGCACAGACTCCTGACATCTCCTCCCTGAGATGCACAGGCAAAGCAGAATGGGGAGGATGCAAGAAGAGGTGGAATTTTGCTGAGGAAATGCTCATACTTGGCTACAGCCAATCCAAGTCCTCAGACCAGATGCCACTCCCCAAGACTGACTCCAGAACATTACCTGCAACTATACTTTAACTGAACAGTGACTTGGGACTTATCTGGGCCAGGTAAGGCAAGCCTAGAGCAAAGTCATGCTGCTGGATTAGTCTTACACCAGGATGGGTTACAGCAGGTTGGCTGATGGTTCGTCGTGCTGCATTACTTTGTGTACTGCTCTGTGAATTCATTTGTGGCACACTGTGGGAGAATATGCCTATTTCTAAGCCCTTGTGTGCAAGTGCTCTCAGCTTGCCAGCATAGTAAATTAAACTGCTGGTGGAAAGACACAGATCCTACTCTAGAAGTCGAACTCTTCCAGTTGTTAATGCAAGTCAGATTTTGGGACAGGGAGCAAAAGGGAAAAAAGAGGCAGATGCAGGGTATGAGACTTGGTGGAAGGAATTTTGGCAGTGGGTTTTGCCCTGACAAACAGCAGGGTGCCTTGCTAAGGAGATCACGCAGGCTGCATGCAGGCCTGGGGTTGTGGAGACAGCTGATGAGAGTTTAGGCTTTGCCAGACAATAGCATTGTAGTACAGACACTGAGGAAAACCCACCAGAGACGAGTGGAAAAGTAACTTTCTGGAGAATTCCCTTATGGAGTAGTTCCTTACTCTTCCCAGAGTGTGCTCGCACATGTGCAGACACATGGACAGAGTTTTCTCTTGCTGTGAACGATGACACCAGGTACCATCAGCTGTAACATATTCCAGAGTGTCCACCACAAAGTATCTCATGGACACCTTAGCTCACTAGCTGCTCTAGCATTCCACAAAAACACACTCTGCAGAGCTTTTCCCAGTAAGTGCAAGCAGTTCTGCCCATAAACTTCTTGTCCAGTTATTCCCCAGGAACAGATACTTAATCCTTAGTGATGTTAACTACCACCATAGCCACAATTATCATGGAACTGGACTAGACAACAGGAGTGCCCTCTGTAGGAAGGACTGAGCACAGTACAGAGATGGGCCCCCAATGCTATCAAGTAGCATTAATGTGAGGGGTTTATACATTGCTCTCCACAGCTTTTAAGTATGCACCATCAAAAGCATCCTAGCCTGCTTTAGGAAAAGCATCGCCAACAGGTCAAGGGAGTAGATCCTTTCTCTCCGCTCAGCCCTGGTGAAACATATCTGAAGTGCCCCCCTTCTGATCTGGAAGAGAGACATGGAGTGGGTCCCGCAAAAAACCACAAAAAGATAGTTAAGGGATTGGAGCATCTAACATACAAGGAGAGGCTAAGAGGGCTGGGACTGTTCAGCCTGGAGAAGAAAAGGCTCAAGAGGGGATTTTATCAAATTGTGTAAATACCTGAAAGGGAGGGGAGGCAGTAAAGAAGACATAGCCAGGCTCTTCTCAGCAGTGTCCATTGACAGGACAAGAGGTAATGGGCACAAACTGATATACAAGTCCATTTAAATGTAAGAAAAAACTTTTTTTTTTCCACTGTGAGGATGGTGAAACACTGGAAGAGGCAACCCCGAGAGGTTGCGGAGTGTCCATTCTTGGAGCTACTCAAAGCCCAACGGGACATGGCCCTAATCAACCTGCTCTATTTGGCCCTGCTGCGTGCAGGAGGGTTGGACTAGATGACCTCCAGAGGTGTCTTCCTTCTTCAGCCGTTCTGTGATATGCTGTCCTTTGAAGTAAGGACAACAGCACTAAGCCAGCTTGCCTTTGCACAAGACTGTTGGAGTACAAGTAAAAAAGTCTGTAAGTGTACAAGTCTTTTCTTCAACACCTCTTGAAGTTGCAGTCACAGAAACTTGTCTTATACTTGGATGTTAGTGAGATACATACCACCTTGGCTATCTTTACTAACTGTCCTTCAACACTAAACCCAGCATGCTTTATATCCACTGATGTTACCAAACCTGTACTAAGGAAAAAGACACAATTGCAGAGTATTTCCAGTCACAGGCCAGAGGCAGGATGTCCAAGACTGAATCTGTCTGAAAAGTAATTTCCTTCTGATGTAAAAGACATTCTCTTTTTAATTCTCCCTCCTGCAAATACCATTGCTTTCTTATTCACAAAATGGGTCCAAATATAAGCCAGCAGAAAGAGCGTCTAATGTGTCCCAAGGTAAGTATCAACTTCTAGCCATTATGGAAAGCTTTATGCAAGTCTGTAGAAAATAAGTGGCCCTTAAGTGAATGTTTTCTAGAAACAAAATAAATGCTAGGTCTCAGATATGTCTCAACGTTTTCTATGGAGGGGAAAAAGAAAAGAAATAATCTATGTCTATAATATCTCAGCTGAAAGTGTGCAAAAGGCTCTGCTACAGCAAAGATTGGTCTCTCTCCTTGTTCCTTTCCTATGCTTTCACATCTGCCCTTTGGACGGTGCTGCAGGTTGTTTATTTCTCCAAAGAAAAGTGCTGCCAAATGCTTGTTGTGACTAAGCAAAGAAGATTAATGGAGAAGAATAGGGAAATGAACATTCTCAGTAAAAAGCCTGTTTCCCTCAGGTGGTGTCTTAGCTGGTATTTAGTTATGGGTTGCTGAACCCTTACATAACAGCATAGGGAGCGATGCAGGAACAGTCCTTACATAAAGGGATGAAGGAAACCCATCCCCATATTCCCTCTCTGCTCCCATAAATAGACGATCTGGCCCAAAGCATCCACCTGTGAGTCTGCCAGCCAGACTGCCTCAACAGAGGGATGGGTACCTGGCCCTGTAATTCTTTCAGGCTGACCTAAGCTCAGCCCAGCATTTCCTGGAAAGATGCTTCTCCTTCAGCTATTTTGCTCTGCAAGCTGCTGGCATGGTGCTCGTGCAATGCCCAAGGATAGCACCACCTTGTGCCATCCTTGTTTCAAAAACCATTTATCAGAAGGGGCTCTGAGAAGCCTCCAATCCTCCAGTAGGACTGACTGCAAGTTGTAGTAATCACAGCTTCTGCACTTCTTTTTGTGCAGGCAGCAAAGGAGGAAGATACAAATGCAAATGAGGATGTCTTCTGTGACAAAGGAGACTAACAGCACCCAATGTCTGGTTTTTACAAGTGATTATTAGCATTTTTTTTGTGCACTTCCAAGTGCAGAATAGTTGCTATTCACACAAATGAATGACAATAAGGTTTACTGCTTATGATTATATCATTCATTTCCCATACAAAGTATGGAATATACGATATAGGGAAATATTATGGAAAATATTGCAAGATTACCAGAAAAGCAGATGAGCATTTCTCGTATAGGAATATAGAATAATGGCAACCCTAATGAGTTCAAAAAGCCCCAGGTAGTGCACAAACAGCAATAAAATGCTCTGAAAGTAATAAATCCACAAGGCTATTAGTACGAGAACAATGATGTGGATGGTTTCAAGTCCCATTTGGCTTGGAGCATTTCCTTCTAGGTCAGTGGTTCGAATAAGAGGTAGGCAAATACTGCAGAAGATTTTGTGTAAATGTTTGTTTAATGTTTTTAATGAATTCACTTAGCTTGTGTTTATTTTCCACTAATATTGTAGCACAGTGGTTCCCAGTCTGCTTCGTATTATAGAAAGCCTGATGCCATAAATGGGGAGGATGCATCAATCCCAGGCCATACACCCCTGTTGCAGTGAATGTGCTTTGTGGCAAGAAAGTTCATGAATATCATTCATTTTAAACAAATATTGGCAACTGGTCAAAGAAATCCAATTCTGTATTTATTCACATGAGAATTTGTACCATATGCTTTGAATCTAGGAATGGGACTTATTCTGTCCAGAAACAGGCTTGTACACCAAATCATCTCTAAGCCAGGGAATTAGAATTTCAATTTCAGATATTCAGAAAAAGGATGTGATTCACAGATATCTGTTCTGATTGTAAATGATTTCAAATAAATGTAAGGACACTGATATTTTCACAAACTATTAGCAATTACAAAAAGATGCAAAGTACATTTCACACCTGAGGCACTACTGCTACCCACACATTGTATTACATTTTAAGTTATTACTTTTAATATGCTTTGCTCAAAGATGGTTCCTAATATGCAATGCCTGATGGCTATTCACAGGAGCCTACAGAAAGAGTTCAGCTCAGCTTCTACAGGAATAGTCTCGCAAAAACAACACTGCAAACACAATCTGCACTTCTGGCAATATAGCGAGGAAACCAAGGAGAGGCAAAAAATCTTACTTAAATGTTTACTCCACCCTTTCACATGGTTGTTAGATAACACAGTGCTAAAATATCATCAGTGTTAAGTATGACTTGGGAAGGAAGGGAACAGTGGTAGTGGTGTTCCAGCGGACTGGCAATAAGCCTCCTTTAAATATATAAGTTGCTCATAAAGGCTATTGCCAGGCTGCAATATAATAAATTCTTCCCTTTTCCTGAGGCGGGACCATCCAATTCCATTTCAGGGTTCGCAATGTCCAAATTTGTTACCCGGCTTCATCCTACCACCTGTCCCGTGGATTCTTGCCCAACTAATTTCCTTTTGGAATTTCAGCGTCTCACCGCTCAGTGTGGTTAAGTTGTTGCTGGGAGGGGGATGTTTCCATGGCTGGAAAGAAAATGGTAGTGAAGCTCCTGCTAAAATAAATCTTGCTGAAGCCAAGGGTACTGGAAAATGAACGACTAATGTCTAACCTACTACGTTGGCCAAGAGCCTGAAAAGAGCTACAGAAATATCCAGAAAGCAATAACCTAGATGATACAAATCCAATCAGGATTTTGAATGTAGAAACAGTAATAAAACTCACCCTTCCCATAATCACATGCAATCTGTTTACCACAGTGGCTAAAGAAAACCTTTTGTTTCTGGTGTTGTTATAAAAACTGCTTGTGGTATAAACATATATTTTAAAAGGCCATTAGTTCCTGCTAGACCACTGGTTTCTCAAAAGTCTACAAATATAGCAATTCATCTCCCAGTTTATGAAATAATAACTGCAGGAATTTCCCAAGTTTGAAGAATATTTTCACAGACTAGCAACAGACCTGATAATTGCCAAGGCAAGATAGTTCAGTCTATTTGGAGACTAGCGATTAAGAAACAGATGACAATATAAGGAACTAAGTGCAGTATCCGTATCATAACTAACACATTTACCACTCCTTACAGAAAAATCCTGTGTCCTGTAATTTATCTTCACCAGAAAAATTCCTAGACCTTACTTCAATCTAATGTAAAACCATGAAAAAATCGGGTATGGATACAAATCAGAATGTTTTTGCTGATACAAACCACGTTGGAACTGATATATGCTCTGACTTGTATTTGGGCTTACAACTAGGAACACTCACACACGTGTGTACCTGCATAAACCCAACATTTAAGACCATCAGGCTGAAAAATTTGGGAAATGCCAGATTCAAGCTAATTTGGGAAATACCAGATTTAAACTTTCCTGCCAGATGAGCAGGTGAAGCACCAGATAACTATAACATTTCAGAAATTCCATTCTCTGGGAGGCAAGTGTATGTACCTATATATATATACATATAGATATGTGTGTATTATTTCTATTTGGGAAAAAAAAAAAAAAAAGAAGTTACATTTTGAATGAAAAATGCTGCATTTGCTTCCTAACCTCATGGGCTGTGAAAGGAAGCATGTTACAGCATGACAAACCCTTCTAGCCAGCCTTTCCCTCTTCTGGCCCCCACTGATATCTACTCATCTGGTAAAGTCCCTCCCTCCCACACACTGTCTCTCCTGCTCCATCTCCATCTTTGTAATGGTTTTCCCACTCTCTGCCTTCTCATCCCTGTTCTACTCTTCTGGGACCTGGCCAGGACAATTGTCTGCTCTTCAAGCATCCCAGTCCCACAGTCCTTGCTCACCTGTTTTTTTCCCTTCATTTTTACACCCCATTTTCAGTAGTATTTCTCCAGCCCTTTTGGGCACTATCCTTTTCAGTTCTAGCTGCCTCTCAGAATGTATGGAATACTCTGCCTTCTCCTCTCCTCACTTTGTCTCTTCGCATGCTTTTCATACCTCGTAGTCCAAGACCCTCTCAGATCTGCATCTCCCATCAGATGCTTGTCCCTTAGTCTCTGGCTTCAGTGCCCATCTCTTTTCCCAGACGACCCGCATACCACAGTTCCAAATCCTAGATGTTCTTCCTTGCCAGGCCTTTCCCTTATCCCATCTCCCAGCTTCTGCCCACTCCAGTATCTCTAGAATATTGCAGCGCTGTGGTCACTAGATATATGCCAGTCATCCTCAACTACCATTGGACTATAATTAATGTGGGTGGATACTTCAAAAGATTTAATTTGCAATAAGTACTCAGAAAAGCCGATTTCAATTTTACCCACTAAATTTCCAAAGACATCATTGTGAGATTCAGGATAGCTTTACATGGAGGTGTGAAAAGGCAGTTTAGCTCAAAACCCTGCTCCATACCATAACAATTGTCAAAAGGAACACATGCCAAAATTCTCATGGGTGAAGCAGGCAACACAATGGATTTTACCCTATCCTTGTTCTGGGAAATGCCTGAACATATTGTTTTTAGAACAATAATAATAACAAGTGATAATAATAGCCTTTTGGAGCCACTGAACATAGAACATTTCAGCCCACAAAGTGAAAATTTGAAAAAGTTACAAAAAAGGACTGTTTTGCCATGGGGAGTATTTGGCTTACCAGCTTGGACAATAATCATTGTGTGTTTGTGAGTATGGGGGGGGGGGGGGGGGGGGGGTATTCCTTTTTCACGCTTTGTTTTATTTGTTTTAACCAGTTTTTCTTACTATTATATATCACAATGCTGTTGGCATGACGGTAGCATGTTTAAAAGCTCTGCAGATTTCAACGTTCTTGACAAGCCTGCCATTCTTCAGCCTGTAGGACACTGTCCTGGCTCCCTCAGAATCATGAGGAACTATGCCACTGCCTCCTCACAGAGCCACAGTTTCTGCTCTGGAGCTCAAATGCCATTGAAGAAGGTGCTCTCCGCTACTGAGACTGAAGGGTCTTTCTTCCGCATTAATTAGGTTTGTACTGGTGTTCTTCATGAGTCATTCTTGGTATCTAGAGCTTTCTTCAGAATATGCACTACTATACATAGCACACACATAGCCTGTAGAGCCACAGATTATGTTTCCTTTGCTCTGCCAAGGACAGCTAGTTACCCATTTCTCCACAAAGATGATAAAACTGTAATTATAATGACTGATACAGAGAACTGTTCGGCTCTGAGGAGAATTGTGCAGATTTTTGATGGGAAGAGGCAAGAAGAATTTTGTCTAGACATGCTGTTTGATTAAGCAACTGATTATGAGATCAATTATCAGTTATGACTGAGGCTCAATTCTACCATTTCAGATATAATCACCAGCAGTTAGACCTGGCAGCTGTGGCGCATTCCTTTGCAACAATATAGCTATGTATAAAATAATGATATTTCGGATTACCCAAGCAGCTGGAATACAACTCATAGCTGGAAATGAAGAAAGTAATACACATTTAATTTAGAGAAAATCTGGTATTTCAAAGTGTAGGAAGACCTAAACTTTAGCAAAGGTAACAAACATCTTGTTCCAGTATCATTTCTTTTTCTCCTAAAGAAATAATTTTGGGGATGCACTAATGTAGGTCATAACAACTTTATCAAATGCACCCAAGAGACTTTGCAGCCAAAGTCTTATTGAAAAAGCAATGATGCTGATATTTATTCACTGAAAGTGAGGCCTTCCTACAGGAAATTCTGTAACTTACCCCATTCCTATTTCTTCACAAACCATGGCCAAAGAATGTACTGTAGCTAAGAGCCTTGTAGATAGAATTGATTAGTCCAATGCTTGGCAGCTGTAGCTACATGGATCAGTTTACCTTTGTCTTTTTTATTTTTTTTCTTTAGATTTTTTTTGACATATGGAAACTCTAGGTGTTAGAAACCTTTTAGTCTAGCCTCAACTGAAACATTAATTATGTTGAAGAATTGATTAGGTCATTTTTAAAGTTATTTTTTATGGAGCATATGGGATGCTACAGGATATAATGAACTTAATAAAACATGGTTGAACACTGCTAATTTTAGAAGGTCATAGTCAAGAAGTCAGCTTGTTTAAATGATAAAGCCAGCACCTCCTGGGAGATGTCTGCTTACATCAGTTATATGTAAGAGGCAAAGTAATAGGGTCATTGTGGAAAAAGCAAAAGGCCTCAAATTGATTTGCAGCTGCTTGGATTCAGCATTCGTGGTGCAAAGCCAGTGGAGTCAGCTTCTCCTCCAGCCACTTCAGTGCAGTGCCTTTGATAGGTGAGGAATGAAACTACGCCATGGGCACAGCTGCTTTCTTTTAGCAAAGAGCAAAGCAACTGCGGCTTCAGAGTGGGGGAACCACAGGGGACCAGATCTGTCCCATCATTATTTAAGTCCCAGGAAGAATGGCAAAAGTGGTGAGAGTAAAATATCCTAAAGAAAGAGAGCAACATGCTTCATAATGTTGGCTAAGCATTGGTAAGAAGCCATGCTGTCATATCGCATGGAGAACTCCCACGGATAAGATGGGATGACAGTTCTGTGTCTACAGCTCATTCATCCTGGCAGCTCACGTGCATCTCTTATACACACAGGAATTTTTATGGCAGCAGTTGTAAAGAGGATTAAATAGGTGTCTAACTCTGAGGTACATAGAAAGGACATCACAAAGTATAATGGTATAAAGTTATCAGGGCGGCGATGTGAAAGGGGTGAGAAAGGAATAGGGAAAATACCACACAGCTCTGTAGGTCCTCTTTACCTCTGAGTTTAAAAGAAATTATTCTGAGCTGGACTCAGTGCTTGACAATGAAAATGAGATAAGAAATAAAAACGTTCATGGATACCCAGCTAAAGACTCAGCATTTCCGCTTTCTTGTAGGGCTTCAGACATTTTCACAGTGGTACAGATACGCCATGTGTTTTCATTTGTGCTTTTCCTATTGTATTTCAACTTCATTAGAAACTGAATTAAGCTCAAATGGAATTTAAAGCAATGGAAATGTGTCTAGACAGGATTTAACTAAATGTATTAACTCAATGGGACTTTTAGATAGTGAAATAGCATTTTGTGAGCTCCCACAAAGAAGCAGGAACAGCATTTTTATTGGGGCTCACTACTTTTCTATTTCAATAAACACTGAACAGACAGAACACCTTTGTACGTGAATGCTGTTAGTCAGAAAACACAAGGTTTTTTTCCTCCCTCCTTATGAAGGAAATTTTGACATGGAATTAAAAATTTTATTCTCATTTACGTATTTATATATTTTGCTGCAGCCATCCCCCCCTTTTTATTTTCAGACAATTGGAACAACTTGTGAAAATTACTCAGAATAGCTTGATCACCTGCTTGGGTATTGTATAATTTTTCTAAACAACAGAACTAGGCTTGTAATGAACCTGTGAGAATCTTCTCCTGGGTCACAGGAATTTTCACCCCTTCTTCACAAACCTAAAAGGTCTAAGATCCTTCTTAGAAGGGCTTTTCAAATTCTGTTTATATCTGGATATCTATGAAATAGAACCAGCGTGATTGAAATATTTGCATAACCACAAAGGTTTTGACAAAGTAATCGGGAAGAATGGGATTTGTATAAGTAGAAAAATCTAAGAAACTGCATATTTAAAGAAAAGATATATGTAGAAAACAAGATAAATTGAAGAACAGCCTCTGAAGGGAAGAGAAGTGACTTACTTGAAGATGCGGAGCTTCTCTTTATTTTAACTTACTTCTCTAAAGCAAAGTTCACAGGACAGGTTTCCGTTGGATTTACCTGAATCCGGACCTTGGTATGACCTAATGGGATGAGAACACTCTCTACATCAAGGATGGAAACATAGAGTAGAGCACTGGGTAGACTATGACATAGCAGACTACATTTCCGACATTTCTCCACACACATGTTGTGGACAGAGAAAGACAAAGACCAAGAAGACAATGCTGAAATGTCCTTGCCAGCAAAAGTGCTTTGGAGCTTTCTGCTGCCATTGCAGGAGGGGTGGCTGTGCATGTCTCCTTTACAAATGGGGATCACCAGGCTGGCTCCTCTGCTCACTGTCCACTCTGGGACCTCAGCAGGCAGCACCTGGCTACAGGCTGTAGCATACTTTGTGCAACTCTGTGATCATTTCCATTCTTAAAATAGTGCTCCAAACCGAGTCTGAGCACCTCTGACGAGTAGCTCCACAGATTCATTTAGTATCTGCCCTTGACTTTCCTTCCCTCTGCTACCCCAAGTTGCCCGAGTTGTGCTAAATCTTGTTAAATTATTTCTCTCTTTGTTATACTTAATTACATAGTTGTCAATCTTAAAACGCACAAAAGAGGGAAATTTGAAAACATTCTGGGATTTGTATTATACTGTTGAATGAACTGTTATTTGCCCTATTGCACAGGAGAGACAGCTTTAAATGAACTTTTAAGAGACAAAAAAGTGGGTGAATCTTTAACAAGAAAGAAAGGAATTAGCAGGTGTATAATTATTTTACTGCTTCTACTTTTGTTACTTTCCTTCCTTACTGTCAGCCTTCATCCTCTCCCCAACCTGGTTAATAATAGTAATAATAATAATAATATTCAACCCCCTTCTTTTTATGCTAACTTTACGGAAAGGACTGGGACATAGTGGCTCCACTTCACCAGCCAGTGCAGCACACACGCCTGGGCCAAGAACAGTACCAGTGTTGCTTCAAGGTGTCCATGAGAGACTCAGAGGCCTCTGTCAAAACCATGGCATCAACACACATGTACAAAGAGATCCTTTCTTTGAACAGTTACCTGCTGTTTACCACACATCTCTGGACACTCACACTGGAATTGAGAGCTCCCCCACATGACTGAGTTATAACTCAGTTACAGCAGCTTGACAAGGTTTGGTCTGCCATCGTACCTGACAAAATTGTCCGGCCCATGCAGTTCACCTGCCTCTGTTGCAAGGTAAAACGCATTAGCTTAAGTCATCATGAACTGCATATAGGGTCCATTATGAAAGCTCAGCTGACAAATGGTAACTGTTTATTCCACAGTAACTTGAGAGTTTTGCTCCAATTAATCAAGGGGAAAGAAACTGTCCGGTATGCAACAACAAAACAGAGAAGAATAACCTTCTGTTACTGCTGATGAAGAAAGAGACAACTGAAGAAAAAAGAAAAATCTTATTTAGCCTGTTCTGCTGAAATCAGAGCTGTGCAGCATCTGCAGGCTTGGAGGCTTAGATACTACCATGAAGAATACAATCTGACAGAGAAAGAGCACATGAATAGGAATGTACACAGCAGGACGACAAAGAAACTAAGCTAAAACCAGTCATGCCGTCGGATCAACATCACTGCTCAGTGTGCAAAGCCACAACAACTAGTGGCATGTGGCTTTGAAAAGAGAGGAAGTACAACATGATGGAGGGGCAGTACAGAGCCCTACAGCATCAGTGATTTGTGGAGAAACTGGTAAAATGAGCAGAAACACTATTTCTAACATTTGTATTAGCATTTCCAATGTCTAAGATCTGATCCATTTAGAAACAAATCTCTTATAAGAACAGATTTCCTAAGTCCAGTCAGAAAAACATCAATGTGAATAGCTTTCGTCCCTGTAGACACAAGTTTTCATTGCCTAAATGTCATTAATAAGAAGCACCTTAACATCTAATCACCTGTTCATGTGTACTGTGCTTTAGACACTTTGGAGATACAGCACTCCGTGTTGCATTAACAAAATGTGCAGGAGGGAAGGTGCACATGAAAACCTTAATCTGTAGGATCAATTACTCTCTTGTGGTTTTAGGCTGGAGGACTAAAACGCTTTGGTCTGTTTTCCCTGCAGCTCTTTCCCCCAGGCTCATGTGCATGTGTGAAGGGAACTGAACATAAAACACAAATGCTCAAACATAGTGACCTTTACAATGATGTTGTGAGGTCTCAAGAGTCCACGAAAACCAGGCCTTCATTTAGGAAAACATTTCATGTGATGATTTGGTGTTTTCCCTCAGCAAATCCTTTCTCTACGACTGGGACAGACTTTAAGCTTTATCTTAGCTTTGAAAACGTTGAACTGCTTTCTGACAGCTGCTAATGTCTTCCTCAAGGAACTACTCGAATGCCCATTCTTAAGATGTTGATTTGTTGCTATTAAGAAATACCAAGTGTGTGTTTGTTGTGCGATAGGTAGTCTGTTTAAAACCATTCCCTCTCTCAAGAGCAGTTGTAAATAAAGCATAATTCTTGTGAGGGAGCTGTCATCCAGAATTCTTGCGCTGAGTCTTTCCAGATTATAAAAATAACATTTCTGAGACATGAAGGGCAAAGATGCCTTACAAGAAATATATACAGTCCTGTGAGTGACCCAGAGAAGGCAGAACCAGGGCCCAGAAGTAGACAGCACTGGCTGTGGGTTGTACTTTGTATCTCGGTCATGAAGAGACAACTTGCCAAGCTTTATACCCAACTTCTGCAGCTATTCTGGCCTCCTTCGAGCAGACAAGAACTGACATGTCACCCCTCCTGGCTCAAGTGCCTAACCCAAATATTGGTTCTGGAAGTTATTCAGCCATGAATTGACAAAAGCAACAGCATCATTATGGTTACCCACTGCTTTCTGTTTACAAGGCTGTCTTCAGTCATTACTTTCTAGAATTAAGGATTCCCAGTTTACATCTTTCAAGCTTGGCCAGAAGCCTATCCTCCAGATGTCCCGAGGCACCCCGAAACCACTGCTACTTAAGCAATACTAAAGCTCCCTTTTTCCCCTTCCAGGATGCTGTATTCCCCACATCAGCGGTTTCATTCATCCACACAACATCCCTACTCAAATAACATCCAGGCAAAGCTGGAGCATGGTGTTGAGCCACTCTGCATGTGCCTTTGCTTTGGCAGGATTGCATGCCTCACTGTCTCATGCAGCTCACTTAAACGGCAGCTGCAATGGGACAACCAAACCAGTCATTCAAGTCTGTCGCCAGGTATTTTTGCACCCCTGCAGAGAGATTCACAGGATCGTTCACAAAAGGTAGTTTAGTCAAGGTTTGCCTGATCCAGCCTGGGGGTTTTTTTTTTGTGAGGCACTGGGCTGTGCATTTATGTTTTGTTTTAGCTAACAGCTTTCAAGCCAGAAACCACTCTAGAATCCTGGCTTTCCTCAGTTACCTCAATTAATATAGATATACATGTATGTATATATATAGAGTATAGCACAGTGTGTATACCTAGTATATATACATAATATATGTATATATCATGTTCCCTTACAATTTACTGTAACAGGCACTTGGTTCTTCTGTATCTCTGAGACAGCTCAAGCTTCTAGGGTTTTTGTGTAAACGAAGGGCAATATCTGTGTATCTAGCCACATTTCTGCTGTCCACTTCACCAAGTTATTGCTGATAGCCTCTCAGCACGTAACGCTGTATTACCTAGAAAAAAAACAGCAAACACAGATTTTGGAAAACAGGGGTGAGTAGTCCACTCATCTATATTGGAAATAAAAGCTCTCTCTATAAAATCATAAGAAGTGTATGGATCCATTGTCAAAAGAGGGAAACAAATCAGATTTACACCGTTTTGTATTCTCCTAGTGGAAATACTGAGCTGATTGAGCATGAACTTCTAAAAATAAAACTGAGCAAATCCCACCAGTATTGTCACAAACAGACTCCAACTTCTGTAAAGAAACTGCTGGCTTTTCAGTCCTCCATATTTCATAGTCTTTCTCCCAGTGGGTGAGACACCCCATGCTTACATTGACGCCTCACATACTATAGCAAAGCTGCCAGCTGTCTCAATGTATGCAAATGAAACGATGTACTGAAGCTTACAGAGCTCTTTGCGGGGGGCTGCTCTTTGGTTGCGAATGGCCTTGTACCCTGATTTCTACTGACAGAGCAGTCAGAAAGCCTTGAGAATTTGCCAGCAGCCCTATCCAGTCACTTTAAATTAAAGAACACCCGGAGCTACTAAAACCTTACTCCTACCTGAAACCTGTCTGATGTGTCATTTCACCTTTGCAATGCAGATGGGGCTACCATGTGGGAAACCCATCGTGCTTAAGAGAAGTTTATCATTTAGCAGCACTTTGACATGGAAATAAGGAGGCTTACTCTCATACTAGTTACAGAGGTAGAACTGAGGCACAAATATGTGCAACAACTAGCCAAGGACCAACCTAAACATGGCAAAGCTGGATTTAGAATGAAGCTATTCTGTATCTCTCCTGTACTTCATAGGCTAAGGCATGCAGCCTAGGAAAGTTAAACTTACTCCTTTCTCCCTAGACTTTTTCCCACTGCTGTTTATCGATTCCGTAGAGGAACATGGCATAAGTAGGTGCTGACTGCATTTTACTTGTACTCACTAATTCTAATCATAGCTCTGCCAAAAAATGGTTTTATCTTGGTGAAAACCAGGTGCAGTAGCAAAAAAAACTTTAGGGAAGTTTTAAGATGTCTTGCTGCCCAGATTAGAAAGTCATCTTCAGTTTATAGATTTACCACTCTCATGCCCTTCTGAAAATGGATCTGTTTGCTTATAAACAACACATTAGGCAGAATATTAATAGACTTACAAGATTAGGCATGCAGAAAATAGCTTCAAAATTAGATTTGTCAATAAATACTTGGAGAACAAGAATAGGATTTTGGCGATAAGTTGTCTTGGTGGACATTAGTCACATTTCTATCCACAGATGAAGGATAATGAAAGCCACTGTCAAATACATCAATTCAAAATTAAGGACTTTGTTAAAGTTACAGCCTGTAATGATATAGGAAATGAGCCTTGCAACGATCTCTCCTGCAGCCCAGTGGCGCTGCTGGCAAGGGAGCTGCTCTCGGCACCACTGCCCCTCTCAAGTGCAGGCCAAACTCTTGAGAAAGAACCCACCATGCCGTCATTTCTGGCCATATTTCAGAGTGTGCAGAGGCCCTCTTTCCAACCCCCAAATGGGGTAAAAGATAATAATAATAATAATAATAATAATAATAATAATAATAATAATAATAATAATAATAATAAAGATAAACATGCAGAGGCTATGACAGGAGCTGAGGAAAGTTGTGCAAAGAGAGCTTCCTCAAAGCTGCCCACCTGGGCAGCCCGGAGGAGGCCCAGGCTTGCTTCCACCTCACTGCATCACGAAAGAACACAGATAATGCAATGGTTCAGCATTTGCGTTCAAGTCTTTCTTTTCCACATTGTCCAGACTGTTTTGCCTCTGCCTTTGGGGATGCAGAGGTTCACCTTTACGGCCATAAACAAGATATTGTGTGTGTTATGGTGCTCATTAAGTAGGCCCGTGTGCTGCTGCTTTTGCACAGGCCCTCTAACAACCACTATGGATTTAAATCCAAGAGCAAGCATCCTGTGATAAATCCATAGGCACACAGCGCATACATTAAAAAAGAAACAAGCAAAAAACAGGGTTGAGAAGCACTCCCTAGGGGCTTTTTCTTCTCTGTGCCTCCTGATAAGTAACTACTTTTTTCCCGGAACTGACTATCAATAAACTTTGCAATATTTGGCAGGCCTTAGAATCAAATTTTCAGAAATATGTACTAAAATTCTCAAAAAATATTTTCCCTTGCTGCAGCATTATTCATACACTGAGCATGAGTTTGACTAACAGATGGGGTTGCTCTACTCACACTAACATGAGTTGCCTGCACTTTTACCTCCTTCAGGTTATGAAACCATGATCTTCACACCCTAGCTTCTATGCAAGTCTTAGGAGCTCCATTTTTCAAAATAGGCCTATAACTTTTAAATATTTGCTTTTGAATTAAAGCTAAATAAATTGAGTCATAAAGCAAGTAGAATGCAACAATCTGCCTCTCTTGTGTCAACAGAGTATATAGGAGCTAAAAGCCTATGCTCAAAGAGGAAGATTAATTTTTAGTGCTCTTCCCCAATGACAGAAAAACATCTCTCTCTATATTCTGCCAAGAAGGTCTACCCAAGTCTCACTTCATTTAAAATGATCTGGACTGTGAAACTGAAATTGCCTGCCCAAGAGAAGTGGTAAAGTTAAGATAATAAGAGAAGTCCTCAGAGCTCCTCAGAAAAGCTTCAAGCACTTGGAAAATAAAATCAAAATAAAAGATAAAGACTCATTGTAGACCCCTGAGTAGGAATTATCTGACGCCTTTTACCCCACAGGGCTTTTCCTTGGCATCAACCATAGGTACCTGGCAAGAACTGTGCAAGCCCTTCAGAAAACACACAGAGGGCCATGATGTCCATGGCATGAACTTATTTCTATTTGAACCCAGGGTTGTCACATCTAATGCTTATTCTCCTGTGTGATGATTTAGCACATACACAGCTACAGCAATTGCTGCCCGCAAGCAACTGAAATGCAAATTGATCCCAATATAGGCAAGGTCCCTGATATCCAAATTTGGAGAGAAATGTCTACCACTCATTGAGGTAATTATCTTTCATGTAAGACGAAATCCTGAGGGGTTCACTCAGTCCTTTCT
The DNA here is from genome assembly GCF_965231255.1 of Vanellus vanellus. NCBI lineage: Eukaryota > Metazoa > Chordata > Aves > Charadriiformes > Charadriidae > Vanellus > Vanellus vanellus. The sequence goes on along the minus strand of NC_138906.1, from coordinate 68,536,386 downwards.
CAGGCATATCTTTACCCAGAGATTATTAGAAATTTTAACCAAGAGGTGATTTGACTTGCCAAATACAGGCAACATAAAATGAATCACGTCTTCAAGGGCTGATGAAATATTTTTGCCTCCTTTGAGTTCCATTTTTGTTTCCATTGAATTCACAGATCTTAATGATACTTTCCACACATTGCTTTTTACAGGACTGACAGATCTTGCCATGAGTAAGAAGGAGTTTAATTTAAAGCAATATAAACAGTGCTGCAGAGCTGAGCTAAAAGAAGTGGCAATTAAAATGCATCTGCTATGATGGAATGAACTTTAATAAAGATCTTAATGATGATATTAGAAGTCATGCATGAAGTTTTATTCCTTATGCATGGAGTAACAGCAAAAATAATAAAAAACCCTTGACAAAAATATGAAACGTGGCATTTGTAAGCCTGACGGAACTATGGCGTTGCAGACATTTTATTACAAAGACAAGAAGAAAGAAAGAAAGATATCCCTCCTTGATTGCCTGTGTGTCAATTTAGCCTAAATTTGCTTTTTTTTCTGTTAAAGGTCATTCTTTTGTAAAGTGATTTTTATAATTGTTGTCATTCTAGATCATTTATGTCAAATTTTGGCTAGATTAATTTTGAGACAATCACTCTAATAGATGATTAGCAAATAGGTTCATGTAACAATTCAGGCACAACACTCAGTCAGATGACTGTCTACAGGAGAACATACAAATTAGGCAGAACTTCCTGTCCCAAGGTGTGCAGATATCTGTATTGATCATTACTCCAAGGTCTTTCATTTGAGTGAGTGCTGTCACCCTGCTGAATCATTCTGTCCTCAAATTATTCTCCACAGATTTTTTACTTTGGTTGTGTGTACCAGAAAGAGGGCCGCCTTTGAATTGTTCTGGGAAGCAGGCAAGGACAAATGTTTCCACAAGGTTGAAATGGTCAGCCGGTCCTCTGAGCTGATTTCCTGTTTAAGTACTTAACCCACAACACAGCAAATAGGAACTCCAGGAAGGCACATTGAAAAGCCAAACAAAATTAAATCAGTATGCGCTGCCTGCCAGCTCTATTCCTGACCTGTGTGTATTTGGCTGAGTCTACTAAGTACAGTAACTGAGTGTTCAGTATGAAACGTAAAATTGTGGTCTGACAAAATTCTTGCTGGACCTGAGAATGAAAGGTGCCACAATACTATCCTCAGCTCTGCTGTCAGCTCACTGCAACTCCCAGAAAGGCGTTCAGTCCTCCTGGGGCTCAACCATTGAATGCCATTTTTTACCATGTGAGTGTCTGTCTGTGCCCAGAGTTATCTGTGCTAAGCCCTCAAAATCTCAGTTCCTGCAAGGTTTCATATCTAGATTAACTCCTCTCATAGTTGGTCACCATCTGGTAATCTGCCCCCTGCTTTAATTGCGCTGCAGTCAAGCTTCTGAGGTGAATACAGTGAGAAGTCTTTTCAAAATTACCTTTTTTTTTTTTTTTCCATATGCAAGATCTGGAAATTAAATCTACTCCATTTGGAAACTTCACATTCACCAGTTTCCACCTGATTTCAGAGGCAAACCCATTGGAATAGAAAGATTGAAAATAGCGTGTGATGGTTCTTCGGGTATTAGTGTGTTAATTACTGGCAACACGTGCAGTCCTTGTGGTGGCCATTAGGATGGTATTCCTTAGTGTGATCCTTACCTACCGTAAAAGGTGAATCAAGTGACAGCTGAAGCAGTTTCATGTTTTAAAAAAAAAAGGTTTTTTAATAACACCGATGACCCGATTTTGAGAGTTTCACCATCAAACTGCATTGGGCACCGGATTAGTTCTTAAGCGAGTTAAGAGCTCAGTTCAGAGAACGACTTGAGCTGTAAATCAGCAAATAATCTCACCAAAGTGAACAACACCATTTTGTGCTCATGGCTACACACTAAGCCAGGCACTTAATTCCACCCCTATCAGAGTACACAGTGACGTGCCTGGCTTTCTGTCCTGGGTCCAGGCTTCCCATCAGCAGTATGCCATTGTCAATTAGACCACTCCCATGTATGACTAAGCTAAACTTATGAGATGCGTTTTTTGTTTTTCTACTTTAAATTCTGTTATTCTTCCCGCTCTGCCTTTTGGTTTTTGAACATTGTGAGAGCATTTCGCTCGTGTTTTTTGACTTTTCCCAGTAACCACAAGGGTTCAAAGCTTGCTATTTTTGGTGATGATAGTGGTTAAGTGAAAGCTGGGGTTCCCATGCAGTTGCCCAGTTTCAAAGGCTGCAGCTTATAAGAAAAACAATAAATGCCAAAAAGCTTGTGATGAGATCATGAGAGCTGACAATACAGAGTGTGATAGCTCTGAAACAAGAGTTATCCCCTGTGAAACTGGTATGAGATCAAATCCCAATAATTCATTAGGGACTGCATATTTTGTTACTCAATATTTCTAATGCAGCTACCACAAAACTACCCTCTAGTTAGAGGTGGGCTGTTTCTGACCCTTTGGGCAGCCATATTTTCTAATTTATTTTTCACTTTCCTCCCCTTCCATACCTACTTCGCCTGTTTCCCACATTTACATTAAGACCGAAGAGTTACCAAAACTTCACCTTCCTGCCTGTCTGTAACCGCATAAATTCATCAAACCCATAAATTCAGGGCAGCAGTGTGTACATCCTGCCTGAATGTAAAGAGCAGCTTTCTGGAACATGCAGATTGCCTTCATTTTCTCTCTCTTTTTGCTGGACTGAATGATGTTAAAATGCTGCCACCTTCTGTTAGACACTTGTGTTTTTAATAAGCTGCAGAAGCACATTCCCCCATTTCCTCCAGACTTGTAAGTTGATTTATACTGATCCTCAACTACATTGCTGCAATATATAACATGACAAGTTAAACGCAGTGCCTGCCAAAAAATCTTGATAGGCTCAGCTTTTGTGCAGCAGCACTTGAAAAGACCATTACTACTGCCATCCGACTAAAGTATGCTCAATATTTTTGACAGTGAATTATCTGAACAGCAGTTTATCTCAATGTTCACTTGGTGTTATAACAATTTAAGGATTAAAGAGATGAGAGATAAAAAAAAAAGAAAAGGAAAACCTGCTTTTGTTCAAACTACAGAAAGTTGAAATTACTTTTTTTGTGAATTTTAAATCTATTCTATATTTACTCCCAAATGCATTTCAGAGCCCACCACAGGGCTGGTAATTAACATAGGTGAAGATCGCATTCAGTTTTTGTCATTTGTTGTGGAGATCTTGAGTCTTCAGAAAACCAGCTATGGGTTGTATTCTTCTCAGAGATGGTTTGTGTACTGTCTTCCAGGCAGAGTCTTCAAAACTGAGACAGTGAGGAAAAGCTCTTCTGAGTTTCCCGTCTGCCCCTCTGGAAGGCCTGTGTCCTGCTCACTGAGTCATTTTAGAAGATATGAAATCAATAGTTGTGTGACTGTTGCGGCGACAGGACACAGAGCCCCCTCTCAAGAAAGCATCGTTCTCACTAACTCATTGTTAGCAGTTTTATGCTCAGGAGAGCAGAAAACATTTTCCGCCACTCTTTCTGTAGACCAGAAATCACTTCTGGGTGCAATGCTAAGACTGTCCTAAGAGCATTCTCAAATCTGAATCTGCCTTGATGACAAGAAGATCCTTCTGGTTATTTATGTGGTCAAGTACTTGCAGCTAAGTAAACTTTTCTGGCTGAAATGTATTCATTAAGAGATAACGATTTGAGTAAACTGAGACACTTTGCAAACTCCTGTGAATTTCAGCAAAACGTTATGGCTGCGTAAAAATGAATTAAAATAATTATTGAAATAGCCAGAATATTTTCGACATTTTCTAAACCTAGTGTTTTGATTTGTAGATCCACAATTATTTGCTGCAATCTCAGTTATAGAACATTGTTAAAACCTCAGAAAGGAAATGTTTCCTTTTCAGTTAAACTGAACTCTGCATTTAGCCCCACACTATTTCTGTTTTCTGAAACTCCAGCTGAACCAAAAAACCCTGTTGTTTCCTACTGAGCACTGAAAAGTACCTTACCCAGGGGCTACCAGCAATTAGCGGCTTCGGGGTGAAAAAAATAAAACCAAAAAACTCCCGAGCAAGTAATGTGATACTAGCAATACCACACTGTGCTCCCTCTGGTTGGTATGGCACAGCCAAGAATAACGTTAGGAGGTGCCACAGACAGCATGCTGCCTGAAAGCCATGTGCCAGGGACAATGGTCTAAACCAGAAACTGGTCTGTGGACTTGTAGTGTTTCCTAAGCCGCTTCGAAGAGGTTTGTAAAACCCAAATAAGAAAGCAAGCCCCATGTCAGTTGGCTTAAGTTACTTAGATGGGATCTGCACCTCTATATTTAGGGGGCTGTAAATCAAAAGTAGTTGGAGATTGCTGGCCTGAGCTATCTATTATGTTTAGATAGATGCCAATCACTTTGAAATGTAAGCCAAGAAAGTTCAGCCTCATTTCATGTTGGAAAGTGTTTCTTGTGGAAAGAAAATATTTTATGTGAGTGAAACAAAGCCCACTACACCGAACAATGCCAGAGTTTCTTTACATATTGATTTCGTTCCTCCAGCAACTGAACACTTTATTTCCTCTATCATAAACATTACTCAGTGATGTTATAATTCATTTCAATATTGTACTGGATAAAGCTGATCCTTTTTTCAAGTCACTTTGGTTTTATTTTCCTATGTAGAGAGGTATTAACAACTTCGTTAGAGAAACAACACAACAAGATTTCATGTATCGGTCATATTTCTGTGTGCACATTGAAAGTACACCACAGTGACCAAACCACCATGCTTTATGGCAGCGCATCACAGAACTATTTTCCTACATGTGAGGCATCTGAATCAGACTCCGTATTCTGGCCTGGAGGAAAGCTTTCAGCATGACCCAAGCAGGAGACCTGACAGCAGCTACAGACAACTTGAGAGGAAGCAAAATCCTCTGATGCATATTAGTATGTTGTGTGACCAGAGATGAAGGGGCCTGTTTGAGTCCAGGAAGAAAAGAGAAAAGAAAAGAAACTGAGGCATATTTACTTAACCTTCAGAAAGGCTGATCTTGTACTAGTATGAGGACTGGTAAAGGTAGCAGCTCCTGTTATTCATATCCAATTCACTAGATTGTGTGTGTATGTGTTCAAAACAAAAAAAGGCAGTGATTACTGTTTTAAGGATGTAAAAAACATCCTGACAGCAATGAGTAGGCATGACTAAGTAGGTCAAACTTTCTCCTGCTGTCTGCAGGCAGTGGCAATTCCTTGGGGGTCAGTGGAGAAGGAGAGACTCTTTCTGTGTCAATACTCACAAAGTCATTTCTGAATTACACTTCAGTTACACATACAGTGCATTTTAGAAGAAACAGTGGCTACTCCACAACAAACAAGATGACACTTTAAAAATGTTGTCTGACATGAGTCTTTCTTTTAAGAGCAAGTTCGTATTTCTGCTAATGGCTGGGAGAAATTCCCACCCATGTCACTAAGTATTATCATATCAGCTCCACCTTCCAGACTCTTAGCCATCTTGTTACTTCTGGCAGTGATGTACGCTACTGCAACCTACAGACCTGCTCCAAACCCAGTGTAAAAATCATGTAAGAAGTACCCCTGGTTTTTAGAGAAATGTTTTAATTGGCTGCAGTCAAAAGAATCACAGTCTTTCTCTTTCCTAATCTAATCACAATATGAATTATTCTCCACCTTACCAGTGATCGGGTTAAGCAAGTCAATGAGAGAGGTGTCCCCAGGGCTTTGTGTTCATTTTGAGCACAGAGGCCAGTGTGTGGCTGCCTTGGGGATGCTCTTTCCCCCATCACCCCTCAGCAATCCTGTGCGGAGGGGCTCACATCCTGCAGGCAGCTCCTCCCCTCATAGTCTGGAGAAGAACATCTTCTACTGTTCCCCAGGTAGTTCAGATCAATATTTTGTCACTTCATTCTTCTGCTGCTGCTTTAGCCTGCAGTGAATTGAGTTTTCCGTGTTTGCTGTGCTCTTTTTCCTCTCTTTTTTCTTTTCTTCTTTTTTTTTTTTTTAAAGTAGGATTTGTGGTTCATTCCTTCACCTTTTTTGCACAAGGTTTTTCTTGCTGACACAGCAGCCATTAGCTACAGTTTAGCTCTCCTAACTCCATATATCACTTCATTACAAGAGACTTCTTAGAAATCGACCTTAGCACTCTGAATAAAAACACAACCTGGCCTTTGATTTCTGGAAAGTGTTGGGCTATGGGGTGTCAGAGGATCACAGCAATGAGCTGCTGCGTGATCTGCAGCTGGCCTTTGCTGGGTGCCTTAAGCAATATTAGCTCTGTTTTCTGATTCCCCGCTTGGACCCACGTTGAGTACTGCATTTCTCAGGCGCTGGAACATGTTGCTGGAGTGTAAACACTGTAATATCAAAATCAGCTGCTCCTCCATCTGTAACTAGCATTTAAACATCCCATTCTCGATGTGCGGGAGGAAGAAATATTAACAGATTTGGGGGGCATCGTTAGCAGTGCGCTGCTAATGAGAACCTCTTGCCTATTTCAGCTAGAGGCAGGAGAGCACTGCTCCAGCGAAAGCTCCCTTCCCACAGTGACGGCATTTGCAGGTGTCAGCCCGCAAAGTTATAATTTCAGGTCAGGTCTTGTTTTAATTAGGACACACTGTGCTGAGAATTGATACTCAGCAAAAAAAATGTAAACCAAAGCCACTCTGGCTTCTAGAAAGTACGTAGTCACCACTGCTCGGCATTGACCTCAGCTGTTAGTGGACATGTGTGAACCTTTCCTGGAGCTACCGCCTAAGGTTTGTGTGCAGAGGGACAGTGGTTTCATGGGCAGAGTCAAACAGTGACCCAGGTGGTTCCCAACCCTAACAGGTTGCTTTCAGAAATCAAGGTAGTCATTAACCCCTTGCTCCTCAGTGCCTTCTCTGCACGCAGGGTGTATCGGTCCCTTCCTATCCTTACTTTAAGAGGAGAGTTATAATTATTCAAAGTGGTGAAGCATCAGACGTTATGCTAAGGAAAGCGATAAAATTAGGTAGACAGATCACATCTAGATGTCAGCTTCCTATCAGAAAACAGATTATGAGGAACTGAAAATGCCACTCAGGACAAAATGCTGTCCATTTTGACAGAAAAGAACTTTGAAAAAAAAAATATGTTATAGAAAATATTTTAAACTTCATTTTTGTTTTATATGTGTATGGGAAGAAGAGAGAGAGGTTTTTCTTTCTCTGTTTGAAAAAAAAGATCACATTGAAATATTATGAGAAGCTTTTACAGTATTTCCCAAATCAAACGTTTTAATCCTTTAATTTGGGCAAATTTTACAAAACAGTAGAATATCCTGCAAGATGTTTTCTGTGTTGTAAAGCTCTCTTTTTGTTTGTTTGTTTGTTTACCAGTGTTTTCCTATTTAATAAAACTGAAGAAGTTCTACTGAATCTTAAATGAAACAAATAAAATTTTTACTTGAAAACTTGGGGAAAAAACTTGAAAACTTGAAAGAACCATTCATTCATGCCTATGCAAACCTTCACTCCATCCATACTAACAAGCAAGAGGAGGCAAATATAGAAACACATGCTCTAAGCTGACTGAAACCGAGAGAACGAGCGGTTTCTGTGAGGAGAAGACTGCTCATATGAGGGATTTCTGTAGTACAAAGGCCTATGACTACTAGGTTGAACAGCAAGCATCTGAGCTGCTTATTTGAACAGCAGTAAGGTAAATACGAAAGCAATAAGATAAAATACTGTTAGTTTTCCCCTGCTTTCCCCCCTCTCTTATTGAACTGCACTTTTCGTTTTCTATTAAGGTCAACTGGGCAGGCTCTTTTGAAACTCCTATACGTTGAAATGTAAATAAAAAAAAACAAGCAGGAGGGAGATGAAAAGAAACGACTGGTCCTAATGAGTGTAAGTTTATACTCTGTACTACGGAGCTGACAGGAACGTCCCACAGGCAGGGTCAAATACTGAGGGGGTGTTTGCAGCTCCACAGACATCAGCCAAGGACTCAGCCCTGGATGTTTAGCTTGGTTTCTAGCATGGCAGCAAGCGTCGGCGCCCTGCCTTTCGGCGCCTCTTTGGCAGCTGCTGAGCAGAGACCTGCTTCTGCGCAGAGGTGACTCCAATGCTTTCCCTCCTCCGCCCCTCCCGTGATGCAACACCCGAAAGGCTCAAGTGGAGAAGGTGCGTGTGGCTGCCCCCTTCCTCCATCACGCAGCAAGGGGGGAAGGGGGAGAAAGGAGGGGAAAAACCATTCAGCCCCATGCGTTTCTCTTTCTCCCAGCAGCTGACGGGGAGCTGCCGCCAGCCTTCCCATTAGAAGTTTATAGAAAAGGTGAGCTCATCTCATTTGATTAGGACTGTCACCATCAGACAGTGTTTGCAATTAGTCCACGCCAACCTTATTCAGGCTTTGGATGCCTTTCAGCGGCGAAAAAGGGAACACTTGAGCTCCATTGAATTGGAGCGTGGCATCTGCTGCACGCTGGGGGGAGAGGTTGGGGGTCAGCGCTTGATTTTGATAAAGCGTGCCAGATTAATTGTCTTCGGTAATCCTGTTTGTCATGGTAGATGTGCAGAGAAGTCTTTGTGGCACAGCCTGACATATGGGCTAGCCGGCTGCTTGCCTATTCAGTCCCTCCCAGCACATGCTCTTCACAGTTGGCCTAGTTCCCAGCGCCTTGTTTTCCCGGGGAGCCAGCCTCCTGCGCCTATTCAGCTGGCCCCCCGCTCCACAAACAGGCTCCCTAATCTTCAGGCCTGTCTGGGCTATTCAAAGCGATTGCATTATTCAAAGAGATCAAGAAGGAGAGCAGGGCGGGCGGGGGAAACGCGAGAGGGGGAAAGAGAGCGGTGCAATTTGGAAAAAAGAAATAAGCAGCCACGTACTTCAGGCAGAGCTCTTCAGGAGGCTGATTATAGCCCCTCTCCAAATCTGAATCTATCACGAAATTATACCCTGCCTCTTTTGTAAAATAAATGCTAATAAGAGGTAATTTGGACCCTGCTGATTATTAACTTCAATGGAGACGCTCTTTTTCCCCTGTGTTTTTGTTATGAATTCTTGGATTTGTCGCCCTGCTAGAATTCACGCTCAACAGTAAAAGAAGAAACAAGAGCGTTAAGGAGCCTCTTTAAGTGCTGCAGGAGCAGGACAAATGTGGCATGACAGAGGATTGGCGAGCATCTAGCTGGAATTACCGGTGGACCGAGAGTGGCGTCAGTGTTCTGAGCGCAGGCTGGAGGGTGACCCAGCACACCCATGCTCCCACCGCTGAAACGCAGACCCTGTCCTGCAGCTGGCACAGCCGCCTCGCGGCAGCCTGCTTCCCCGGGGAGGGGGAGAGCGTGAAGGAGATGGGTCTAAGCTGATGGGAAAAGGAAACAGAAAGAAGTAGCGAGAATGGTCCTTTCCTGGGTTTCTTAAGAGCCATTTGATTACGCGTTTAACTACATGTCCATAAACATTACTTTACAAGAGCTCTTAGGATACAAAGTCTTCATGCGTGAAATGGGAACAGCTTTGAAGAAATGTTGGTAATTCAGTATGTCAGCCAAGACCTCAACTTCTATGGGCCATAACCTGAGCTATTTCAAACCCTGTGCTGACTTGGCTACAGCCACGTTTTCAGCCACAGAAGAACTATCTAGGTGTATGTGTACCAAGTCCCTAGCAAAAATAATAATAATAAAATAATAATTAAAAAAAGGGGCACACAATTGCCCTCACTTCATCTTGCCTTTTTACTGTTCGGAGGAGCAGCAGAAACAAACAGGTGCTGCTGAAAGATATGTCCTGTAAGAACATGCAGAGAGCATACTGTGCCCCATTCATAAATTTCCCTGAACCAGACTACATGTACACCAGTTATTCCCTGTATCAAAAATGTGGTGGCACGAAGCCTGATTCACGTGTGCTGTATGGTCATCTGACACATCTTTACAGTCAACTGATTGTGTTCACATTTCAGCCCATTTTTGAAGGACTATCCAAACCTCCTCCTACTGCAGGCAGGAACCGGAGGATTAAAATTTGGAATAACATTCTGTAAAGAAACCATATCCTATAGCAGCCTAACTGTATGTCAAAAAAACAGGCATAGCTCACAAGGTGACATCACACTTACAGGCTTAGCACTGAAGAGTAACAAGGAGAATCTCAGACAGGTTCAGATCTTCCTTTGATATTTGTTTTTTTAAGCCATCTTACTCCAACTTTACCTCTTTATGCCACTAGCTGAAGGGCAGAGCTCAAAGGGTTGTAGTTAATGAGGCTACATCTGGCTGGTGACCAGTCACCAGTGGTGTTCATCAGGGTTCAATTCTAGGGCCAGTTCTGTTCAATATATTTATTAACAATCTGGATGCAGCAGTTGAATGCACTATTATCAAGTTTGCTGATGACACCAAACTGGGAGGTGCTGTCGACTCTCTTGAGAGACAGGAGGCCTTGCAGAGGGATTTAGATAATTTGGAGCACTGGGCTATGATTAACGGGATGAAATTTAACAAGTTGAAATGCTGGCTTCTGCACCTAGGATGAAGTAGTGCTGGGCACAAGTATAAATTGGGAGAGGAGTGGCAGGAGAGCAGCCCTACAGAAAGGGATCTGAGGGTGCTGGTTGTCAAGCAGGCTCAGCAGGAGTCAGCAGTGTGCCCTGGCAGCCAAGAGAGCAAACTGCATCCTGGAGTGCATCAAACACAGCATAACCATCTGGTCAAAAGAGGTCGTTATCCCACTGTATTTACTGTTGATGCAGCCTCACCTTGAGTACTGTGTGCAGTTCTGGGCCACTTTAAGAAGGATGTGAAGGTCCTTGAATGTGTCCAGAGGAGGGCAGCAAAGCTGGTGAAAGGGCTGGAGGGCATGTCCTATGAGGAACTGCTAAGGACTTTGGGCTTGTCTAGTTTGGAGAGAAAGAGGCTGAGGGGTGACCTCATTGCTCTTTACAGCTTCCCGGGGAGAGGAAGTGGAGAGGGAGGTGCTGATCTCTTCTCCCTGGGATCCAGTGATAGGACGTGTGGGAATGGTTCAAAGCTGCAACAGGGGAGGTTTAGACGGGACATTAGGGAGCATTTCTTTACCAAGAGGCTGGTCAAACACTGGTACGAGCTTCCTAGAGAGGTGGTGGATGCCCTGTGCCGATCAGTGTTGAAGAAGCATTTGGACAATGCCCTTATCAACTTGCTTTAACCTTTGGTCAGCCCTAAATTGGTCTGGCAATTGGACTAGACAATCACTGTAGGTACCTTCCACCTGAAACAGTCTATTCATAATGTCTTCAGGATCATCTTTGATCCTTATCCATAAGTTTCTGGGTAAAAATCTGCCACATCAGTCCCTGGCTTCTCCTGAGTCCCAGCAGTTCCTCTCAACAAGCCATCTGCTGTCATCTGCAAAGGCTCAGCACCACCCAGTTTAAATTCAGGTTAACATTAAGGAGGTCGGCGTGTTTCCCCCACCTTCATCATGCCTAACACAATGAAGTAACCTGTGCTTATGCCAGTTGTCAAAGTACTGTTTTACTATTGTTTTCATATCTGCCCCAGAGATCAAATTTCATACTGTGTTTTAAATATAGTATCCATGCGCTTTTTAAGAGGTAAAATTGCCTGGTTTGGAAATTAATGAGGAGGAAGGCTACTCCCAAGTCAAACCCTGATAAAATGCCGTCTCTCTAACAAAGGCATTGTGTATGTATGTTTGACTATTGCCTCTGCTATTTCTGCTGCTGCTGCTCTCGCTGAGTTTCATTTCCCCTACTCCCCCACATAATGAAATATATATTGTATTGTAAGTACAATGGAAGAAATGTAGCTTTCTTAGGTGTCCTCCTCCAGGTTGGTGCGCAGCCTGAAAGAGTTGCAAAACAGAATTACCATCTTCTGTTCAGGCAGGGGGTTTCCTACCATTTCTGCTAGATGACTGAGTTCTCAGACTAATCAAAAAGTTAATTCCTGAGGCTACTGTTCTTCCAGTAGGGACCAGAATAGACAAGCGCTCTAACACAGCAAACTGGAATTTCCACGGGGCTGGCAAGCCAGGAGCAGGTATCTGTTATGATTACATGAAGCCTTTGAGGCCATTAGGCTGTTTGTTGTTGGCTGTGGGCTGAAGGAGAACTGTGGCACACTCAAGTCAGCAATCTCGTTTTTAAACAGAGCTTTGTCTTTGCAGGGGAAGAATGGCTGAGTTTATTTTTGCAACAATGTTGGTATGTCTCTTACAGACATACAAATCTTCATCTTTGAAGAGTGCCATTTTTATGGTGAAAGAAAAAATGATGGTTTTATAAATACGTATTTGATTTATAAAGATGTCTGCACTGATACAATTTTTTTTTTCCAAAAGCAAAGCCAAAGAATTTCTATTTGTTGAAGCCAGGTCTAATGGCAGGAGGATAAACTTCATAGATTCTAATATTCACCTCAAGTATTTTCTAATTGCCTAAGAAGCTGAGAGTTCCACCTATCCTTAGAAAAATATCCTGGTCTAAGATATACATAAAGACAAAGTGGGAACATGAAAAAGTTCTTTCAGAACTCCCAAATAGCTGAGAAATGAGCAGAGACTCAAAATTTAGTCTTAATACTTCACACTAACAAGTCAATTCAGGAGGTAAAGTTTTACGTGACTGTCATGTCACTTCTCCATAAAGTTTGAGAAGAATCAGAAAAACTTATTTAGCAATAAATAATCCAAACTGAATTGCTTACATTCAGTGAACTGCTTCAAGGAATTTTAGCTATTCAGATTATCCCAGTTGAGATTTAAAGAGAAGCAAATAATTTAAGGAATACCTTAAGACCATCTTAAGAAAGAAGGAAGCTTCTTTCCTGCAGTGTCTCTGTAAGTTGGCCTCGGGCAGGCGCCAGCACTGAACAGGAGTTTCCAATATCAGCTATGCCTGGTTCACTTACATCTCTCCTTTCCCTTTGGTTCAACTTGCTGTTGACTAAGATTTCTGAGGAAGGAAACACCTTCCTGCTTTAGGGATAGTTTGAAGGATTTCAGTATTTGTTAGGAACTTAATGTATAGGGAGAGACCTTTCAAAGATTAAAATTAAGTAAAAATTGGAATATTTCAGATGAATTTAGTAAATTCCTTTAACATATTTTGAATAATGCTTGTCATGTATTTTGATGGAAACCAAGGGCAGATCTTGAGTTAGTGTGTGGCCTAGAAGAGCCCATATAGAAAATTGCAGAGAAGAAAGAAGATGAATGTATTGGTGCCCTCTAACTTGCAAGTTAAAGCCAAACCTGCAACATGGCATGAAGATGCTGTATCGAGTTGTCTTTCACTGGCATTGAGCAGATCTTGGAAGGAGATTATTCGTTTGGAGGAGATCACCTCTGGAAACAAAATTGTTCTCAGTGGATAAGTAAGTCACAAACACTGTATTCATGTCCCTAACATCTTCTGATAATACTGTGCTCCTTCTGGTATGTTACCTCTTGCAAAGTTAGTTTCTCATTTCTGCGGGGAATCAGCTACATTCTTGCTCCCTCCTGGGTTCTCAAGCATACTAGTTACTAAAACCATAAAAAAAATATATAGTTCAACAGAACTGGGTAACACATGCATGTATTTATGCTGTATGATGCAGTCACAGCTATAGTAAATGAAAAACTGTAAGATATATGCAGTGACAGGTCACTGACAAAACCAGAGCATTATATTACTAAAGGTACAGATATTGTTTTCCAATTTTCTCAGTAAATGTCCTTCAATTAACCCAAAGTTAAAAATAGGATTTGAAATTAATGAGGTTGTTACATATTGCATTGCATTTTTTACTTTTTGAAGTTAATACTTAAATATTGCACTGGAGAAAAAACAAGATAATATTCCAGCCTTATGACAACTACAAGTTGCCTCTCATCAGTGAATGCGTGAACTAGCCATTTGTATCCTAAAGTCCCCAACGAAGACACCTCCTCTATTAAGAATAGATTATACCTTTTATATCTTCATGAAGGAATCATAAGGATATACATTAGTTATATATATTGTATATAATTTCACAAGAAGGAATAAATGCGGCCCAGTTACTGTGAATCTCTACCCCTTTGCATACCCAAGATATGTGCTACTATCCTGATTTAGAAGCACTCGCTGCCACATTCCTGCTTTGAAGACTAAGTATATTTCTGTCTCTTAATTGTCCCACACTCTTAAGGTCTTGCATTGAGTTGGATAATGAAATGGAGAAAGCTAAAGGAGGACAATCAGGAGAACAAGAGAAGTTTGTGCTAAACAGGGAACGTCCTTTCGCTTGTACCTCTCCCAAGATTATTGAGTTACAGAGGAGCAAATTAATCTCATCACACTGTTTTACATTTTTGTTAATGCCTTCCTTTTTAAGGTCAAAAGGTCCCAGTTTTCTCAGTGAATTTATCAGGAACAAGACCAAGCCCAGGACTGTAAGGACACGGACCTTTGACAAGTAACAGAGTTGCTCTGGCTGAGCCTCCCACCTTCTGCTCTACTCCCTGTGACTGGCAGCGGCCCCTGATAAATAACTTCAGAGAAAGCCACATCATTAGAGTACTTGAAATAAAGACATCAGCAAGCTTTACAGAATACACAGGATAACATAAAGGCCAAAAAAATGATGACACACACACACACACAGTAAATGTCAGCCTAATGTTCCATCATGTCTTTCTTTTAATAACACTGGGACAGAAGTGGGTGTTTCAGATTGGAATTCACCTCATTTAAGTTCAATAAGCTAAAAGTCAAGCACCTGGCTTCATCTCAGTTTTAGGGCATACAGAATACCCCAAAGGAGCAACCATCTTCTCCAGAGGGCAACGTGTCCTATTCCAAGATGCCTGATCTCAGGATTAACATCTGGAATAACAATTTCTCCATTAGATACAGGGGGAGGCAAAGTGAGTGGTGTAGTTCAGATGACTAAATTTCAGATCAATAAAGACCTCCTTTAGCAGTACCAGTGGAAATTTTTTCAGACAAAAGCCTTTAGGATTTTATCCAACTGTTGGTATTACATACGTCTGTAATGCTGTGGGAGCATAATGGTCTTCGTACTTTATAGAACTGAATGTTATTCTGCCCAATAAGGACTTAATATATTTATGGATGATACAGCTTTTGTCATTGATGCTTTAAAATAAAGCATCAAAGTAAATTTCCATGCGCCTTTGTTATTTGCTAGAAAATAAAATTATTCTCCACAGAAATGGCTTAACATTTTTAGAATGCTCTGGTTTATTAAGACAATTTTCACCATTGAAACAAGTATTTCAGATAAACTGACCAGCCATTGTAGATGCTGTCCAAGGGAAAGAAGTGAGAACAGAGTGGCCCCACAAATCAGAAAGTAAACCTAAGTCTGGGTATGAGAGGACTACTGAATCTGCATCACCATAAAGTCCAAAGTGCCATTGGTGTGACTGAATCAGGAGACATGCAATCAAATATGTTTTTCCTGATACCCACCCTAGTTTTGGAGTAGGCAATACAGTCCTCACTGAGTCAGAAGAGACAGTTCTTCATTTATTGCCAAATTACGCTGACGCAAGAAACACGCGGAGTGCGTGTAGATTCTGCCCGAGTGAAGAGAGGATCATACATAGAACAAATCCTACTAGTGACAAAGGAATCTGAAAAGATGAATATATCACACTTTTCTGGGCAGGGTGTCTTTTAGCCCCTAATCCTTTTCTTTGTGGTTTCTCTATTTCCCCTTCCCCCAGTCCCTCCAAAGCTTCCAACCACTGTTATCGTTTCCCATGTTTGCAAATGGATAAGCAAAGGGCCCTGCTTCTCAGAAATCCCCTGCAATCAGCTGGCTCTCTCCATCTCCCCATGCCGCCGCCGCTCCCCCCCCCCCCCCCCCCCCGCCCCGCGGCCCACTCCTCTCCCCCTCCACTGTGCACAATGTCCTGGTGACAGGTGGTTGCTAGTTTCTCTAATTCTGGATACAGCTCCAGTCAGACCCAGTGGCCTGTAAAAAAAAAAAAACCTAGAGCTTACGAAGAGAAAAAAGCTCTGGCTCTGAAAGTGCTGAGACAGGCTGGTACGGGGACTCAGTACAAAAAGCATTCAGCACAAAAAGCCAAACCCAAATGAAAAGAGCTGCTGCCAGGATCATCACGAGGTTCTCTGCTGCACAGATGTCTACTGAACTGAGCTGAAACTGATGAGTCTTTTATCGGGGGCCCCCTCCCCTGTAGACACCCTCAGCAAGACTCAGCTGCCTGCCTCAATTATTATTATTCCAAGGGACACAGTATATGTGATAGACATCTGACACTCAGAGAATAAAGCTCAGATGGGACTGACTGGCAGAATTCTTCCTTTTTCTTTTTTTTTTTTCTTTTTTTTTTTTTCGCTAGTCACAGCAAAACGCTGATTAGTAAGTTTACAGGAATCGCAAGGATTTGGATGCGCTATAGTCGCAGTAGGAGCAGTGTTTTAACAAGATAATTGCTTTCAGTATACTCAAGCAGGAGTCAGCTAACAAAGGTGGCCCCGGCCACTCAGTACTTACATGGGTACTCCATGTTTTACTGCCTCGCTTGCAGCATTTTGCCAGTCCAGTTAAATAGCAATGGGATTGTTAACTGTGTGTTAACATGCTCGGTCTGTGATCTATGCACAACATTTTACCCATTTACCTTGTCCTATGCCTGTATGTTTATTACACAGTTTCTTCCTATCATAAAATGAGTTTATAAATTAGAAACCAGTTGTGAGCTTGTGATGGGCTATATCTCAAAAAGAATTCAGCACCTAAAAGCCCTTTGCTCTCCAAAGCTCAGCTAATGTTTATTTTTCAGTAAGACTGAAGAACACGCTTATTTTCATTGTCTTGATATCAAACACAGGACATACATTTTATGTCAGAGCGATTGTCAAACACCTGTTAATTTCTCTGAAAGCAGCAGGCAAGTGAGGGTGATGGAAACTGGGTACTCAGCACCTTATGAGCCTTGGCTATAGACGAGAGAAGCGAGTGAAAGAGAGCTGCCTCTGGTTACTGCAGGTGCTGCAGTTTGCTGAAGAACAACTTTCAAGAAACGTTGAACAGGCAAAACATAAAGATCCCATTGTTTATATGTTAGAATGGAAAGCCTGCGGGGTTTTTACTTTAACCATCTGCCTTCCAACTTTGATATAAAAATTCTGCTCCCTAATAAATGTTTAGCGCATTAGGACACATACCTCACTGGAAAGAAACCAAACCAAACTCCTTATACTTCACAAGGATAAATTAGCAAGTGAAAAGCAAGCCTTTCCAAAACCCCTTTTGTATGACTACAATCGTTTAACTTAGAACTTGGAAAGTTGAAGGTCTAGTCAGTAATCTACTGACTCCATCACAGAATGGTGAATTTAATTTAGGAACTGCTGGCTCCAGCACTGCATGCAGTTATACCAACTTGAAGAAATTTATGTGATAATCTTTTTTTATCAGCATATCTATTCTCTTTTTTGAGCCAAACAGCACATCAACCAGACAAAAGATGTGCTTTACTAGCTAATAGGTTAGCTGGCTATCTTTTTTGGCTGGACTATTCCCCGCTTTATTTTCAGTGGATGATGAGATGTATAAATCAGTGTCTACATGTAGAGGTGGCATGCTGTTTACACAGCAGGCTTATATTATCATAGCAATCATATATGGGTAATAAATAAAACTGTAGCGAGGAACCAAAGATTTGCTCCATTCAAGGAAGCTCTTTTTTCTTAAAGTGTTACCAAGAGCCAGATAGAATATACAGACCTCTCCTGTAAACTCTACCAAAGCATTCAGGCTTGAAAAAGTTAAACCTGCAAATGTAAAGCAGGTATTTGAACTGGCCAGGCTGGAATGTTTAATGTTTACGCATAGCCCTGAGCTGGCTACACACATCTACATTGCCTCTAATAAAGCTGCAGATCCTTGCAAACGCCTGCTGCCTTTGCAGACAGGAACAAGGAAAGACTTCATGACACTTTGTCCACCCAACAAAGGCCACAGGACTTTACCGTTAAGGCAGCGGGGAAACACGGAAGCAGCTGGACAACCAGACCAATGCACCTGGGCCTGCTCTAAAGTGCAAGGTAAGGCCAGTTTTTCACCACTGGCTTACTCCAAAGATTGCCTTTCAAGCTGGGGGTTGGTGATGTTGGTGTGGCCTAAGCTCCCATACACGATGCAAGTGTAGCCGCTTTGTACCGTATCAGCCACTTTTAGCAACTCCACTGTTAGTCTTTTTAGACCAAAACTCCCTAGTTAGTCCTCAAAGAGCTTAATGCAGACAGCAAACTGGGAACCTGGTCTCAAGGATGGCTACTTGCCTCCTGCTTCCAACTCCGCTGCTGAATTCATTCAGTAAAACCTGCAGGATCTCCATCAAGAGAACAAAATTGTCTTTTTGCAGAGTATTTTAAGAACTCTGTAGTAAAAAAAAAAAAAAAAAAAAAAAAAAAGGAGGAAAGAAAGAAAAAGATAAATGTGCTGGAATTTAACATTTAAGCAAACAAAAGAATGCTACTCCATACTTTCACTTCAAATACAAATATCATGAGGTTTTTGTCCCATCTCTTTTTATATTTTTGGCCATTACAACAGAAAGAACTCCAACAAACATGGTGGCTTTCTGATTCAGTGCAGGGGTTTTGTTGTTGTTTAGATTTCTCCTGTGCAAACAATATTTGAAGATGTCGGGCCAAATTTATCCCTGGATTAACTCCACTGACGTCAATGTAATTACACTAGGAATTAATATGGCTCACTGATATCATTTGCTGGATCCTATATCTACTTCCAAAATGCAATTAGAATCCAATTTCCTCAATCTTTTATTTTGGAGATAGGCAGCTTGAGTTTCTTCTCAAAGATACTGTGCTAACAAAAAAAGTAACTATTTCCTGTCATTGGCATTTGCACCAGCAAAACAGAAAGCAAGCTCTGAGCTTTTGGACTGTTTAAATGCCTGCTAGCACTGCAGTGTAAACCCAGACTGGGAGATCTGCAATCTTAGTTTATCACCCTTTATTTTCTTTTTGTAGTTTTTGGTTCGTTCCACAACACAAAATACAACAAACCAATAGATTTTGCTGGGAATTTACTGTGTGAATCTCTACACAACGAATCTGTTGTATAACAATACCTTTACTTGGAGAATATTGACTTTCTGTATGCCATTACAAAAGATTACTGAATCAGACAATATTGAGCAAATGTTTGTTATATTAGGTTTTAACAGTGACTCTATTAATCAATGAACCAGCTCTCTCAACACTTGCACCAGACCCAGGCACAGATTAGCTAAATAACAGCTTTTTTAAAATGGTATCATGTTTCTATTTAAAAGCTTCTGTATCAAACTCAATAATTTTCTTGTACACAAAAAAATTATACGGATCTTATTAAGAAACCTACAAAATAGTACAAAAAAAGAGGATAAGAGCGTTTTAAATTAATTCTCAAGGAGGCCCATAAAGGCGAGCAACAATTTTCCACCAGTTACAGCAATCGCCAGGTCTGAATGTGCTTTCTTGGTGGAACCTAGAATCATGGAATCATACAATCATAGAATGGTTTTGATTGGAAGGGACTTTTAAAGGTCATCTAGTCCAAATCCCCTGCAATAAGCAGGGACATCTTCAACTAGATCAGGTTGCTCAGAGCCCCACCCAACCTGACCTTGAATGTTTCCAGGGATGGGGCATCTACCACCTCTCTGGGCAACCTGTTCCAGTGTTTCACCCTCCTCATAGTGAAAAATTTCTTCTTTATATCTAGTCTAAATCTAACATATTTTAAAACCATTACCCCTTGTCCTGTGGAAAAATGCCCAGCGAAAAAGTTTTTCCCCATATTTCCTGTAGTCCCCCTTTAAGTACTGGAGGACCACTATAAGGTCTGCCTGGAGCCTTCTCTTCTCCAGGTGGAACAACCCTTCGGATCATCTTCGTGGCCCTCCTCTGAACCTGCTCCAACAGGTCCGCGTGCTTCTTGTGCTGAGGATGCCAGAGCTGGACATAGTACTCCAAGTGGGGTCTCACCAGAGCAGAGTAGAGGGGCAGGATCAATTCCCTCGACCTACTGGCACGCTTCTTTTGATGCAGCCCAAGATATGGTTGGCTTTCTGGGCTGTGAGCACACATTTTCAGCTCATGTCCAGCTTTTCATCTACCAGTACTCCCAAGTCCTTCTCAGCAGGGCTGCTCTCAATCCCTTCATCCCCTGCCTGTATTGATACAGGGGTTTGCCCCAACCCGAGTGCAGGACCTTACACTTGACCTTGTTGAACCTCATGAGGCCCACTTCTTGAGCTTGTCCAGGTCCTTCTGGATGGCATCCTGTCTCTCATGTGTGTCAGCCACAAACTTGCTGAGGGTGCACTCGATCCCACTGTCTGTGTCATTCATAAAGATATTAAACAGTACTGGTCCCCGTATAGACCCCTGAGGGACACCTCTTGTCACCAATCTCCATCTGGACATTGAGCTATTGACCGCTACCCTCTAGATACAGCCATCCAACCAATTCCTCATCCAGTGAACAGTCCACCCATCAAATCCAGACCTCTCCAATTTAGAGTGAAGGATCTTGTGGGGAACAGTGTCAAATGCATTACAGAAGTCCAGATAGATGACATCTGTAGCTCTTCCCTTGTCCACTGATATAGTCACTCCATCATAGAAGGCCACTATGTTGGTCAGGCAGGACTTGCCATTGGTGAAGTCATGTTGTCTGTCTCAAATCACCCTCCTGTCCTCCAAGTGCCTTAGCATAGCTTTTAGGAGGACCTATGCTGAACCACAGCAAAATACACATATCATTAATGCTAGGAGAAGCTGGAAC
The DNA here is from genome assembly GCF_965231255.1 of Vanellus vanellus. NCBI lineage: Eukaryota > Metazoa > Chordata > Aves > Charadriiformes > Charadriidae > Vanellus > Vanellus vanellus. The sequence goes on along the minus strand of NC_138906.1, from coordinate 68,515,553 downwards.
TGAGATTTCACTCACCACTTCTTGGCAGCATTTGTATTTCTTCGCCAGGAGTGAAAATATTAAACACGATAAAACCACTCCTCTTCATAAAGGTGTTCTGTATCTCCTTGCCTCTGGGTCTCATGCATAAAAGTGTAGCATTCAAAACTGCTAATATTGCAAATAATAGAAAAAAAAAGTGTAGGACAGAAGGAAAAGGCAGGAAAAGACAGCATGGAGCAGGGGCAAAAACTAGAAGGAAAATGAAATATTAGCAATCATTCCAGAGTTAGAATAATCCCTTAGACATAGCAGACACTGGAATTGCCAGTCTCTGGGAAAATACAGGGACACATTATAGTCACTTGTCTTCTAAAAGACCTTGTTTATTATATCCAAGGCACTAACTTGCTACGTATAGCAGCAAATTTCCTGTGAGTGGAGGGCAGCCGCCCATGAGGCCACCCTGGTCCCTGGTGCTCTGGTTGCACTAACTGGAGAAGGGGTACATCCCCACCAAGAGAGGGGCTGCATCAGATCAGCCACTGGGGTTTGAGCTGAGATCGCAGCAGCTCTGCTAGGCGCAGCTGTGCTGGCTGATTGAAATTCCCTTATGGTATAGATTAAAGAAATGCTGATGTGTATGTTAAGGAGAAATGTTCACCCCTGCTCAGAAAGCCCTTGGCATACCTAGGATTTGTCAGATTTAGCTGTCTTGTGGATTTGCCTTTCAATTTTATTCTCAAGTCTTTTGTATGTGGGGCAAGGCTTCCTGCTCTAAGAAGCCAAAGAGAAGGAATATTCCCCAAATCTTTCTCAGATGTGTCTGCATCCTGGCTCAGTGTTTCTATAGATAAGGGGAAAAGAAAGTAAAGCACATTGGAGCAATCTAAGTGGATGTAATTTTCTTTACACACAATATGTCTATTTTCCAGGCATCAAACCAGATTTTAGATAAATCATCTTCCTTCCCTCCTCCTCCAGGTCCTACTCCAGCTGTAAACACACTTCACATGGGGAAGCATGGATGGCACCAGGCCCAACCAGATCACAAAACAACTTTTATATAAGTTTGGACCTGAGCAGTCTCATGGAGGGAACTCTACTTAATCATCACAGAGACCAGAACTGAAACAAAATTTCCTGGCCCACAGTTTTTGGAGGTTACTCTAGGTCTCTGGCTAAAAGTTAGTCATTAATTTGTTGAACGCGTGGCCAGAGTACCAGGGAGAGCTCTCTGGATAACAACAAGTTTTAGCATGGGGGAGATTTTTCAGCGCTTTCTTTTGTAGCATAAGCTAAAAATGACACTGGAAAAGTAATACAGGATCAGATCCACTTTCTCTGGCAAATAGGCTATTAACCCATGAACAATTCTCTGGCAATCGAGACCTCTACCCCACCACAGTGAGAAGAACAACTTCTATGAGGAGAAAGTTATTACCTTCTCCCTGTTTCTTCCTCCCCTCCCTGTTCTCTTTTTGAGCAGCTTATAAAACAAAGAGGGAGTTTTCTGGAGTCGTCTCCAGCTCCCACAGAGTTTCCATGGACACTTGCTGCCTAAATATCTTTTTGTGAATTAAGGGAGAAAAAGTATCTCCCGATCTAACTCAGGGGGTTCATTCCTTTGAATGAAAGCCCTGTAGAGCCTCGCAGAAAAGGCTGCTGGAGCATACCAAGAAAGTAATAAAACTGATAACTGGTTTACTTGTCCCAAGTAGCAGGAGCAAACTGCTTGATTGGAAGACAGAAAGCTCCATGAATTGACCAGGACAATCTCAAAAATATTAATAAATAAATTATGGTTTGGGTTTGTTTCGGGTTTTTTGGTGTTTGTCTTTTTTTTTTTTTTATACACTGTAGATATGCTATACAAGGCAGATACGTATTTTTTAACAGCACCTCATGTTAAGGCAGATTTTGTACCATTTTGCTGTTATTATACATTACATGAACAGCAATAGGTTGTAGGGACGGCAACCAAATTAAGAGCTGTATAGATACAAAATCAACATAATTCCTGGACTGAGATAGCTCACAGTCTATGCTTCTACACATTTTAGTACTAAATTTGGTCACTGATGTCTCACCGTTTATCGATTATTACTCATTAATAATTTGTAAAACTCTGTTGCTTGGAGGTGTCTAAATCAAGGTAGCTTTTGAACAAGCACATTATAATCTGGCAAATTTTGCCAGCAATTACTCTGCCTTCAAATTAAATGCATGGATATGTTCCACGTTAACTATATTTGACATCTGTTGAGTGCTTTGGCAATACTGGCGATGGGAAGAGAGGCATAAGGTTAAGGGGGCATTGCTTAAGGGCAGCTCTAGTGCATGTTATTTCTTTGATCACGCATTTATGCTTTGAAAGAACATAAAGGAGCCTGTTCTCCACTTGATATACATATCTAAGTGTCATTGATGCTAGAGGACTCAGATTACTAGTTACAGGTTTGCACCACAGTTCTTTTTGTATATTAATTAGCTCGAGCATCGCATAGGGCTACTTTGATAGGGACACTTAAAAAGTATAATCTGTATTACAGCCAAATTCCTGTGTCTCTCCATGGGAGCTCTGCCTTCTATCAACGTTTTGCCTAAGGATGGACTGAAGGACTTTCTCCCCCCATCCCCTACACAGCATCCATCGCCTCCAGTTTGTGTTTAAAAATCAACCCAGACTCTTGGTAACATGAGATGAAAAGCCAGGTGAGGCAGACTAATACGAAGTTTGTATTAAGATTTTGACTCAATCTAGGTTGTTACAATGATAAATGCTCTGAGCCAGGTTCCTGACGAAAACCAGGAGAAAACACCGAGCCGTAAACAGAAAAACAGCACACAAGACTCAGAATTTGCTTTACAGACTTTACCTTATCTGTTAAGTGAGCAGGAAATTATGTTATTAATGCAAAAAGAAAGGCAAGATTTCTTCCCAGAATTATGGGCTGTGGAAGGCTATTCATACAGAGTTGTTGCCTGTGGGACTCCCTGATTGATGCACATTTTCATCCTCCACCACACCCAGGCAGAAATTTTCCTGATGACTTCTCTACTGCGTATATATTTTGGCAGAGAGCTTTTTACTTCTGAAGACTTTTAAGATTGGTAATAAATGCACAAATGTCATACATACAAATATAATATACACGTCAAATGTCATAAGAGCATTAAATTTACCTATCTGGCCTCTGGGTTCATTTCAGCCCTTTTCACTCCCGTTTGCCCTCTCGGTCCTATTTCCTGGCCCAGCGCAGTTAAAGGACAAATTCATCCCCGCATGTGTCCTAGGGGCCCTAATGAAGTCAGCTGTCAAACTCCCATCATGCAGCTGCCCGGCTGCAGTATCTGATGGCCACTTGTCAGCTGCTTCACCCAGTCAAACCCGGACAAAGACCCCTTTGATGGGCTGCCTTTCTACAATCAATCTACACCTTCTCCTCTTGGACTTCAACATCTGCTTCAGTGTAATTTGATTTGATATTCAGTGCAGCCTGACCCTATTGATAAATTAAATCTATCTGAACCTGATATCCTCATGCCACCACGGGGTAAATGACTTGCTGTTTAATTTTGTCTTTTGCCAGACGTGACATGGTATCAATACTGACTCTTTTTTGTGTGTGTTTGGGTCATTACTTGAATAATTTAGGCTCCAGATCACAATTAGGCTGAAAGGGAAGGAGGAAAGAGCCTTTCCAGAAGTATGTACAAAAAAGTAAATCAGAACAATTCCTTCTAGGATTTTAGCATCATGTTCCATAATCATAAATTTTCCTGATAACCATGTTTGATTGCTCTGTCTTCCAGGTCTATTTGATACACAAACACAAAAATCCAGCCTTAAAAAGAAAAAAAAAAAAAGTAACATTAATTTATGAAGCCTCTAATAACTAGGATAAATACCCACTACAGACTTTTCAGTGTAGATCAAAATGGAGAATTCTTCTTATTTGCATACAATTTCTTTTCGTAAAGAAATAAAACACAGACACACACATCAAATGAGAAAATTCTTGGAACTGTATTTATCTTATTTGATAAAATCTTTACAACGCTTCAAAACTAAAATAAATACAAAACTTTAGACCCACAACATCCAATTCTATGGGTGAAAAAACTTAGGAGTCCACCTTTATAAGCACTCAAGCACTTCTCCCTCAAACTGTTGACATTTTAATAGATTTATTTACTTTTTTTTTTTTCAAAGTAGCCTGAAAACACTGTGAGATCTCCTGCCTCCATACAAACCTGCCTCTTTCACCAAAGACTTGTTGATGCCACCTTCTCCTCTTATCTGCTTCTTCCTTCTCTTTTGCCAGGCCGGGAGGGCCACCTGCAATCACGACCCTACTCAGGGCCAGGGGAAGAAGCTCCAGGCCAGTGCAAAACAGCTTGTAAATAAATGTATGCACAGAGAGCACCCTGAGATTCTTTTGACGAAGAAGAAAAGTGTTTTCTTCTCTTTTCACTGTTTTCATCTAGGTGGGTTTTCAGAAAAAGACCCCACTATTCAGAAGCCTTCCAGTACTTTTTAGGGTGTCCCAAGGAACGTAGGAGTGGGCAGAGCAGAGATCCTTGCAGGGTGCCTGGGTGGTGATGCTGCTGAGAGGAAGGCATCCAGAGCTGCAAGTGCTGGGTTTTACTGGTGTTGTGGGACTGGCTTGGGCCATGGCATGACCATTTGCCAACACAGTGAGCAGTCGCCCCAGGGGCGATATGGCTGCAGATTGTCAGTGCATCTCTCAGCTGCCCTTTGCCGGCCATGTATTGCCCTCAGGCTGCTGTTTGAAAACACCTGGTGCACACTGAGTTCTCCTGGGATGGGAGCTGTGGGAGGAATGAACTGAAATTTTTAGCAAGCTGTCTGGCAAAAAAACCCAACACAAAAACAACAAAACAAAACAACATAACCACCACCCCCCAAACCCAAACAAAACAAAACAACAACAAAATAAAAAAAAAAAAAAAAAGAAAAAGGAAAAAAAAAGTCAGGAAGGGAAAAAAGTGTTCATGCTACATATGGACAGAGAACATCTGAGAGTAGGCCCCAATTCATCACTAGACAATAAACTGGGATCCCCAATCATTAATAATATTGCCTAGCATCTCCTGTTATAAAACCCTTTTCCCCAGCAACTAACAAATACTGTAAAACCTTCCTCAAGTGGGATAAAATTTTCCATGTGCTGTTAGCTGGTCTGGAGTTTCTCTTCTTTTTAAAACAGTTTAAGTTAAAGGATGGAGTGTCCACTGATACACACCTCAACTTCCTCACCCAAGGTAGAAATAACTTCTCCGCTTAACTCTTCTCCTCCTTATACCCTGAGCAACAAGGGCATCCTGGCTCCATCATCACATGAGGACATCTTGCTGAGCCACTTGTACACATTGAATCTCCTAATTTTCTTGAAATCAGAGCACCTTTTTCTGGGGATGCATTTTGAAAGGGTGGTTTACAAGAGGTTTCTCACTCCTCCGCTCTCTATATATGCCTACAGTCTGTTTGCAGACACGGTCACCTGGGCAGCTCTAGCCACTGTCAACTTTCAGATCTGCTGCCTGACTCAGCGTCCTTTCTGGTGATGGCAGAGCTGCCATTTTAAACCTCAATTTAAACCTAACAGTTTAGTTTGGATTGATTCTTATTTTTCACTTGGGTAGCTGAAATGTAAATTTTTATCCACTTTAACTGAAGAGAACATGTCAAAGTAATGGTGTAACCATGAAGAAAAACACCCTTCTTGATTTGTGTTTGAGATCTAATTACTCAAAGACTTCTCAGCTGTTGTGTGCTAGCTCTACAGTGCCTTGAGTGTGGCTTGAAATTGTAGTTGCTTTTCAAGAAGGAAAAGACTCTAGACTAAAATCTGTTCCAGTCACTGATGTTTCTCGTCCTCTATAAAGGACTGAGTCTTTTACAAAAACCAGAAAACAGTCAGTGACTACTATCAGCATTACTCTATTTCAAAGAAATGCCGGTAGACATATTTAGAACAGAGCACCAAAGTGCCAAAACATGCATTTATTATTATTCCAATTACATTTAGTCCTTCCTTACAGTGGTGTAAAGTGGAATGAAGTGCACAGATACACTAGTCTAGAAGAAAAATGCTGTGATCCATCTTCCACTGTGCTGACTTTTGTCTACATTCTTCCCACTCTAAGAAACCCTGAAAGTTTACAGTAGAAAAGTTCAGAAGGCAAAGCCAGGTCCCTATTTGCCAAGTAGAGTCACCTAAGACCACGACTCCTGTGGGGAATAAGCTATGTTCATTGAGAGGACATGGGTATATCCCCACCCATGAATGCATCTGCACACAATCTGTGAACTTCCTTAAACCAAACAAGCTACTCAATTTTGACTGTGTTCCAAAAGAATGGAGATGATATTAAATGCTTGTGGTTCCTCATTGGTCTCAGTTGTGCCTGCTGACCAATATTTTGGAAACATAGTAGCTTTGGTCCAACATTAGAGCAATTTCCTAGGATTGCACCCATGGAAGAGCTGTCTCACAGTGGTAGCCTCACTGCAGACAGCCTGGGGGATGGGTCATTAGCACAGTGGAAGACGCTTCCTCTGTCACTGTAAGAACTGTTTTCACAAGAGGTTATAATCACCGTGCTTTGATTTGTGTGCTTTTTTGTTTCAGGATGGGAAGAAAACTCAGCAAGCCAGCATAACCTACCCCAGGTAGATTATGATTGGCTCAGTCTTTCCATGCAAGCCTCATCTTTGCTGTGACCCAATGCATCATCTTAGCAAGCCTGGAGACTAACAAGCTGCTCCCAAGAAAATCTGCACCTCCCAGACTTGCCCAGAATGAGGACAAAACTAAACAGCCAACAGGTACTGCCCACTTGGAGTGATGCAAAGGCATAGTGCAGGTTGAAAGGGCAGTGCAGCAGCCCCACTTCCATCTACAGCTGCAGTTGCAGAGAAACCGTTAGAAACACCACAAAACTATCTCATCCTTCCTAAACCTTTCTGATGCCCCTTAATTGGTTTGAGGTTTTGGGAGGGACAGTAGCTTTCACAATATTTGCTTTAAATATGTATATAGACACATATATAATTGAATAGAATTAATTTTATAAAAAAACTTAGGTATTATTTCAGTGAAAACACTGAAAGAGAGAAAATGCTTCATTTTTGGTGCAAATATAATTTCTGTAAAGCTGCTGCTGTTAAATAAGTTTTGACAGCTGTCAGAACTGACAGCCAGGGATACTTCCACTATTGCCGTTATAAATCTATAGGAGCTTTTAAAAATTGAAGTATCCTCTTCCAGCTGTTGTAGTTAGGAGGATGAAGGTACAGTTTGTACGATTCTTCAGCTCTTAGTTCTGCCAGTTAATCTGCATATTCCTGAAGAGATTGCAATGTGAAAAAATTGCTTAGAAAACGACTGAGGTAACAACTTCGGTCCACAGACTTCATGGGAGGTAATTTCAAGTTGACCTCAGTTCTTCCATTTACAGGAAGAAAAACCTTTATAAAAACACATATTCTTGCCCAGAATTCCATTATTAAGATGAATGATAGAATCATAGAATGGGTTGGAAGGGACATTATAGCATCACTTGGTTCCAACCCTCCTGCCACAGGCAGAAACACCTTTCCGCTAGACCAGGTTACTCAAAGCCCCATTCAGCCTGGCCTTGAACACTTCCAGGGATGAGGCATCCAAATCTCTGGGCAACCTGTTCCAGTGTCTCACCACCCTCAGAGTAAAGAATTTCTTCCTAATATCTAATCTAAATCTACCCTCTTTCAGTTTAAAACCATTACCCCTCATCCTATTGCTACACTCCCTGATAAAAAGTCCCTCCCCATCTTTCCTGTAGGCCCCCTTTTAGTATTGGAAGGCTGCTATAAGGTCTCCCTGGAACCTTCTCTTCTCCAGGACAAACAACCCCAACTCTCTCAGCCTGTCCTCATATGGGATGTGCTCCAGCCCCCCTCTGAACCCATTTGAGCAGGTCTATGTCTTTCTTATGGTGAGGGCCCCAGAGCTGAACAGTACTCCAGGTCGGGTCTCATGAGAGTGGAGTAGAGGGGGAGAATCACCTCCCTCGACCTGATGGCCATACATCGTTTGATGCAGCACAGGATATGATTGGCTTTTTGGGCTGCAAGCACACATTGCCAGCTCACATTCATTTTTTCATCCGCCAATACCCTCAAGACCTTCTCTTCAGGGCTGCTCTCAGTCTACTCATCTCCCAGCCTGTATCCATGTTTGGGATTGCCCCAACCCAGATGCAGAACCTTACATTTGGCCTTGTTGAACTTTATGAGGTTCACATGGACCCTACCTCTCTAGCCTGTCAACGTACTTCTGGGTGGCAACCCTTCCCTCTACAGTATCAACCACACCACAGCTTGGTGTCATCCACAAAATTGCTGCACTCAATCCCACTGTTAATTTCCCTGACAAAGATGTTAAATAATACTGGTTCCAATACAGACCATGAGGGACATCACTCATCACTGGTCTGTGCCAGGAGATAGAGCCATTGACCGCAACACTTTGAGTGCGACCATCCAGCCAATTCCTTGCCACTGAGTGGTCCATGCATCAAATCCATGTATCTCCATTTTAGAGACAAGAATGTTGTATGGAACAGTAACAAATGCTCTGCTAAAGTCCAGGTAGATGACATCAGTCACTCTTACCTTATCTACCAATGCTGTAACCCTGTTGTAGAAAGCCACCAAATTTGTCAGGCACAATGCGCGCTTAGTGAAGCCGTGTTGGCTGTCACCAATCTCCTCTCTGTTTTCCGTGTGCCTTAGCCTAGTTTCCAGGAAGATCTGCTCCATGATCTCGCCAGGCACAAAGGTGAGACTGACTGGCCTGTAGTTCCCCATTTCTTCCTTTTTTCCCTTTTTAAAAATGGGGGTTATGTTTCCCCTTTTCCAGTCACTGGGAACTTCACTAGTCTGCCACAACTTTTCAAAATATGATAGAGAATGGCTTAGCAACTTCATCTGCCAGTTCCCTCAGGACCATTGGTTGCATCTCATCAGGTCCCATGGACCCCTGCACATTCAGGTTCTTTAGATGGTCTGGAACCTGATCTTCCCCAGTGGTGTGCAGTACTTCAGTGAACACAGCACATAGATCTCAAGGTTCAGTGTTACCCCTGCACAGGACAAGCCACTTTTCTTCAATATTCAATTGCAAGATGGCTTTGTTTTCTGCAGTATGATATCTAGAAGGCAGTGTTCTCATACAGCAAGGAAAAGTAGAGATGTCTGTGGAAAATGTTTTACTTCCAAGAGGAGAAAAAATCCATATCAAAAAAACAGCCAACCAGAACTACTTTAATAAGTCAGTGGTTGAGTGTACACAACTCAAAAGGAAATCAATGATAATCTCAGTTCTGAAAATCTGTCCTTATTCAGTGGGGCATAGTTAAATTGCATCAACCTCACCTAACCCAGTCATCCTTATATATATGGCTATATCAGTGGAACTAAGCAAATAGTTAAAGACAAAGATACACTCATGCATCTTTTTAATAAAGATGGTTATCTGCCCTTAGTGTAAAGAGCAGTTTATTTTATACCTGCTGATAATTATCCATGCACTCAGATGCTATACTGAGAACATGCCTAAACTAGACTAGAAGTTAGCTGCTTGGCATGATAGTTCATAATACTTCTTTTACATTAAAAAAAGAAAAAAAAATATGCTAATTATTTTCAAGACATTGCAGAGGAAAACCAAGGCCTTCATTGTGCTCTTACACTGGGACAAATTATCCGTTCCTTTTTTGTTTCACTGGCCTTACTTCTTTACTGTCGTCTCTCCTGCTATTTCTGTTTTAAGATGGCCAGTATTTCCAAGTATTTCATTTGGCAGCAAGAATGTGAGTGTGGGAATGCGTGACAAGAAGTGCTCTCCAAACCTGAGCTATTTCTCTATTATGACGAGGCATGTATTTTATGACTGCCTCATTTTTGCCATAATAGCCCTACTCGCTCCACCCAAACATCTCTAACTTATGTCTCCTCTTTCTCTAATAAGATGTAACTTAGACAATCTGTCTCGATTTAGTATTTAGCAGATGAATGATGCTGAGATTAAAACTAAGAGGTTTAAGACAAAGAAGTACTGTGTCTCAAGAAGCTAGAAAAGCTTGGACATGCAATTACCTAGAATTATAATACGAAAACATTAAATAGAAACTAACTGATTTTCTGTTTTCGTTACATTCGTGTTTGTTGCTGTTTTTCCTTACAGATAATCTTCATTTAGTTTTATTTATTTAGCCCAAGAGGTACCCCTCGTATATACCATTTAGTGGGATAATGTAAGTGGCCACCAGGCTTTTTCATAGCTCTTTTATCTGAGAAAGGCTACCAAATTGGTGCCATCTAGAATCATTAGTCAAACTACTCTTTAACCAGAGAGGAATCCAACCTGCACTCATGCAGGTTGGGCCCCCTTGATGCAAGTGTCCCTCAATTAAAGAGAGTACAGAGCTGACCTACCTTAGTGCTCACCGGCCCACTGTGCATCATTTATGAACAGTCCTGGATAACTGGGGAGGTCCCAGCTGACTGGAGGTTGGCAAATGTGACGCCCATCCATAAGAAGGGCCGGAAGGAGGATCCAGGGAACTACAGGCCAGTCAGTCTGACATCGGTGCCTGGGAAGGTCATGGAGCAGATCATCCTCAGTGCCATCACACGGCACATGCAAGAGAACAGGGTGATCAGGCCCAGTCAGCATGGCTTTGTGAAAGGCAGGTCATGCCTGTCAAACCTGATCTCCTTCTATGACAAGGTGACCCACTTGCTGGACAAGGGAAAAGCTGTGGATGTTGTCTACCTGGATTTTTGCAAGGCTTTTGACACCGTTTCCCATAGCATTCTCCTGGAGAAACTGGCTGCTCATGGCCTGGACAGGTATACTCTTCGTTGGGTAAAAAACTGGCTGGATGGCCGTGTCCAGAGAGCGGTGGTAAATGGAGTTAAATCCAGTTGGTGTCCAGTGACGAGTGGTGTCCCCCAGGGATCGGTGCTGGGGCCCGTTCTCTTTAATATCTTTATCAACGATCTGGATGAGGGGATCGAGTGCTCCCTCAGTAAGTTCGCAGACGACACTAAACTGGGGGGGCGTGTTGATCTGCTTGAGGGTAGATTGGCTCTGCAGAGGGATCTGGACAGGCTGGACAGATGGGCTGAGGCCAATGGTATGAGGTTCAACAAGGCCAAGTGTCGGGTCCTGCACTTGGGTCACAACAACCCCATGCAGCGCTACAGACTGGGGGCGGAGTGGCTCGAAAGCTGCCTGGCAGAAAAGGACCTGGGGGTGTTGGTGGACAACCGGCTGAGCATGAGCCAGCAGTGTGCCCAGGCAGCCAAGAAGGCCAACACCATCCTGGCCTGCATCAGGAATAGTGTGGTGAGCCGGACTAGGGAAGTAATCATCCCCCTGTACTCGGCACTGGTGAGGCCTCACCTCGAGTACTGTGTTCAGTTTTGGGCCCCTCACTACAAGAAGGACATTGAGGTGTTGGAGCGTGTCCAGAGAAGGGCTACAAAGCTGGTGAAGGGTCTGGAGGACAAACCTTATGAGGAACGACTGAGGGATCTGGGGTTGTTTAGCCTGGAGAAGAGGAGGCTGAGGGGAGACCTTATCACCCTCTACAACTACCTGAAAGGAGGTTTTAGAGAGATGGGAGCTGACCTCTTCTCCCTGGCGACAAGTGATAGGACAAGAGGAAACGGGTTCAAGTTATGTCAGGGCAGGTTTAGATTAGATGTTAGGAAGCATTTTTTCACTGAAAGGGTTATTAAACATTGGAATAAGCTGCCCAGAGAGGTGGTGGATTCACCATCCCTGGAGGTGTTTAAGAAAAGGGTAGATGAGGTGCTTAGGGACATGGTTTAGGAGTGGTGGTGTTTTTATCAGGGTAGGTTAATGGTTGGACTTGATGATCTTAAAGGTCCCTTCCAACCTCACTGATTCTATGATTCTATGATTCTATGATACCTTTGAAAGAGAGGCATTGAATCACTGGACCTCTTCCTGGCAGCTCTAAACAATGCTCTTAGACAGACGTCAGCTAAGAAGTACACAACGATAGTTAAGGCTTGCCTTTTTCATGAATTCTCTTCAGATAACTATTAACTCAGAACAATTTAAGACTCTGTGAGAGGAGAAAAAGCTTTACTAGAGGGAAGGTATTTATGTAAGGAACATAACAGACATTTCCTTTATGACTCCATTCGTTGATACAGTCAAGCTAGTTTGTCACATACTCTGTCAAGCAGAAAATCAAGGAAGATGGGAAAACTTCCTTCTCTATAGCTAGCTGGGTTCCCCTGCCTAACACAACTGGTTTTCTAGAAATGTACACCTCGCTTCTAATGGTAAGAGAAGGTTTAAGTGCAATGAACAGATAAGGCAACTTACTACTTTGTTTTCTTTTACTATACGTACTTTTTCTTTTAAAAACTTACTGTTTATTATGAATAGATTAGGTTATTCTGCACCTCCTTTATTACATTTCCTCTCTAATCTGAAGTTCCCTACTGAAATTACTTAAGGTCTGTCACAATTTGTGCAACAGTGTAAAAGCCACAATTATAGAACAAAACTGAAAACTAAAGAAAGGGTGGAAAGTCAACTTCTGAAAAGAAAGGAGAATAAAAAGTCAGTGCAACCATGGTATAGACCACTTTCTACATAAATTTATTTGCAATCCATTTGGCAACAATTGGTTTGTTATTCAAAGTCATTAATCTACAGTAAGATTTGGACTCTGTTGTGACTGCTCATGGAGGTCATTGGGTATGACTGACCCATCGTCATTAAAGGTTCTTGCCATGTAGCGCTCATCCCACAAGTATTCTGAAACGCTGTTTGACAGCTGATGGCTTTATCAAACATTCCTGCTAGAAAAATATATTTTTTCCATAAATTTCAGGGGGAAATATTTTTTCCATAAATTTCAGGTGGAAACACCATAAAAGCTTACAGACTTCACAAAATCAATTTTTCTTTTTTTTCTAGCACTGTGTAGCTGATTTGGAAAGAGGCTTCCAACATTAATCCAACTCTACATGGGACATACACTTCCCCAGCCCACAAACAACATCATTTCTGTCCTTTTCTGTTTCTAGCATCCTCAAATCTTAAAAAAAAACAACAACCAAAATAAATCTCCCATGAATTTATGGCCTATTGTAACTATACCTACAGCAGTCATAGCATGCTATGATCAAACTAGTTTTTGCTAATGCTTGTCCAACAGCAGAATATCATACAACAGCAATGTAGTGGTCTGTTATGCAAATCAATGGAATATGACACATAGAGTAGCTGGCATTGACTAGGGGAACCACCATTAAAAATAAAATTTAAAAAAATCAACACCTCATATGAATATTTCATACTGATACAAAATATTAATTTTATATTCCTTCACTCCTCTAAAATCAAGACTATTGATAGGGTAATTGTAAGTGTTAAGAGCTAAGTCAGGTCACTGGTTTCAATTGTATATTTTTTAATTAGGCAAATTTCTTACTCATAAACCAGCATGCTAAAAGCATTCTACTAGACACACTTAAACAGGTCAGAAGTGCTCAGCTGCGATGTTATACATGAAGGAAGAAGAGGAGAGCAAAGGAGAGATGGTGAAACCAGCTTGCCTGGGAGACGGCTTACCTCAAAACAGCCCGGAAAGGAGCACATGTCAGGGCTTGGGACCAGAGTGGAGGTGTGAAGTCAGTCATCATAGCCCATAGCCATAGCTTACTTGATGTGTATTCATTAAGAGATTTAGCGGTTGTTGCTGTGCAGGTTCATGGAAAGTACAGTAAACCAAGTTCATACTTGACTCTAATGCTGCAGTTTACTCAGTTCTGACTTTCAACAGAATTTTAAACAAACCTCAGACTTGCTGCTGGATGAAAAAGAATCATCTGCAAGCATATTATGTTTGACTAGCCCCAGGAAATCTACCACAACAGATGAGGTAACTCTGGAAGTACTTGCTAGCAGAACTTGCTATGATTTACATTTAAAACAAAGAATGTTTCTGCAGGTAAACAACAACTTTTTGGATTAAAGAAGTTCAAGGTTCCCTCTGCCTTTCTCAAATTCCTTCTTCATTTTTGCAGAGGAAAGGTAATCAATGGAATTGATTCTGAACATGATTTCATAACATCTGGGTTTTGCCTAAACATTCTCAGCTCCATGGCTTTGTGTCAAGCTCTTCAGTCCACGTACCTTTTTTCTCCTCTTTGTCCTGAAAGCTATGCCACCAAGACTTTAAGATGGGAAATCCCAGGAGAATAAAACACAGGCTTCATTAAATTTATTAATAACTAATATTTTTCCTACAGGAATTTTCACCACAGCTTGCAAGCGTGAGAAGGTATCAGCCGTGCATCATAAGATCAATAAAAGCAGGATTGAATGCACCAATATATAGACAAGAGTATAATGCAAACTCATTATACACACAGATAGAAACCCAAAGGCATGTCACCAGCACTGTATTTTATGCATAATTTAACAGTTGGAGTCCTACACAGCTTGAACTCTAATAAAACTGGTTTAAGGGGGGTGGGGTGGGTAATATCAACTTTGCTAAAGAGACCTTTGAGAGATCAAATCTTACTTGCAAATATGTCAAGTTTGTAGTATGGTTCCTACCGATAAAGATAAGGGTAACATCCATTAAGGGAGCTGAAACCTTCTCGTTGAGCAAAATGTTTCATGCCAGAAATATGACTTCTTTGTAAAAGCATTGATTTTTAATTTTAAACCAATAATTCATTTTAAAAGGACCTGTAGAAATATGATTAAGCAAAAGGTTACGAAAAGCTGAAAGAAACATTTTGTTTCAACACAGGAAGAATTTGAATTGATGTGAAGTTATGTTTTTCATTTCACTCAAAACCTTCCAAAAATTCTGGTTTTGTTTGGTCTTAACCACAATATTTTCTTGAACTTTTTTGTTCTTACTATTATTTATCCATCTCTATATGTAAGGATTTTGATTTATGTATTTTAACTGTGTACTATACTGTATGTGACAAAGTATGTAAGAAGATGTAGTGCCTCTTATTAGACTGATGGACAAGCTGACACATGCCCAGGATCTTCCTCAGACCATATTTCAGGCACGAGGTGGGTCATAAAGCTCATCTATTCCTCCCTCCTCCCCCCACCTCATGTATGTCATCTGGTTTAATAAAAAATATTTTATTACATAATAAAACTCTTTGCTTCTTATATCTTTTTATAATCCTATCTTCAACAAGATCACCACCACAAATCATCATACATAATAGAACTTTAGAAAATTAGAAGATTTGGGTATTGAAGTTCTGAGATGTCTTTTTTTCCAATGATCCACATTTTTATTTACTGTACTTTTTCCTCTATACACTTATCCCCATTGCAGTGATACCCTGGGAAGCTGCATTAATAGCACGAAAATATATTAAATTCCTTATTTGTCAAATCTGGTCACTTTAAGATCCCAGGGATTTATCATTTCCTGCCCACATCACTTGCAGGATGGTATCAACCCTGTTATTACTGATGTGACTATTCTCGTAGTGACCTTAGAGCTTAATGAAACAATACAGGTGGGAAACAGGTACAAATAGATCTCATGATTTGGGTTACAGAACACATCTATGGCAGTGTAAGAAACCAAGTAGGGCTGCAATAATTTTCTGCTTCCGTAACACAATCTTAGGTGCACCAAAATTATTTGTAGGCTGAAGCTAGATTACATAAATAGTTTCTGCCCCCTAAATTCAACTTCCTTTGCATTTGTACATGGCAGTTGTACATGTCAAACATTTTGATACCTTCTACAAAAACATTGTGAAACTGTGTTCTATTTCCACCTTCAGAAAGGATGGCTTATTCTTTCTATTTTTTTTTTAATGCCATAATGTTAACTATAATAAGAAAATAATATTTTATTTCAAGGTGAATTGTTTGCATCTACTTGACCTATAGAGGAAGTGTTCAGTCATTTGCACTGCCATTGACATGAGCTTAGAATTTGGAAGATGGGTGTTAATGTCTCAGCCACCAAGCCTTCTTGGCTTCCATTAAATGGAGCAGCTCTTCCAAGACAGGCAGTTGGAGCCTTTGGGGAGAAATCTTACTTCCACATTTGATGGGAAAATGTAAGAAGTTGTGCTGTTACATTACATAGCTCACACTCTTAAAAAGGGAGTGTTTCCAAGCATTTTTCCATTAGCAGAAAACTGGTGGGGGAGGATGTTTGAATCTGGCTCCTTTGGAAGAAAAAAAAGGAAAGAAAAAAAAAAAAGGAAAGGCAGGATGAAGACTATCTGTGTTATATCTGTGTTACTGAGGTAGAACTTATGGGACACATGCAGAGAATTGTTTTAAAAGAAGACATTTCACATTCCATAAACTGTGAGTACGTGTGCTTCTCACTTCATATGCCAGTAAGACATTCTTGAGGAGAACCAACGTATCATTTAAAAATATTTGTTGTCCAAGGGGACTTTGTATATTCTTGTGCATCACCTGTCTGTTCTTTTACTGGGACAAATATCCCACTGCTAAAAGCAGTCAGCAGCAGTCAGAAAAAAAAAAAAAAAAGTGTAGAGTTTTTCTTGCCATGAACCTAATTGCAAGTGTAAAAAGAACAGTAATCACTATCAAAGATGCAAACATACCGCATTCTTCTGTGGTGCTCAGTCATTGGGCACCTGAAATCAGAGAACAGATCAGATCTTTGGGTACCAGTTGGTTTTTCATAGGCAGAGGGAGTCACCTGCAATCATTCTTCAGCAGCGGCAGTCTGTGAGGCCGCGGGGTCCTACACCACAGCACAGCCAGGCAGGAAGGCAAAGCCTGCTGTTATGTCTTTGCTCCTTCCAAGCAGTTCAGGACACTGGGTAACAAACTCAGAACTTCAGGATCTTCCTCTCTATCCTCGTTTGCCACCGTCTCTGCTTCTGGTCATATCTTTGTTCATACACACACAATTTCAAAAACAGGGAAAAAAAGAACAAAAAAAGCTTAGTCAATCTATGCTTACGAGTAACCTTTTATGAAATTTTGCTATCCACATTGTTCAACATTTGAAATGAGCTTGTGCTTCAGACGGTGCCTCCTATTGTTTCAGTTATCCTACTCCAAAAGGGGCTTAATTGCTTCTTCTGTTTATTTGAATAAAAAGTAGCATCCCCCCTGCATACCAGATGCAACAGGACTGAACCCAACTTTTCAACAGTATTTTAAATGAAGTGCTCATTTGCTGGTAGCTGACAGTCTGCATCTGTAGCAGCAAACTCAAGTTCTGGGAAGATAAATGAAATAACTCAATTCCCCCCCCCCCCTTACACCCTGCAAAAGTGCACACAAAAGGGAGAAAAGATAGCTTGATCCATCCTCAAACTGAATGCAAATTCAAGATCTAAGTAAGTGCATCGGTGTGGGTGTTTCCTTCATGTTCTTAGCTTCATTCTAAGCAAAACAATGTTTTTGAAAAGTCATTGCAACCCTGGAGGTTTGCTTTCCCAGTAAATAATTTCAGAATAACTGTTCTTATGAAAGCTGTCTGTCTTTCTTTCTATATTTTTGTGCATAGATTGCATCATTATACAGACTGGCCAGTTAATATTGTCTTTTGGCAGTAAATCTGGGTAGGAGAAAACGTCTCCCTCCTACAACTTGATCATCAAGAGGTATGCCTTTTCTGCGTCAACGTATAATCAAAACCTTTCAACATTTCTATCAGGTACGCTAGAGAAATGTACCTAGTCACCTTGGCGGACAAGGCTTTTCCCTGTGAAAAATTCAAATCTAACAGACTCAGCCTAGGAAGAGTACGTCTATTTTAGTCTTATCTGCCTGAGCCGAAAGCTACAACAGGGCTCTATTGTAGCAACTGACGCTGATGTAGCAGCTAAAACCCAGAACTTTCCAAATAAAAATTTTAATAAAAACCAGCAAGTTACGATGACACTTTCAATTTTTGGTGGACAGACATTTTCTAAGGAAAATGTCATCTTAACCCATTCTGTTTGGGGTTTCACGTCTCTTACAGCTCAAACTACAACAAAGTTACTTGCTATGAAACTGAATTACAGAATATACTCAGAAATTTGGGGTTTTTTTCCATGAAAGTAGTCACACTGACAGCTATAAATAAGAGCATTAGGAGCTGACCTGTTGCTCCCCAACAAGAAAAAAAAACACACCCAAACTGTCCCAGCAGGTGGACTTGAGTCTCGTGTAGAATCGTATTTCAGGACATAATTACAACAAATAACATTAGTAAATGCTTTGTTAAGCAATTTCAGCTTTAATAAGCTAACCAGACCAGTGTCTTCTAAGAGGCATGGAAAGTCAAGGTTTTTTTAGTACTCCAGGCTACTAAATGGAAACACGCTAAGAAATCTTTTTATGCTGTGTCAACAAAAAAGAATTCGAAATAAAAGGAAATATAAATAAGACATCTTAAACACTCATGACAAACATGGTAAGCCAAAAATTACCTTAGTCCCAGGACATGGATAAATTTACCCTAGTCCTGCGCTAGTGCTACTAGGTAGGCTTTGCAGGGTTTGTACATACTTCCTAAACACAAGTCATGCTGCTTATGTGACAGGAATGCCAGTAACCATCTTTAACTCTCTAATTGGAAGGTGGAGAGGGGACCATTTTCTGCAGAAGAATTCTGCTCCCGTCAGGAACAATTTACAGACATTTCTGCTTTCCATAAGATGCCACCTTATTTATATTTCTAGCATTTCTGGTTACAGTCCGCTTACCAATAGGAATTCCTCAAACCAAGAAAATCTGGAGTGCTTTAGACAGAAGCTGTACAGAGAACAGAGTCTATTTTAATATGTGACTTTTGATTTAAATCTATTTCCTTAAAATGGCATTTAACTCCTCTAATGCTGGATCAATTAGCCTAAAGGATTAACAAAAAATGTTTCCTCAGTTTAGCATGAAACACTGCTGCTGGAAACACTGCACACTTTCTGATAGAGCTTCTTCACTGGGAAGTGTCAGTCTATTAAAACTGGAACCTTGATTGGGGTGGAAAAGAAAGATAAGAAGCTGTCATTACATTAAACTTCCAACTTCTTACAGAAAGAGCAGGAGAGAAGAAAGAGTCAGATGAAGAGGCACACAACCCAATTTAGGGGCCTAAGCTGCTCACAAATCCCCATCTCCTGACCACCTCACAATCACAGGGAAGAGATATGTTCTTATACCTGTTACTCCCGAATCCACAGCCCCGCCAAGTTACAGCTACTTAAACTCACATTATGCATCTGCATTTCAAGGCTGCGAATATCCACCGCATAGCCCCTGCAGTTGCAGCCAAGAATCACACCCTGCTCTCTCCCAGACCCCTGGTAAACATTTAAACATTGCCGTATTTGCTATTCTAACAGGACAAAAGAAAACAAGGATACATAGAAATTTGTCATCCCAGTGCAGTCAGCTCCCTGCCTAGATTCTGCATACACCTTTGCAAAACTCCGGAAGTTTTCCAGCTTCTGGGTAGATGCTTTTCAGTAACACAGTCACAAAGGACATTTCTGTTGCCTGACATACTAAGGACACTCCGAAACTTGTTGCTGGGCCAGTATGTTTGTCATCTTTGTAAAGTGTGACATTTAATGGTAAGAATACAGATTTACTTATTGCCATAGCACATTTGAGAGTTTTGGTTTTAATTTTATTGCAACACATTCCTTCCACTCCCGTCCTGAAGGATGTTAAAAGCAGCAGGAAGGTAGGATATTCAGGCTAGCACTGACTTTGCCTTACTGAAGCCAGGCAGATACTCTTTAGGAAGTGCTCATAATGATGGAAAAAGGCTGTGTGAGAAGGACCTAATCACTGTTTCTGGTTGCAATGTTCTTTCTCCTCTTCCCATTCAAATTAAGACTCCTTCCCCAAACAGTAGGGGCCCAAGCTCCTTCCCCGTTTTAAAATGTGAACGCTTCCAAGTCCACAAAGGTGCAAAACACTTGGAAAAGGAGACGAATAGAGATTAAATCTTTCACCTGTATGTAAATGAAGGAACAGCCTTGCAACATGAAGCAACATCTGCTGGGTGAACGATTTATTTTTGCCATTTAACAACATTAGATCTGTCCATACAGGCACAGAACCCCTCTCGTCATCGTGATCAGATTGCACCGCAGTTAGACCTAAGCTAGAAAAACAGTTGTTAATTAGATTAAAGAGAACACGTGGAGTCAGAGTACGCGGTGCACTCATTCATCACTTGGACTCATGGAAAAAGGTGCTCTGAGCTGTTATAAAACATGTTGCAACCCAGTGATTAACTCCCATGTCAGAACCTTGACAGATGCTTTCTGAGCACCTGATTCTAAGGCAGCAGCAATCATCTGTTGGAGATTCAAATCCTGTCCTGAGCCTCCCTCAGAAGACCTACTAAAAAATTAATTTCTCAAATAGAGTATACCTCATTATTATTTCCTTTTTTTCCCCTTCTTTTTTTTTTTTTTTTTTAAACAAACTGTAAATCTACATCTACAGGCAGCAGTACAGGTTACTGCTTTGTTTGCCCGCAGTGTTCAGCAGGGCTCTGCAAGCTTCATTAACTGTTTTGAATAGTTATATTCCAACGTCTGATTGCATGTTCGGAATACCTAATGGCTGCAAAGTAATTTTTCACTGTAATGCTACATTCATCAAGAGCTCAATCGCCGGCTAGATGGGATGTCTTATGCACATAGAGAAGAGAATGTGGATTTGCAATTTTATTCAAGAAGTGTTAACACAGAAAAGACAAAAAAAAATTAGCAACCCCTAAACCAGGAGTAATTAGTCAATAAATAAATACCAGGGACATTGAAGACATTGCACTTCCATATGACTTTATCACCTTGTAAATCTCATTTTGCAGTGCCAGGACAGAGGAAGCTGGTGGCTTGCTTTTGTAAAACAGCTCCGATACTTCCTTGTTAAGGCTCCATCATTTTGAATACAATTATAGAAGAAGAGAAACAGACCCAGCAGCTCCACTAATTCTTCTCCCCCTTCTGGGTGCTCAGAAGTAATTTGCCTTTTGTTTGCCTTTTCCCCCTTGATGCTGGCCTCAAAGACGACCCTCCCGACCCTTCGCACAATTCCCTGTGTGCCACATTGAGCAAGACCAGGGGCAGAGCAGTGAGCAGAAATGCTCCGTTCCGTTTTTCTCAGAAACACTCCACCAGACAGAGGGCTACTGAATCATTTATCAGTTTGCCTCTTTCCGTTTGCTCTTCTTAATGTCTTTAGCAGAGAGCTTGCAATACTACACATCAAGTGATCTTTTTTCCGTAACTGTTTCTGATACAAGTCCCCCAAACATTGCATCCTAATTAGAATACAATTACACCATAGCAAATGACAGCTAGATGTGGCTGCTATTATTAACAATAAACATTAGCAAGCTTTTTTAAAGGTAAAAGGCAAATGGATATGGAATCAGGAATAGTGGAGGATACCTAGTAGCTTGAACGTTTTTACAAAATCTAATGGGATTTATCTAAATAATCCCAGAATGTGTTGTGCTTACACAATCACAATAAAAAGGCCACACTCAGATATGATTTTAAAAGTACAAAATATTACACAATAATACAATATCAGTATTTGAATTCTGAGCAGCTGAGGGACACAATAAAAAAAAAAAAAAAAGCTCAGGGCTTAACCAGCAAGTTAATTCTGAGGATAGCTCCAATCCACAGTCCCTATTTGGTTTACTGTCAGGACTTTCTTAAACGTATGTAGGTGCCAAAGATTAAATAAACTTCTCTGTGTGTAGGTATTTTAAAATTTCAGCTTATGTTAGTACACTTCCTTTTTGCAGCCCAGAATAATTATACCAATCTGCAGAAGAACTTTAAAATCCAACTGAATAAACATATGTGCAATGCACCATTAGAGTACACTCCATCACATAATAGCATAATGCAGTTTTTGAAATGGATCTGTAGAAAGGACTCATTAAGATAAAGTCCCAGCATCCCACCTGAGGCCAATAAAAATTCTGTGCAAACCTCTTCAAATTAAATTTTCTTCTTGAACATATCCTGTCTAATTATGTTTAGTATTATCCTCCTTAAGGAATTCTGATTCATCAGTGCTATTAAGGGAGGGAAAAGGAAAACCAGATGCTGTGGACCGGATACCCAGCTGGTAAGAAATCAGTATAGTTTCACAGAAGCCAAAAGAGCCACAGTGATTTATATCAGCTACGGGTTTGGTATATACATAGGAACACACATGTGGACAGATGTACAGAGGATTATATAAATATCTGAAGTTACACCAGCAGAAATGTAAGTCCGTGGAGTTACACCACCAGAGAATTTGACCCAAAATCTGTAATAAGCTGAAGTTTATAAAAGAGCCACAGCTGTGTTGAGGTTTCTTGTCTTTCACTCTCTGGAACTGAAAATAAATGTAAGAAACAGAAGTGCTCTAATTAGACATTTGGCTTTAAAAATCAGGAAGATAGCCAGCTAATGTCTAGGCACTTTTTTGTTCTTGGGAGTTAGACTAACAAAGATATCATAATTACAATCATACTACATACAGATGAAGTGCACAGCATATACTGGCAAACCAAGTTGAGGGACTGAATTCTATTCCAGCTAAGTTGTTTCGATTTTAGTCTTTAATGATTACCCCTTTTTTTCTTTATTGTAATCCATACAGTAAGTACAACTTTAGACTGAGCTTTCCAAATGCATCTAACCAAGCTGCAATCTGAACACTAAATTTCTGGGCAGGGCTCGTGTTCTTCTATTCCACTGAAATTCATACGTTATCACCCATCCACAGCCACACAGCTGCCAACAACGTGGACAGAAAACATACCCGTCAGGACACTTACCAGCTGTCTCAGCTTCCATGAGCCATGCCAGTCACCCTGCAAGCTCTTGCTTCCCCATTTTGGCTCTTCTCGCCCCCCTCCATCTGCAACCCAAACACCTCTGCACCCCACCTCACCTCCCCATTTGTGAGACTCTGCTGACTTCAGGCTGGAAGAGAAGAGGAAAGAGAATGTATGGCTATAAGATGCACACTTTTTTTCCCTTTGCCAAATAACAGTATATGTGAAGGTGTAGAATAAAACATACTCTGCAGCACCTCTCCCTCTCCAGCACCTATTCTGTGTTCTAACGGGGGCTTTATCTTTCCTCAGACTTTTAACCTGGGACTGCAGTCAGCCTTCTGAAAGCTGAATGGCTCCTCTTCAGGAATTACCCTTGGGTATCATAGCCTGAGCCCTGCTCTGTCAGATGGAGGATACCTTAAAAGAAAACCGAAGTGGAGCGGGGTTGCTTTCCTCTTTCAGGTAACAAATATTTTGTCCAGCAGCTCAGTAAGCACAACAGGCCCATGGGAGACAGCAAACCCAGATTGCTTTTCCTCTCCGTAGAGGGAAAGTAATCGCCTGTCCCACTGCTGGCAGCTGCGTGCTGCCTCTGTGCTGCTGAAGATGCTGCACATTGTGCAGAGCACTTCAACGCTTGCTAGTGCACAGAGAGAGGGACCTGAGCAAGCACGACCACCTTGCTTGGAAGGGACATGGCTGCACTCGAATTCCTCTGCCAGGGAATGGTTTCCTTAAAGGAATCAATCCTTGAGTGAAAGAGTTAATTAAGCCTCAAGGCAAGGACTCCAGGCTGCCCAAATCTTTCACACATAGAAGCACCGAACAGCAGGGACAGAGAGTCCTTCCATTTGACTGACATAATAATTAGGCCATTTCTTATGAGAGATACAGATTTGATGCCCTGCTGCATAAGCGACAAACCTCCAGCTCCCACGTTCTGAACATGTGCTCTAAAAACTGATTTATCAGATAAGCAGAGAAGGCAGCAATTCCAACTCCTCCACATCACGGTTTGAAAACAAGACAGATACCATCTTGGCATCTGACAAGAAGCTTGGTGCAGTAGAAGCATCCAGAAAACGCTCATTATACTGAGCTCCTCTCACAAAACAGCCCATTTTGTGGATTCCTGCAGGGTACAATCCTGAATGATGTTTATGCCTACCAAGAGCAAGCAACTTATGTGGTTACTCAGAAGCAGAACGTAATGTGCCTCAAATCTTTGTTGACACAATCTGTCTTCTGATCTGGGTCATTCTGGAGTTAGCTGGCAGCTGGAAAAGCTTTGAGGCTTTGACTTCAGGTGCCTAACCCCTCCCTGACACCAACTGATTTCTGGTTTTACATCTTATACCATGCCTTCACGTATACTGTTATTTTGTAGGTATATCTCATAAGTGCAATAGAAATTTTAATCCATAAATTACTTCACTTTCAGATACAAATTCTCTTCGAGACATTCCAAGAGCTTCTAATTGCTCTGAAGATAGCTTTTAACCTCCAATGTACTTACAATTATTATTATTATGTAAGTATAAATACTTTGAAAAGAAAGGCCCGGAGTAAATGGTGCTGGTTTTGCAAGAGGTATAATTTTACTTGGAGGTAGGAATTGGAATGATTTGGTAAGTGCATTAAAACATAACTGTAACTCATTTCCTCGGCTCTGGAGATGCTCCTGTAGCTACTACAGGTCACAGTCGACATCCTTATATATCTTATAGAAGTTATTCTTGTATGATAATTTACTCTCCCTCTCCAATAGCAAAAGCATTTTGTTGTGTGGTAGGATGTGTTATTTGGTATTTGAGTTCACTATACAAGTATTCAAGAAATATACATATCCAAATACAGATGTAATTTCCTGAATTAATGTCTACAAGGAAGATGCATTAATGGCTTGTTCTATACCATACCATCAACCACATTGATTGAGGTATTTACTGGTGTGAACAAAAACATACTAGGTCTTTTCCACTAGTTCACTCATCCTTAGAAAGAAAGCCCAGGCACAACTATGTCCTGGGCTGATGCTGAAAACACAGCACATCTCTGAAAGATAACAGCAGCAGTGTTAGTGGACATTAAAACAAAAGTGTTTCTAGGGTGTTTTGGAGGAAGACGATATTGCTATGCCTTCAAAGGGAAAGCATACAGCAGCAGCTTCACAGACTCATATGCAATTATTTGGGACCAAAAGCAATTATTCCAACTCTTAGTTTTCCTTCACCCTTATGCGTTTTCTCATCAGACTGGTGAACTGTCTCCAAATGGACCTGCCCTCTTCTTCTCTAGTGCCCCGCAGTGACCGACTTCAAGCAATTAAAGGTTTTTGGACCAGATGGTCTTTTCTTACCACTGCCCCCATAGCCATGGGGCTATGAAATGGGACACCCATGGCAGCACCCGTGCAATTGATGCCTCACATCCCCCTGGCAGAGAAGATTTCATTTAAGATTTTTCTCCAGAACAGCTTGTACAACAAATAGCTTTTAGCATATACAATTTGCAAAGTTGCCAGTTTATCATGAATAGAGCTATTTGTAGTCTAGTCATATCATAAAATCTTGTTAAAAGAAACAACACAAAGAGACTGCTCACTTTTCAGTTATGGTGCTTTTGAATTAATTTGAATCCAGATTGCCTCATGAGTATTGTTTGTTCCAATATGAAACAGTTTATGGTGATAAATTGCAGCAGCATCACTTGAGAGCTGCCTGGTACAGTATACTGCGGCAGAAGTTGAGTCAGCTTTCATACTAAGTATATACTGTAGCTAGAGCGCACACAGATTTTGGGGTTTGGAGGACAGTTAACTGAGAAAGTCAGTGCAACCAGCGTATTTTATGGCACGCGCAGGTGTTGGCTAATGCAGGGGCTTGTAGGGGTGAAACCAACAAAAGCAAATAGTGAAAATCTAGTAACCTGCCTCCCATCTGAGCCCTCCTGTCACCCTCAACCAGGTATTTACTTCCGACTGTTGAATAACGATCTACAGAGACTGACACCAGGTCGCTCTAGCTATACTTTCAGTGCTGAGCCATTTAACTCCTATGAATTTTTCATCTAGCCCTAAATTTACTGTTACAGCAGATGTTAGAGTCAAATCTCATTAGTAAGATTTCATTAATCTACAGAATAATGACAAAACATGTCGGCACCCTCTCAGTCATAACCTTAATTAAGGCTAAGCAGGGCATGTTGTGTGACATATCACCCTGTGAATGCACGCTCTTGTGTGAATAGTCAAGGGCCCGATTCAGAGAGGGAGAGAGAGCATTTGCCATTCTCATGAAAATCATCAGGGGTTCAAGAAGTCCCGACTCCTCCATCGGACCGCGTGCTTCCCACTGTGCCCGATTCAATAGCTTACAAGATTTTCTGTAGCCGCTTGAGAGGAAGAGGCAGCAGTTCTCCAACTCAGCCAACATGCTGGTATCTATAGCCTTATGACAAGTATTTAGGGTCTTGCCCAGCACTGCTAGACCCTGTCATAGGGCAGAAGAGTCACAGCTGTTACCTCACACTTAAAATATTTTTTCACATTTAATGAAATTAATGAATTTGATGAGGCACTAGGCCAAATTAATCTCTAGTGCCCTTCCATCAAATGCAACTGAGTTAAACAGGGATTAATTGAGGCCCATGCAATTACCTCTTAATTAACCCTGAAGGGTTGGGATTAACCCTGCTGTTCAGGGTTAGAGACGAGCGTGTTTGCCATGGGAACTCCCATACCATTGGCATCACAAAGTTAACATTGACCAAAACACATCTGAGACAACGATGCAGATTGCTCTTGCCCCCCCCGCGCCCCCAGCATTTTGCAGGGCTGCTTCTATTAGACAGAGAAATCAGGGGTGGAACAAGGAATGCCTTTCCTGCAATCTCATCTATTAACATAAAGCCCTGAATACACGCACAGCAGGAAGGCAGACAGCAGGAAATAGTCCCTTTCCTTCCATTTCCAAGCGCATTTTCAAACACTGTCTTACCCAAAATCTTGCTATGGGCTTTTCTTAAAGTTTGTGGCAATGTTTTACTCCTGGGATTGGTTTACGGACCTGCATTCTCTCTCTGTTTTTCCAAGTATGTCTGCATTGTAATTGGGGGGGGTGGGGGTGTAAGCAGAGGTGCTTGAATTAGCAACGATAACAGCAGCAGAAACAGCTTTCAGCAGATCCTTCCCCAAGTTTCTACCTGCCAGCGGCAGTTACTATGTGCGAAGACCAAAATTGCTATAATCACTGCCATGCAACTTAGTCTTAAGTGTCTGCAGAGACTCCAACACACATCACATTTCTACTGCTCCTCTCTCCCCCCACGTACACAGAGGTAATGAAATTCTTCCTTCACCCGTTTGTTTTGTATTCAGGGACTCAAGAAACAGCCTTCAACCTTACAAGGCCATTCACTAGCCTGTGTTACAAAAAGCCTGATCGGCAAGTACTGTCTGGCTTTCTCATGGGTTGCTGATCATGAAACTGGAAGGCATTTGATTGTCCATCGTTTCATCTGAATGAAAGCAGCTGTTGTAGCAAAAAAGTTTCAATAAAGCAACACTACTGGCCAGTCTTCAGCATAACCCCATTCATAGGTTGCCACAGGGTGCTGTAGATAGCATTCTTACATGCTTCATATTAAATATAATTACAGAAGTGGGTTAGAAACAACATTTAATGAAACAAGTTTAAAGGAAGACTGTTGTACTAAACAAGCATGCATCATGGCTCTCCTGCAGTTTGGTACTGTGAGGCTCTGAAAATGAATAAAAACCATGTTGTCCACGCGAAGAAGAAATAGAAAAAGTGCAGTTCTCAGTCTGCTCTTCTGTGGAAATCTCATCATTTGACTTGCAACTTGAAACAAACTGAATAGCAGTTTCTCAGTCTCAAATGCATCTTCTTATAGATCCAAGACCGAGATGTCAAACACAAATGTTTCCGCAAGAGCTTATCCATCTATCAGCTCTTTAACAAAACACCACTCCCTTTCAGACTAGCAACATAGACTAAAATAATCCGGTTTATTTGTGCGAGAACAGCCAGTGTGACCACTGATGTTTCTTTAAGGTGGAGCCAGAGGAACATCTCTCCCTGACACAGAACTGCTGCTTTACACTTCTCTTTAAATGATGAAGGTATCCAGGAAAACTGAATTGGTGCTAAACCACATGAAAGCAGGCCAAGAAAAATCTTCGTAAGGATTTGACTCAACAGGCAAGGGGAAGGAAGCGGGAGACAAACCGATCCTTTTAGGCTGCCCTCTCTTTAATTCAACTTTTAAAGTTATAGCAATATCAAGCTAACATATTTCCATCTTTTCCCAGGAGGAAGATAAGTAGCTACAGCCTGTCTGCCTCTTTTTAAATTACAACTCTCAACACACAGGAGCACAGTTTAGCTCAAAGGTTTGCTACAGCATCCTGCAACAGTTGGTGAAATTGCTCAATTTAGAGTTCTTGATGACCCAGATTCAACACCAGTTTAAGAGTAACAATTTGAACTTTAATTGCCAGATATATTAACACCTATAGAAAGCAAACGTAACTTGACAAAACCCTTTAGTGCAGCTGAACTGTTACCAGCATGTAAAGGATACCAAGAATATATTATCATGCTGACTCTGGGTCATGTCAGACTCGTTTCAGGCTTCATTTGAAATAGTTTTGCTTTATAGAAAGCCACTACAATACGATTAAAATGCACTACGCAACACACCATCTTAGAGATCTATGCGTACATGAAGTACATATGCAAGGAGGTTTTTCCTCAACCTTTTTAATCATCCATAGTAATTAGTGATATATGATGATTCCAAACTATACTGACAAATGTTTAAAAAAAACTTCACTCGTCATGAATGCGAAACATCACATAGAAAATGATAAAGTATATTTTGCGCATGCTTGCAGAAGCAACCTATAAACCATATCCATACAAGCAGTAAATAAATATCCTCTTTTGCCAACATGAATTTTGTACCTTCCACCCCAAGTCAGTGATAGAATTTTTGCTGACAAAACCAATGAAATTATACACACGCCAGCAGGGAGCTGAAAATTTGCAATGTCTTATTAGTGCAATGTCTTACTAGCTGCAGTGTCTTATAGTGCAAAAGTGTTGCTAATAAAGCTGTTAGATTTTCTATTTCAGACTAAGATGCAAAGTGAAAAGAGAACTGGATTTTTTTTTCCCCCCAAATGTCAGGGCTGGGAGGGAGAAACATACGTATATATACACACACATACACAAGCTTCCTGTCCTTGATTCAGTAGATCTTTCACTGCAGAAAACTATAGTTTGTTTTCTGAAACTACTTTCTGAAAGGAAGTAATTGAGTCACCTCCCTGAGCGATTTAAAGATGTAGGTGTGGGCCAACGGTCCTTGTGCTGTTGAAATATTTTATTAGGGTTGTACATGCACCTTTAGGTGCTTACATATTATTTAAAAAAAAAAAAAAAAAACCAAACCAAACAAACAAAACCAACCTTGCTCATCCTCACCCAGCATGAATTATACAGACCACAAGTTAAACACCTTTACATTGTTCCTAGCCTTCCTTTGGCAATAAAGTCTCAGCCTGTTCTAAGCCCTCTACTTAGGTCTATAGGTCTCTGACAATGCATTCACTCCTTCCTGCAAATTTATTAAAGAACAAGGACCACACTTTGAAAAAAAAAAAAAGTGCAAATGACTATATATAATTTTCCGTAGTCACACCTACCCTTTTTTCCCCATAAATCCCATTTCTAGGACCACAAAGGAGCTGGGGGGGGGGGGGGGGGGGGGAGTCAAGCTTTACGCCTAGAACTTGTCAGCTTCCTCCACTGTCAGATGGATACACCAGGACTCCTTCACTCAAGAAGCAGAGAAAGCTTTGCAATAATGCAGGTAATTTACTTCCTAGAAGTTCTGGTTTATGCTGGAAGACAAGGAAAGCTTGGTCAGGAACACTTAAATACTGTTTACGGTATTGCAATTGTAGTAAGGGAAAAAACAAAGAAGAAAAAACTCTAAGCAATAAAATAGGAACTGCTGAGCTGGATCAGTCCATCGGTCTATCTAGTTTGGTAACCCACCTTTCCCAGGCTGTATTGGTCGAGAAGGGTGTTTTGTCAAAGGGAAAATAACAAATGCTTACGGAGTGAAAGGAGCGACGCTACAAACAGAAGTCAAATATGAAATAATTACTTCTGGACTAGAACTACATGGTCTTATAAAACTGAAAAGGTCACACCAGAACAAGTGTATTAGAGGGGAAAATCCACTCTAAGCCAAAAATCAGACTAGAAGTCACAAAAGCACTCCTTTTTCCTGAAATAGTTGCCTTTGTATATTATAAACAGCTAAATGAAACTAACCCATGAAGTAAATTTCTGTATGTGTGCATCAGTTGGTGATTTGCCCTATGCCGAGTTCAGATCAGAGATAAGAATTAAAATTAAACCATGTCTTAGGAAAGTATCAGTCTGTAACATTGCTTTTGCACTCCTTGGGAGAAGCAAATGGAGAAAGGGGCAAGGGAGCATGACATGGGTTTAGTTTATATAAAACATGGCTAATGGGACACACAGAATGACACCCTGGTCTGGAGCCCTTTTTCCATGATATATCATTACTAATACAAAGTGGAGTAGAGATAATAGCTAGGAGTGTCATCCCAACACCAGAATCCCCTCACGGATACGGGATTCCTGAAAAAGGCATACAGGCTGCAGAGATGACAAGCCAAAACTGGGTTCCACACATTGTCAATGAGCGTCCTGAACCAGGGCATAGCAAGGGGAAGGCAGGACAGCACTTCTCATCTAGTAGCCACGTTCCAAAAAACAAGGGGATCCACTCCAGATTGATTCCTAGGCCATCTTGAAACAAGCATCAAGATTTGTTTGCAAAATGCATGTTCTCCATAATACATTAAGAAGTACTACCTACCTAATTTCTTCCATGATGCTATCAACACATGAAGTTTTTTCTTCCACTTCCGCTAGCCCTTTCTATTGCCTTGTTACCCTATTAACTGTTCATCAAACATTGCACATTGAGTAGCAGTGCCTAGAGCAGAAATACAGACAGAGAATTTCACACTGAGTACTGGATCATGCTGCGTAAGTAGATGTCATGGTCCCAGCAACAGTCAAATCAGGGACCTCGGGACCAATTCTCCATTGCCCTTCACAAACCTATATAGAGACAGCTATGACAAATGCATAGGCTATGCTATTACACTCCCTGGCTCAAGCATTAGGGAGAGACAGTCTCATGTGGAAAGCTGACGCTTCCCCCCGCCCTCCAGGGATGGTGCATTTGCAATTACTTTTTTCTAAACTGCTCTGTGCTCAAAACTTTCCTTTAATTTTTAGTTAGCCTGTCATCCTGTTGACCCCCAATGCCCATAGGATTACCAGCAACTGAGTCACCGTCATGCTGCAACATGGACACTCAATAAGAGATGTAGGCAACACTAACAGTTTTACAACAAAATTGATGAAGACATTCAAGAGATTCAGACTAAATGGTGCGTGTGGGGAGCTAGCAACACCGAGGTAAGAAACCAATTTAATCATGTAAAACACATATTCATTTATTAAGCTTCTCATTTGAGTCCTGTGGCAAAAAAAAACATACAGCCAACATCACTCAAACTAAGATGTACAAATTATATGGCTCGGAAATAATAAAAATAATAAAGCAAGAGGCATAAAATGCCATAACCAGAGGCTTTGGATTACTCTTTATTGTAATTGTTAGTAAGCACAACCTCTTTGCAAAATGATTGCACGGTTCTTGTACCCAAAACATTAGTAAACACATAGACCATAAGAGACCAGAATACCTTTTAAAAACCCTGCCCTACAGTTTCAGCCAAAAAATTGTCGAATAAAACTTCAAATTTTTTTTGCATTGTCCTTGCAACACAGCTGCCCAGCTTGAGAGGCAGATGTGCTGGAGAGGTCAGGAGAACATTCATCCAGCCTGGCCATCCTGAAGGTTTCCCACCAGCTTGGCCACTACAGAAGTAAAACAACGGGCCAAAAGCTGCACTGCTGCCAACTACTTTTGAAAGCAAGTGGTGGCCCTGAGTAAAATTCCAAGCAGCTATGTCATGTTGCTGCGCGTTGAGCAGCAGG
This sequence comes from Vanellus vanellus, assembly GCF_965231255.1. Classification (NCBI taxonomy): domain Eukaryota; kingdom Metazoa; phylum Chordata; class Aves; order Charadriiformes; family Charadriidae; genus Vanellus; species Vanellus vanellus. The sequence continues at coordinate 68,483,523 of NC_138906.1, read as the reverse complement.
TGTTCTCAGGGAACACCTACTTGACTGACACACACACATCCAAAAAGACATAGGCAGAGAAATCACTTCGTCTTCATGTGAAATCACTTCACATCTTCATACTTAATGGGTTTCAGCAGGACAGTGAGCCTCTTAGTCCTGGTCTGGACTGAGATAATTCATTGCATTCAGAGAGGCACAATTCCATGCTTCAGAGACGCCTCTGTAAATTAAGATGAAATAAGCCAAAAGTACCTACACAACTGAGCAGCAGCTGAGTAGGGGCTGTCAGAAACACTGTTTCTGGATTCAGACACCTCACTTACACCCAGGAATGTTTTTTCCAGAGACCAACATCACATAGGAAAGCACATGTAGCATCAAACTAGTAAAAAAATCCTCTACTTCGGCACTTGGTCAGGGAAACTGCAAGTTTCCCTGTGCCAGGCCAGGCAGACCTGTTATGGCCAGTGGATGAAAAGTAAGCCTGACCCCAGCTCTGCCAATTAATGAATTACTGCATCTTTGCCCATCTATTTTGCTGGCTGCTGAAAGTTGGTACAAGTATCCTAACTCCAGTTGCGTGTTGTTGAGCCATGTAAAATCGTGGCAAAAATGTGATCCTCAAATAAAAGTGGGCCATGCAAAGTGAATCAAAAGAAACATAGCAACTGGGGAAAACAAAGTCCTGCGTGATAAACGTTGGCACTTTGATCCTCTGGTTTCTGTAATGGTTGGAAATTCGGGTGGGCTGTCTGGATTTGAGCTAAACATATTAAAGGATCTGTGAAATCTTTCCGTTACTGCCTAAGAATATCCTTACAAGCCTACCGGGTCTATTAAGTACAAGTGGAAAAGATCGGCTGTACACGCATTTAGTGCCTGTCTTGAGCTGCTGTGTGCTGGTGGTAACTGTGTGGGTAACCACAGAAGAGAAAGCACGGAGACTAGATATTTAGGGCTACAGAGGAACACAGGGAGAGGATGAGTACAGGAGTCAGATGACAGAGATAGAGACAGAAAGACAGAAAGCTCAACAGAGGGAGCTTTCTAAGAAACAAGATGACATCAAGTCTGACACTGACAGAGCGACCAAAAGCAGCACCGATGCATTAGCAAGAGCAGTGATGCATTAGCAAGAGCCAGTGAAGGGGAACAGCTGAAAATGGGAATTATGAAGAGAGAAAATTAGATACTCTTAAGAAGGAGAAACTACATAAGAGAAATTGCATCTCATAGCATGAAGAAAATATTTTTTAAATGTTGTATGTACATCTTTTCATGTATTTCCAAACACATGAAGTATAACACACTCGCGCATTTCATAGGGGCAAAATTCAAACCCAACAAATACTACCAGGTTTCTGAAGGAAAGTGAAAGTGAGGCAAACACCACACTCCTTTGCCGAGCAGTTATCAGGGAACAGAGTTAAAGCCAACACAGATACTGACTGGCCAAGGTGCTATGATTTTTGAAGTGGGAAGGGAGGAGTTTGGATCATTCATGTGTCTTTCCTTTCTAAGTGGAAAAACAGAGATGATGGGGAAAGGGCAGAACAATAGAGCAACAGCTATTTTATCCTCACTGTTCAGTTTTACTCTATTATAGTCCGACTGGGCAGATAAAGACAGCCTGGAAACATCAGCAACACTTTTTGACACTCAGCCCAGTTAGAACTGCACCTCCCATAGCCAAAGGAGGAAAACAACCTGTTTACACTTGAAGCTCTTGAATAGCCAAGCCCTTTACTGTACATGTAGCTCATCAACATCATAACGCCTTTCTAATGTCTCCCACAATTAAACAGCACAAACCCACCCCTTATTCCAGCAGCCACACACCAAACCAGAGGCTGCAGAGCCTCCTCGCCTCTGCTCTGGGCTGCCTTCCCTTCCCCCTTCCCCTCCTCCATCTGAGGCAGATCCTGTGCAGTCATTCAATTCCAGCCTTATCTATTCCCAATTACACATGGATTAAACTCAATGTAGCAGTTTTATTACATGTGCAAATCCACTGCTGTTTAATCTTGCCGGTGCTGTATTTGGTTTTGATATATTCTGACTGGCTTGCCTCTCAGCAGCACGCTGAGGAATATTAAACACTTCGATGCACAGTTACTCACACACACTTTCATGTGTGTTATTTATTTGCATTCTGTGACTATTAGAAGCAGGCGTTTCCAAATCACATAGTGCAGACGAAACAACAGTAAGAAGGTGCTGCAGTGAAGGGGAGTTCGAAGTCCTCAGCTAAAAAGCTTCAGAAGCATGAGTTGATTCAGGCTCGCAGCGTTGGGAGACGGAAGCCCAAGGAGATGATATATCAGTGGAAAACAAACAAGCTAACAAAAAAAAAACCAAAACAACCCAACCCAGATTGTCACCTTTCATTCAAATTGTATTGTAACCCTCAGCAACTCTACCCAGTAATACCCAAGCACTACTGCGGTATATACAATAAAGCAGAAAGATGACAGAAGAGATGTAGAGTTTCTTTGTAATACTATCTTATGCGCAGAGGGTTGCAATCCCACATCACAAGCTACTGAGTGAGCAACACCTTGCTAACCATCCTCTGACTGTGTGTGAACAGCTGATGAACTGACTCTTCTTCATGCCTAACACTCACAGGGAGTGAAGGCCAAATTCTGTGCTCATATGCTGGATGAGACCTACCTACCTTCTAGTTTCTGAAGCTTTTGACAATCAATGTCAAATTCAACTGTTCACCACTCTTCTATTATCTGGGAATTTCTGCTAAGTGCAGTAGGGGGTTTTCCCCTTCAACCAGTCACACCTCCACTGTAAAAGAAAGGTCAGCACAAGATTCAACAATTTCCTTAGGCAAGGTTTCAAAATGAATGATGAAATCTGATGGAAAAATTGACCTTTCACTCTCTTCCTTCTCATTTCCCTGCAAAACAGTCCTCCTCTTGCCAACGTTAGGCCCTAATTCTCCAAACTGACCCTCTGCATGTATCCCATGACACATGCAGAGTGCTGTTGGCATTAGTGAGTTTACCTACAGTCACTGGGCATGCACTAGGATAAATACAAACAATAACAGATAACAGTGGGCAGAAGCAATTGGGAAAATAGTAGCAAGATAAAGTGAATATGCTTATTATGAGGTTTCTTTTCCCTAGGGTAGGTAGAACATACTAGTAGTTTTGTTTCCTTTACTCATTTCATATAGTCCTTGTGGTACGCTTTTTTAAAAAAAAACAAACAAACAAACAAACAAAACCAAAAAAGCAACAACACAAAACCAAGACAGTTGAGGGTGTGCAACTGCTGACCTTCATCTTTTCAAAACCAATGCAGATTCCCGCTTTGTAGTAAAACCTACAAAAGACTTCCGACAGCCTCCAACAACTGCCTATGGTGCTGAATGCTCTTGTTTCTTCACATTTAATAGATGGAGATGCAGAAGTAAACACATTTATTATTGTCTATAATTCAACTGTAACCTGTTTGGGGCAGGGACTTCAGTTTTGTTCTGGGTTTGTCCATAACTGAGCAGAGGATGACTAAGGGGAACACACAGAGTGTTTGGAGGAATTCGATGAGTATAAATAACGAGGTAAGCGAGAGGAGAATAAGACTGGAAAGTTTGCTGAGAGAATATACTTCATTGAACGATGAAGCCACAGAAGCAACATTCACTATAAAATTGGCAAGTGTCCTGAAACTGCCCATTCTTAGATTGCCAAGGTTTCCCTTAAAACTATTATGCATAATTTCCCTATAAGCTGACTAAATATCCTTTGTAGATACATCTATCCTCTCCAAGGATTCCTATATCTATTAATATCCCACTGGGAATTTTTTACTTTCCTCAATATCATAGGATATATATAGCATACATAAACATAACACATGTATAACCCTTCAGAATCCCAAAAGGGCAATAGGACTGGAAAGGACCACCCAGCCACAACATTCAACTCTTTTCAACCACATAATAAATATTTAGCTCAGGAAAGCCCACAAAACATCCACTTCGCACATGCCCTTACATAACACAAGCAACAAACAAGAAGAAAAAAAAAAAAAAACAAAAACAAACAAAAAACCCAAGTACAACTCCGCCACCCAGGAGCTATCATTACCTTAAAAGCCTAAAGGCCACCACAAATGAAATACATCTCATGAACAAACCACTTTCCTGGAGTAGTAAGGAGCATGCTGGGACCAGTTCAAGTACTCTGGCACCCTTCCAGTTCCAAAGCTCTTGCCTGGGGCACTGTGGTGCACACAGCCCATTAAGCAAGAGCACTGGGGCCCCTTCCACCAACAGCTCCTTCTCCTTGCAGCACAGTCCTCCTCCACCACCACCCCTAAACACCAGCTGCCTGCACTTCCCCTTGTCCATTTGTTCAATAGATCTCATTTGGAGAGGAGCTAAGACAATCTTTTATATCTCTAGCATTCTGCTTTTTTTGTTTCATCCAAGCTCCCACCCTTGTTCACAGAAGTCAGCTAGCGAGTCCCTCAGCTCCTCTCCCTAGCCTCAGCCAAGAGGCAAAACACCTCTGCCACTCCCTCAACCCTTCCACTGGACCTCCCACCACCTTCTCCAACTTCCTCTTCCTTCATTGCTTCCATATGCTGCTCTACCCTCTTAATTTGGTTCAGCTGGGAAAAGTTGAACTTTCCTCACCTGGGACTCCAGGGGCTGCATACATAATTCCACACACCAACACATTTTCTGCTAAGCTTGTGCGTTTACTGTTTCATGGTCAGCATCAGTACAGCAAGTGAGGACCTACGTTCAGACGCCTGCATACCAGATCAGACCATACCAATGTTACAAGCCTACACTGAAATAGCTTATGAGGAAAAAAGGGCAATGGTGGAGACTCTCATTATAACAGTACAAAATTACTTGTTTGCCAAATTCTTTCCTGCTTCTTTTCTTTCTTTTCTTATTCTTTTTTTCCCCCCCTTAAATGTTTATTTATGCTATAATACTACTTTTTTATCTGTTGATTGCCTGTTTTTTCCATGTAAGACTCTCAAACCCTTTCTAAGTGAATGGTCCAGCTTCACAACTGGCCTTACAGTTCAGCTTTCTGGAACTGCAACAGTGTACATCAGATGACTAACTGGTTATTCATATCCCAAAGCTGTTTTTAAAATAATATAAACAGGTATCCTCCCTGGCCTGCTCAGAAACATAGTTCTTATTGTAGTAAAGCTTAAACTCTCTCTTCTCCTGAGATGTGAGTTTATTAATAAGGGGGGGGAGGGGGCAAACAGGAAAGCAATAAAGATCAGCTCAAATCTCTCCAGGTTTTAGTGTTTATAAAATTTCTTTCCTCAAGTTTACTTGATCCAAGCCCTTGTCCTGAGAGAGTTGCTCCTACCACACTTATAATTGCGTGGAATAATGAGTCCCTCGTATTAGTGTATCTACAGAACATCCACAATGCTTTCCCAGATTAACTGATATCTGCCAGCAGGATGGAAAAATCTGCTAGTATCTTTAAAATAGAGTCTCTATTTTTGCCAGAAACATTTTATTACGAATTGCTGAAGATAGCCCGTTTATCTGAGAACGATCTGCAGAAGTGACTGACACTCTAATTGAGATGCTGGAAGGAGAAAGAAATGCCTGTCTGATCTGTTGGGACCTTCCCTTTCTGAGGGAGGTGCAAGTGAGACTATCCCAAAACAACTGTGAGGACCAGGTAGCCCATATGGGCTATTGCAACCACACTGTTTTTTCAGTAAAAGTGTTTGCTTTGACACTGCCTAATAATACTTGGCCAAAAGCTGCTGCCTTTTGCACAGGAGAATCCCCATTCCAGTCATTGGGTACACTAATTGTTAACCTACAGAAGGGTTTGATCCAGGGCTAAGATATTAATCATAATCAGTTTTGCCATATATTCACTAGACCAGTTTGCCTGTGTATGTATAATAATTATTTTTAAAAAGCCCATACAATACAATTTTGGCTGCTGGAGAGAATTTGGTATTTGATGGTTTTTTTTTCCTGAGCTTTATTTTCTTTATTCTTGCATTTCTTGTTAAATATATCAAAAGTTCCTGAGGATGTTTGAACAGAAAAAGAGCTTTGCAAACTGAGCTTCATTTCAAAGTTGATCAAGCCAAGGACATGACCTGGCAAAATTATGAAATCTTGGCCTTAGGGGAATTCAATGGGAACGTTGAAGTGGACTTTCCTGGTGTATTTCATTTCACCTTGAATTCCCCCAATACCCCTTTGGTAGTCTGCTACTGAAGAAACCATTTTGTTTCCTTACAATGTAGGTTTACATTGAGAGGTCTTTGCATAGTGTCCACACAAAAAAGCGAAGAAGGAGCTGTTACAGAAAAATGCAAAAAAAAAAAAAAAAAGATAGCTCTTTCACTCTTAAGAAGGGAGAAAAGTTGAAGGAAAGAGAAAACACCTAAATGCACAGCTCACTAAAAGATGTCTAGAGATATTAATTACTTTTGTAAACAACTGCCTCGAAAATATGAAATATTGTCTTAGCATGAACTATTTTTAGTTAAAAACTGCAGATTTTCCTTATTATAGTCCACTAATTTTAAAACTTAAATATTGCTAAAATATCCAAATAGACTAACTGAATATTTTCTGTGATATGGAAGATTAGATAATACTTTGTGGTGTTTCAATATGGTGCAGTGCTGAAATATTACTGTGGCCTTTCTTTCAGCATGATCTCATTTGGTTTTGCTTCAGTTTGGTTTTGACTGGAAAGAAAAACCTGAAGGTCTGATGCAGCTTAAGCTGACCTTTATTCTATCACAGTGTTTGCTTCATGCAATTCTGAAATAATTTTTCCCCGCTCTTTAATAATTCATTTGCATATATCTTCAGTCCTCATGCATTTAAGTATGCATTACAGGCTAATAGCAATTATAGCAGAAATTTCAAGGTGATGTCCCTAGAACGACTTAATTATAAAAGAATAAGAAGGCATATGAACTTTTCCTTTTATTTCCATTCAAAATTCTAGTAATACTTGAATAGTCATCGTCTTTACACCATGGCTTTCATATTTATGAAGTTTTAACTTAGTTTGCACTAAGTCTGGTACCCACTATTCTGTGATGGGCCCTTGCCTGTGCACTGTGATGAATTCTCACAGCTGTCACAGAGGGAGGATGGTATCTCCTAAGTTCAAGAATCCACCTCCATGGCTATGTTAGTCGGCTAGTCTCTACAGACAACCACTGTAGAGAAATAGTCTCCTCTGAATAGCAATTCAGAGCAGAAGCTTAATTTGGGGCAACAAAACTGCCCTTTAAGGAGCCTTTCCCTCTCAGTATTGATTATACCAAAAGCACAGAGACAATTAACCTCCTAACTAAGACAGATAAATTGGATGCCTGTACCTGGCAGTTTAAATATCATGTCCTTTCTGCCTCCAACTGAAATCACCTTACTGGCAAATATGCCAGGGATATAAAAATACTGTAGGGCTTGCAACTCAAATTTGAGTTGATTTTAAACTAGGTATTGTTGTATAAGCTGTATGAAAATTGTATGATGCTTTAATGATAGCTCGGGTAGGTCAACAGTCATGTTCACCAGAGTGAACATAAATATATACTAAGTCAAAAGCATTTATAGCCATAAAATATATCTTGTTAAAACTAGAACACTTGAAACTTTAAGGGCATTTTATTTTTTTTCACTTACAGCCACAGCGGAGGAAATAACATCTTGGCAAAAATCAGCCAGCTGCTGAATGCAGGAGACACCAAAGCTCCACAGCCTAAAGAGATCTTGTAGGCAACAGTTACCAATGAACCAGTGGGAAGGTGGCACCTCTGAACTGTCTTCAAGAGATGAAAGGCCTCATTCAAATCCAGTACCTGGCTATGCAACATCTGTAATTTCAGAGTGTACTTTAGAGACTTTCTTCATTCCATATTGAAGGGTGAGAGCAGAATCCACCACATAGAATATTACAAAATAGTTTCCCAGACTCTTCAAATTCCCCTTTACTCTCAGTCCTTGTTCTTGTCCTAATGCCACTTCTTGTGTGTATGATGAAAAATGACCCACCCCTCAAACAGACTTGTGTGACATAGCATTTGGACCACACATACTTATGACACCAGTATGAAGCAAAGATCACATTACAGCCTCCTGCTTTAAGTCTAGTCTTTGCCTTCAAAACTGACTTGTTGCATCATTCTTAATCACCACCATGATAAACTGTGTCTGGGATCTCAATGGCTTTCTGATTTATGGCCTAATTTATCAGCTTCTGGCAGGACATTATGTCTTCTTTGTGTAAAACTCTCCTTCCACAATAAGCTACTAGTGACAATTTACTCAAGAAATCCTGACTGATGAGGCAAAATATACTGCCTTCCTATGTGAAATTGCATGTTGCTGAAATGCTCGGGGTGGAATAGCCACCTCATCCTTCAGGACTGTAGTATGTTTCTATGCACCCTTTGACAATGGTCAGGGTAGGCAAAGTTGTCCTTCACCAACCTGTGCAAGAAGCCTCGGGTGATGCAAGTAAAATGTTGGTATTGTGGGCATTGAGAAAGCAGGTAGCTAAGAAAGCAGGCAGGCTATGTTTAAATTAAACCATAACTCTCTCTCTTTGGTTTTTAATACACTTTGGAGAAAAAAAATTCAGGCTTTACAGGTGCTGTTCAGTCAATAGGCAAGAAAAAGACACATCATCCATGAAATCGATGGAAATACTTGCAATGAAGAGGAAGAGTTGAGTCAGACACTAGTGCCTCTACCCCAATTTCAAAGAAGAAAGTTCTAGAATTTACCCAGAACAAGTTTTTAGAGACCTATAAGAAATAGGATCTTTTTCTTAAACACACAGTGGAAGGGGACCAAAATCCCAAATCAAACAATCTGTTTGGAACAACACCACCATATCTGTTACTCTGATCAGAATAAGTGAGGGAAAAAGTTTTATCAAACCACAGACAGCTCCTAGATAAGTGAATTCACATCAGGTCTATTAGTCTGAGCAAAAAGTAGAGCTGGTCTACTATTACAGAGATGATTAATTGAATAATGTGTTCAGTCATACCATCAAAATGTGTTAATATAGTAAATGGACAGTATTCAATCAGCTCCAGTAAACACCAGTTAAAATACTCTTGGAAATGAAGAACTCTTTGCCAGAATGCTATTTAACAGAAAATTATTCACAGACAATTTGACTGGCCCTGTACAGATGAATTCTTTCACGCTTAACTTGGAATTAGAGGGAAAAAGATACTGGAGACTATAAAATTCTCTACTCTTTAGTAATCTAAATTAGAAATTGTATTCTAAATCACAAGAAGACTGATGACATGCTATCAGAAGTCAAAAAATGTTGGAAGACATTTATAATAATAACAGGTATATATATGTAATTGAAAATTACATATTATTTTGCATATCCTTACGTTCTCCTTCATCCTGACAATTCGCATGCAAATAAGGAATCTTTAAGTGCATTTTAATTGCTACACTACCTTCAGAAATAAAGAATTTTAAAGATATATTTATTATTGAATAGGGAAGGAAATGTTAATATGAACCAAATAATTACTCTATTTGCATAGCGATAAGACTTATTTGTAATAAAATCCTCATATAAATATAAAGAAGGAAGACTGAACACTACAGAGCTTGACAAGCAAAATAACAGTAAATGTCATCAAGGAAAGGTGCATTCATAGGTGAAAGACTTTCAGTACATTACTTTTCAATATATCTTTACTACTGTCAGAGTAACAGGTCAAGGCTTTAAAATATTCAGCATATGCCATGTTTATTAGGCAGAAAGAAAATGTAGATTGGGAAAAAAAAAAGCCAGAAGTACCTGAACTTCTTGTGCTCCAGAGGATTTTCTTGTGATTAGAATTTTTTTAAAGCTGCTGAACCAATGTTTTAATTTAGCAAAGATAAATATCATTTCCAGGGTATGACTTTGAATTTTAAGTCTCAGCCCAGAGGGAATATTTACAACTTGTAAACAGACTCTGACGATGGAAATTCTGACAAATCTCACCATTAGGATTCTAGTTGCCTTTATCTTCCAATTTGTTCCCTTCTCCCCATCTCCAAGACAAAAATATACACCACTGACTAAAATCCTTGTCTTAAGTGTCTATCAGAATATCTCAGACCTTTGCAGTGTAAAAATCACAGGACCACTTCTCATTTACTTTGACTTGGCTTTACCTTAATGTGTATAATTCAGCTTGTCTTAGGCCTGCATTCCGTTTTGGGGCCTTTTACAAAATAACTCATGTCAGCAAAAATTAAGCAAAAGATAGACTACTTCTACATGAATGCAGGCATCTCTACATTCCCTGGAGCAGGGTGCCAGCCCAAGCCCCCTTGCCAAGGCCCTGAGGACCTCCAGAGCACATGTACTGTATGCAGCATCAGGCACCTTCATGCTGAAAGCAGTTTCCACAAAGACTTCAGAATTCAAAAAGAGCTCTCTGCTTGCTCTGACTAGATTTCCTGTCTCATACTGCCACTGTAAAGAAGGAGGTTTCTCTTCCACTGTCTTCCAGAGCCCACACATCACCCCCTAAGTGCCATATTGACAGTATAGACAAGAAGCTGGAGACAAACAGTGGTGTTTCTAGGTTCAAAATGAACCCATATTGTTAGCACCCACTGGCCAGGCTGTTTTCAGGATATATAGACTCATAGAATTGTTTAGGTTGGAAAAGACCTTTCAGATCACCAAATCAAACCATAACCTAACACTGCTAAAACCACCACTACACCATGTCCCTAAGCAGCACAGCTATACATCTTTTAAATACCTCCAGGGATGGTTACTCAACCACTTCCCCAGGCAGCCTGTTCCAAAGCTTGATGTCCCTCTTGGTGAAGAAACTTTTCCCAATATCCAATCCAAACCTCCCCTAGGAGCCTCCTAGATTATTTCCTCTCTGCTGTATTGTATTTCCAGCAGATATTTGGTGAGAGTTCCCCATGAAAACAAGGGCTAGCGAATGTGAGACACTGTGAGACACCAGCCCAGACAGGCTGTGGTGTCTCCTTCTCGGCAGATTTCAAAACCCGCCTGGATGCATTCCTGTCCAACCTGCTCTATGTGAACCAGCTTTAGCAGGGGGGTTGGACTAGATGATCTCCGAAGGTCTCTTCTAACCCCTACCATTCTGTGATTCTCCCAGCTGCTTATAGAATATTTCATCTGCCTCTTCATCCTTATTGGGCAGTTGATAACACACTCCCACCATGATATCTGCCTTGTTGGCCTTCCCTCTGATTCTTACCCAATGCTCAACCCTATCATCACCACCGTTAAGCTCTACACAGAGCCCCCTTCATTGTTTTGTGAGAAGAATAAGACAGTGAAGAAGCAGCACAACTACTGCTGACAAACCTCAGTAGTCACATTATAATGCTGCAGCATGATTTTGCTCAGTCCAGTAGGGACCATGGAAACATCCTATCAGCCATGGTTCCCAGGAGAGGAGTTTCATATGCCCTACAAATTCCATGCACCTCATTCGGGTGTGCTCTCAGTATCGTGAGCACTCTGTCTCTAGCCTGACAGTTCTCAGTCAATCCCTTTTGCCCCTGTCCTTCCCACCATCTTGTGGGCACTTAGTGGCACATACCAGGTGCAAAGCCTAGTCAGACAATGCAGACCAGACATACTCTGACCAATGGCCACTGCAGCTGCTCCACAAGCCTTGCTCCCTTGCCCAAACTTCCAGACCTCCTTCACTGTCCTCAAAGCAACCACTGCCCTGTGAGAGGCTACCCAGGCCAAGTGAGGTCCCCGCTGTTTTGCACAGCCACGGTGCCAAGGTTCACCAGAGGCAGCTCACAGACAAAGCAGGAACATCTGCCTGTGAACTATCATGGGCCATTGTGGTAGGGTTTCTTCAATATTTTTCCTTCCTCCCTGTCCTAACCTTTTCCCCAGCTCTTAATCCCTGCTTGGGTCTACACAGTTGCTGTAGATAGAGAAACCAGATCATCCTGGTATGTTTCTCAGCTACCATGTGCAAAGGAGGAGGAGCTCAGGGGCCTGTGCAGGGGGTACTGTGCAGTCATGTCATGATGTACAAGGGGCATGTATGGGTCTGTTCAGCTGTTCTGGGGTGTGAATGAGCACTCAGGACCTCCCAGGTTGGGCCATTCCCTTGTGGGAGGGACTCAGATGGCCACAGGTAGCATGTGGTAGATGTCCCAGCATCCAGTTTCACCAGATTACAACTGTTTATCACTCTTATGAAGCCTGCTGGGCACACTGTCCAGGCTGTTAAGCATGAACAAAGAAGATGTTGACACACTAAATTCAGCCACTATTGTGCCTCTGAGTACCTCCCTGTACACAGAGACATCCCTTGTCATCTTTTATTTTTTCCTTTTTTAATGTCAGCAGCATTTCTTTTCCATTGCTCAGGCTACCTCAATACTTTACAATGAGCAGGTGCATGCAGCTGAAGGCAGACAACGTCAGGTTTTCCAGCTGTGCTGGTTTTGACTGGGATAAAGTTAATTTTCTCCATAGTAGCTTTATGGGACTATGCTTTGGATTTGTGCTGAAAACAGTGTTGATAAGACAGTGATGTCTTCGTTATTGCTGAGCAGCGCTTACAGAGTCAAGGCCTCTTTTGCTCCTCACACTGCTCCACCAGTGAGTAGGCTGAGGGTGCACAAGAAGTAGGGAGGGGATAGAGCTGGGACAGCTGACCCCAACTGACTGAAGTTATTTATTTGGTCATATGATCATATTCCATACCATATGACATCATGCTCAGCAATAAAAAGCTGGGGAAGGAAGGAAGAAAAGATGTTCAGAGTGACAATGTTTTGTCTTCTCAAGCAGTGTGATGGAGCCCTGTTTTTTTGGAGATGGCTGAACACTTGCCTGCCAATGGGAAGTAGTGAGTGAATTCCTTCTTTTGCTTTGCTTGCATGTGCAGCTTTTGCTTTACCTATCAAACTGGTTTTATCTCAACCCATGAGTTTTCTCACTTTTACCCTTCTGATTGTCTCCCCCACCCCACCAGGAGGGAGTGAGCAAGTGACTCTGTGGTGCTTAGTTGCCGTCTGGGGTTAAGCCACGACACCAGCTCTCCACACCATCTGGCACACATCCCCTGTATTTCCTACACTTAGAATTAGGCCTGCAATGCATTATTATTCAGTCTAGACTCACTCCAAACACCGTTTAACCTTGTACTATTCAAATTTTTTTGAAGGGTGGAGTCATCAAAGGAAATCACCTTTTTTCTTTCAAAACTGAAAGATGCTTCCACCTTTACTTCATCCAAATATCTTAGCTATCAAACTAAGTCACAAGCTTGGCTGTGTACCAGCTATTATATACATAGCTATAGAACTATTCCCATTGTCATTAAAATGATACAAAATAGGGCAGATAGCAAGCCTAGAGAATGGTTAGCTGGTGTCGGTGCAGCTTTTACATTGCCTCAGTCCTTCATTTCTCACAATATGAAGTGATTCTTCCTAAATGTGCTGGAATTAATTTATGTTCTCCTCTATGGTCTAGTATATCTCTAAAGTCAGCTGGGATGGTTTGTGCTTTAGGTTAAAATTAAATTATTGTTAAAGTTTTCTTTATTTTACCACGCTGTCTTTGATGGAGATTGGACTTTGTAAACTTAGATCTACAAACTCTTGCTTGTTGAAACTTATTTTAAGCGATCATCTTAATTCTTGTGATAAGAACATCATCAGCCTATCCTTATTCTTACTTATAATACAGTTCGGCTTCACAATGGCTGCTACTCATCTTCAGAGAAAAGGATACCCATATGTTGAATTCTTTTTACCTTCTGGTGGGCAGAAGAATATTTCCGTATTTTACTATGCCAGTACACTACACATACTGTAGTGTTCTTTAGGTCTTAGGATTCACAGTTATTAGGGTATTTATCATTTCAGTATTCAGGGAATGAAAGAAGGAAGTAAAATCTTCTCTAGAACCCATCTCCTGCAAATACATTGTTTTAATGAGCAGTCTGTGAGAGACCTTGGTGACAGCTGGCTTGTTGACTTGAACCTGTACAGCTAGGCGATCTCTTTGTGGCTTCACAACCTGTTAAAACCTTCAAATAACCTGGAAAAGAAGTTCAGCTGTTGGAGACTAATTTGGGGAAACCAGCCAGCAAGTGAGCTGACTGAAATGCCTGCCGCACTGCATCAGGTAGAGCTAAGGAGAGGATAAACCTTCCAGCAAGTGAAACAGCCTGTAGTACGCCTTTCAAAATCAGGAGGGAAGATTTGTCCCTTGTTCAGCAAGAAAAGACTAAACGGCTTTAAAAACAAGCCAAAACCCCCAACACAAGAGGCATTTTAACTTTTGGCCTGTATCTCTCCATCAATATGTCATCATATGATAACATGGTACAGAACTACATTACAAATTGCATCCCCTGTCCCCTTCTCCACAATATTTTGCTCCCTGTAGCTGCAGTTCTGCTAGGAGCATTCTGGTTTAAACTGCTTTTCAAGCTCCAGACTCCTACTGAAAAAGTAAAATTCAGTGTAGCTATTTGTGTAGATACATTCAGTAACTGTGATGGAAAAAAAAAAAAAAACAACCCACCCCAAAACAGAAACCAGCTGTATCCAACCATGTATAGCAGCATGTATAATTTTCCATAGCCTTGGGCAAGAAGTCTATGCGTAGAAAAATTCCTAAGGTGTCAGAGTAACCAGAAATGCATTAACAAGTAGATAATTAGGAACCGATTATGAAGACTTACCAGATGGATATGAAATTAAAGTTTGGGGGTTTTGTTGGGTTTGGGGTTTTATGTATTTCGCAAGTAACCTTTATTTAGCTGCAGTTAGCAATTTCATTCTCCTTGTTACCCAGTAAAGCCAGGAAGTTACTTACCAGTTGATGCTGGAATTCCACTCACACTTTCTTCTTAATTCGATTCAAAATGCTTCATGTGGTACCCAGTTCATACCCTTTGTTCACTAGACTGTCAAAAGGTTAAAAATAAATCAGTAAATAAGCAGGAGTATTTGTCATTTAGAAGCAGCTGTAGAAGGAATTGCATTTTCAGCAATGTTTACATTACAAACAACCAGCTTCCTTTCAAACAGTACATTTTTTGAGAAAAAATGGGTGCTTCATATGCTGTCTCACATGTCCAGAGAAGTTACATTACTGAGGCACTATATTTAGGAGTCTGGGTATATAAATGTCAAGAAATTCACTGTCCAAGCTCCCTAGCTATTTTGACCTAATTTACACACAGCATAAAAGTCCTTGACAGCCATATACAGCAAACAATACCCATACCGAAATATTTGCACCATCTGTGACATCTGAGTAGAGAAGTTTGGACTACATTGATTAGATTAGCAAATAGGAAGGAAAAGCCAAAGTTACTATCAACCTGGAGACTGAAAAAGTCTCAGTTTCATCACAAGAAGACAAGTTTATCATTGATAAAATTTAAGGCATGCAGGGATAAAGTTTTCTATTAACAAAGCAAATGCTTGTGTAAAGCAAAATAGAAGCAGTGCAAGTTTTCAAAAAAGTCCTTTTGCTGTGCCGTAGACCAGTTCTGGCAGGGCAACTTCTGAAAATACCTACTCAGTTCATTACTGCCACACTGAGATTGCAAGGCAGAGTGACAATAGATGCTTCAAAAAATACTAGTATCTCACCACTAAATGATGAGTACATTTAACATAATTCTCTAAACACCTGTCAAATGATAACAGATTTTGGTCATTGTTACTAGAGCTGAATCATTGCTCTGGATTCAAAATCTCCAGTTTTGAATTATCGATTCCCTGGCTTCTCCAATCCCTCCAAATGACCATTCACGTCAGCTTTAAGTGCTCTTGGTTTATGAGAGAGCTGTGACTAATATGTGCAATGAACGTGCAAAAAATATTTGCCACAAAAATACATCTGTACACAAGAACCCCCTGAACTCACAGCAGTGCTCTGAATATCATCTTAGTGAGGACTTCTATGCCACCATATTTTATGGCTCAGGAATATCGAAACCCTCAATAGCTCTACTTAGTCCTCACCCTGCATCCCCAAAACAAAGATACAGATAAAAGAGGACTTCAAATGTGAACAAAGAGAAAGAGAAAGAGAGAAAAAAATTTTGGTGCTCTCACTAAATAAGTTGTCTGACAGGGAACAAGGAGAGTTGTAATGTGCATATGTACTATTGTGGGAAAACCTATTTGGGTCTATTACAATAAAGAAACAGATGAAGAACAGTCCATCTGTGCACAAATATGACCCCTGCGATGCTGCCAACATCAGAGTGATCTGCCAAATGATACCATCTGCACAAATGGAAATTCTTCTATGAGCAGATTGAGCTCACGTGCAGATTTAGTAAAACTCTTAAAGGAGTACTGTATCCAAAGCAACTGTCTGTTTTGGAGGTGGAGGAAACTTGCCATCTACTAATTCTTATTCTGCTGCATGGCCCATTGATGATCTGAAGGATGTGGTCCTTCAGAGACTGGGGGGGGGGGCGGGAGGGGGGGCTGTTGGGTTTGTGAACTTCATCTCTTGGGATCCAGGAGCAGGACAAGTGCATCTTGCTCTCTCTTCCACCCATCAAGAACCACCTCTGTGCCTTGCACTGCTCTAGGAGGATTCATCCTTGTCACCTCAATGAGGGCAACTGAAAGACCCTGGTTCAGTGCTGCACTATCACTGAATAGTAAAGGCCTTACAGGGCAGTGATTTGGCATTCCTGATTTTGAGTGGAGAAGCTTTTCTCACAGAGCCCCTGACCTGCAGAGACCCTAGAACAGCACCTCAAGTGATTTCTGACTGTCACCCCTTTTATGTGTGGCCTGTCATCCCAAAGAATAGCATAGATGGTTGAACCCACAGGGGCTTTAACTGCTTCTTTGAGAGCAACCGCCCTAGGAGTGCTGTGGGGACATCTGTATCCTGGAGCACAGGGAGGTTGCCTAAATTCACCAACACTTTCGCAGCTCACCTTATCTGAAGGAGATTGCCAAGAAAGTGACCAGGATCACCTGGCAGGAGAGACGCTGTCAGACTACTCTGGAAGTAGATTGGGTTCAGTGGGCTTGACAGAGCCTGTATTTGGAGTCGTGCAAATATTCATATATAGGTGTGATCTTCTTTTAAATGAGCTGTGTAGGAAATGAAGACAGTGAGTTTTCAAGACCCTCACAGGCCACAGAGAGGTGCCTTGGGCAAGGATCTGCACACAGACACCATTAAGTTGAAAACTAGTCTGATCTAAAACAAAGAGTTAAAAGCAGTTGTGGAAGTTTTTACCCACTGCAGAGTCTTCTTGCCAATTTCTCTGGGTTTACAATCACGTTTTAAACCACTCATCTGTCCCCTGTTGCTTTGTAAAAGACCAGCACACGACAGGAGAGACTGAGTAATTGACTTCTTAAGGAAAACGTATCTGACTATGCAGAAAGTACTGCCAAGAAAGCATCGTCAAAAAAACAAACACATTTCTTTCTTTTAATCCTCTGTCTGTAAGACATTTTAGGTGCTACTTATAACAACAAGCAATAATAAAATTGGAAATTACTTATACTGATGGTAACCCTCAAAAAATACGCAGAACATGGATGTCTCTCGTGATAGACCCGTAACTGCTTTCATTCAGCACTATTTCTATACAAAACATTTGGATACTTTCGCAAGAAGGATGTTGTCTTTATGTATTTTTCTTCTGGATGCCCTTCCAACATAGCAAAACCTTAGTGACCCATATTTGCAGGTCCCATCCGAGATCAGGTCTCACGTTCACAAGTATTGGTTGATTAAAGTCCAATTCCAAAACTGGGCTTAGTCGGCAATGATGAGCACTGAAGTGATCAGCTTGTGGGCTCAAAGTCCTGGATCAGAAATTGTAGCGCTGAGACAGGTACTTAGGGATCTCCCCTGGACATCGCAGAGGTAGGTATCCAGCGCAACAAGACAGATGCGGGCAGGTACATGTCTTAAACCCTGTGCTTTGCCAGGTGCCATGTGCCCTGTGCAGTGCAAACAGAAGACAATCCCCTCTCTCCAAAGTCAGAGCTTCAGCTCTTCCCTTCCAAAAACAAAATAGCTTGTTGTTTTTTTTTTTCCCTTGGAGAGCACAGCTACTGTAGGACACAGCCTCACCCTTTTACATAAATAGATCACCTTCCAAAAATGTAGAAGAGCCACTTTCACTGTATTACTCCTCAGCCTGAAGGGATTCACAGCTACATCTCTCCCAAGAGCATTTAAAGCTACCAGCTATTCTGGAAAGAAGGTATTCTCCCCACCTGCAGCAAAAAAGGAGACAGTAAAGATGCCTTGACAAGTAGATACCAGGTGGATAGGTTAACCATCAACTATTGTTTCACATGAAACAGAGGCAGCCTGTGGAGCACAGACTGGAACTTCTCCCTCCCATGCAAGCACCCTGATTACAAGTTTATGACCTACATCACTTGCAATTAAAAAAAAAACAAAACTGTCAGTTATTCTGTTCGATGAGAAATGCCACCCTCCAAAATTTCCATGCTGAATTTAGCCTGTTTTTCCTTTTTCAGGGAAAGTATTAAACTATTCAAACATGCTTTAAAAAAAAAAAGAAGCTATATACTTGTGAGACGGCTGATTGATACATGCTGTCAATGGACCAGTTTCCAAGGTGATGGTGACAGCTCTTCCAATAAGCCACTTTAAAACTGGGTTTTGAGGGTGCAGAGAAATATGTATAAATATAGGTATAACAGAATGCCTTCTGTTCAAAATTATTTTTCTTCTTCCAAGAAATGTTTTAAATGTTGACAACCAAGCTGTATCAGAAAACTAATCAGCACATCGACACCTCAGAGTCAAAACGAAATGCAGACTCTGCTTAACTTGAATGGCAGTTGCATAGTGACACTTGTCTTCTGTGAAAATTATTATGGAACAGAACCAAGACCTGCAACATTTGGGTTCTTTGTTTTGCCAGTCTTCCTGTGAGATACTAACCAAGATATGAGGGGTTTTTTTTGCTTATGCATTTAGCTTACTCCTCAGTTATGTGAGGAGTTTAGTTCAGAAAGGGATGAAAATTTGTTAGATGAATAGCATCAGCCTGCTGTCTACATTTTACAATTGTACTAATCACTCTGGGACACATCTGAGTTTAGGTACTACAGAAATGGCAACATAGCTTCAGGGAAGATCCAGTGCTTTCTTCATCAAGAGCAAGAGGCGCTCTGAAAAAAAATCTTCTTCAAGAAATATCTGTCCACATATTTTCAAAATAGATTTTTTTCCTTCCAGTTTGCTACATGATTTTATGATGACAGAATTCAGACAATTGTGGTCAATCTGCCTTGGATAAAGTGCCTTCATTTTCCTCTTGAAGAACTTAACTTTTTAAAAATCAAAATCAATACATAATAATTAAACATTGCTATAATAAGTAAACATTACTATAAGAATATTAGACCTATGCAAACCACTTAGTAAAGTGAGATTTCAGCCTTTTTTCTTATCCACATAGCATATCTTATTCCACCCATCTTCAGTCTGCATTAAGTACTTATAAAAATGGAACGCAATAGAAACATGTTCTCACAAAAACCTGCTGCACTAGAACAGAGAGAGGTATATCAAAGAGAAAATAATAAAAATGAGACTATTATTAATGAAGGTTAATTAGTTATCTATTTTTAGAATTTCCTGCTGATAATACAGCTTTCAGTGCATTTCTTATGCAATGCATAAAACAGACAAAATTAGGAGGCATTGTTTGCCTTATGTAAAATGATAATTTAACTAAGTTTTATCTACTTTTTTTCCAGCTGAAAAGTAGTCCTTTCAATTAAGGCTGCATTGGTTGTGTTATCAGCAAGATACTACCTTTCTCTAAGGAGTTTGCACACTGGGGGATATTCCAAGGACAACTCTTGTTCTTTTCTTGACAAGATAGCTTATAAACTGTCAGGTGGCCATTTATTCCACCTAGCTGAAGGTCTGTCTTGAAGGATATTTGATTAGGTCCATCTGATCAAGATGGAGATCTAACACTACCAGGAGGATGGTCATTTTTATTGCCAAGTAAAATGTTCAGAGGTACATGCATTTAACATAGCTTTCTCTCCTATTTCAGACAGATTGTAGATAATGTTTCTTCCCTGGTAAGATATGGATCTCACTGCAAGTTCAAGACTGCACCAATCTCATCTGACAGTGCTATCTCTTTATGCCATCCTACAAGATTAATTTGTTCAGCTTCATAAACCAAAAACCCAGTTCTAAAATTTTGCAATTTAACTGAATTTGAAATCATTACAGGTAAAGTAATTTAAAATACTGTGGCCTCAAAACATGAGGAAGAAGTGGCTGTCAGATGGCTTCACACCTCAAGCATTTATTCCCTTTAGACTTTGATGAACCACATCATATACATTATAGATAATTTTTTTTCTTTTATATGAAAAAAAGCTTGTGCAGGTATTATGAAAAGTACTATACTTGGGTAGGAAGCCTACAAAATTTAAAAGATTAATCGACCTACAGGAAGGAGATGGATGACCATTGATTACCATGCACACGTGTTCAAGATGATAGATGAGTGCCGTCAGACCATTGATCTTTGCAAATTAGCTTGACTTTGGTCAACTATCACTTGTCTTTGGGACTTCTTCAATTAGTAGTTTTATCCTTAAAAAAAAAAATCCTTCACAGCTCACTATGTTCCAAGTCATTACTTTGAGCACAGTCTTATTGATAAGGCCGCAGATCATCCCCATCTTAGAGCCATTCTGCAAAAAGGTAAGAGGTGGTTGTATTTTTCCCCATTCCGTAAAAAGACCCACAAGATTTTTTCTCCAAGGATCTATTTTCAATCTCCTACTGCCGCAAGGTCATTTTCCTCATTAAAATTTACATGTACATTTTGAGAACAGGTTAAAATGTAAGAAACCATTCTACAAAGATGGAAATGTTTATCAAGTCTTTCCTCTGGCTCACATTCTGATCTTGCACTTTACTTTTACACTTGCACAGTGTTAGATCAGTTTTAAATGATTACTTCTGATATTCACCAATGGAGGCAACATCCAGAGAGGCCTATTGAAAACAGATGTGAGTTTTGTGCTGACCTTTAATGTGCTGTAGAAGGTCAGAGCCAGGTAACTGACTACTTCCTTTATGACATCTATTGGAAGACATCGAACAATCTAACTTCTACCACTGCAGGAGACAAAGGAGATGAAAATGCTAAGCCCTTTGAATAACTTTCCTATTCCCTATTCTTTTTCTGAGACCCACTCTGAAGATCAGCTGTAACCACTACATGCAGCATGAAATTCAAAATCTGGTCTGTTCATGGATGCACATCATGGTTTAAAATTAAACAGAGATACGAGGAAATTAAATGTGCCTATTTTGACACCAGCTGTGCACAGGTTTTTTGGAATATGGCTATTGATCATGTTTAGGCTTGTCATTATTCACAGCAAGATCCTCAGTTTCACTTTTCAGAGTTCATTGATGATGTATACTAACTCGCTGGTAACAGATGACTTTCAAGCTTGATGTGAACTTCCAAGAAAGACCATCTCTTAATGCTGTTATTTATGCTAAGGAAACTTACGCTGGGCACACATTTGCCTCGTATCCAGCGAGGATTCTAGAAACCATTGGCCAGGTGTCTAAGTTGATGTATTCCTGACAACCAAGGAAAGATTTCAACCTGTGCACTGCCTGAGATCTTAATGCTGATAACGAAGAGGGCAAAGTCTAATAGGCAGAAAACCACTCATTAAACATGACCATTTTATCCAGGATTCTTTTCTTGGCCCCAGAGGAGGCCTGGTCTGACAGTAAGGGAAGAAATCGCTGTAGGAAAGGGTCTGAAATCAAGAAAAGTAAAGAGTGAATATATTGGGCTCCAGAGAAGTATCTAAATGTACTTGCCTTAGCAACAGGTAAGGCAGACTATACACAAACCTGTTGGTAGGCCCATTAGAGGATCTTATGACACAAGCAAATATTGGTGAGTCTATCATGTGCTTCCGTGCGATCAAGAATTTGTTGCATTTTTGGTAGCTAGAAGACACACACCACACACACCCCCACAAACACACACACACACACACATTCCATACAATGGATTATCATTGAGGGCACCAAACTGCCAACTGACAGCTCAGGCATCCTAGTCACAGCTTCATACTGGATTACTCTTAATGTTACATAAATCACAATCTCCACTCTAAAAACTGCTCTTAAGAAACAACTGTGTCACAGAGCTCTTACTAAGCAAGATCTAATACGCTTACACAGGGAAAAGAAAGCAAAAGGTGCTGGCATTAGGCAGGGTCCTTGCAGGTCAGGCTAAGATTAGGGAAATTCATCCATTTCACCATGCTCAAGGTACAAGTGACAGAGAAAAAATATCTGACATATCTCATGGGAAGTTGTGTGAATCATTAAAACCCATTCAGTGCCTAAACTGACTACAGGATAGAGCTGGCCAAAATCATTATTCATCCCAGGCACAATTCAGATATTTCAATGTTTGTTTGCATCCAGAATTCAAATGAAAAATCCACACTTTCAAATGATTCACTAAAGGGTTCCGTTTCATAGAAATGCCTGAGAGATGTCAAAATTAAGTTTGACATTGCCAAGTGAGTCAAAATATTTTGTCATTTGCAAACTTTTCCCATTCCATTTAACAGCATAAGAACTTTTGGGAGGGATGGGGGTATGTTCAGTGCTGGAGAACTCTGGGAACCACAGTCTGCATCCCCAGGCTCACACACTCCTCAGTGGATGGGCTCCCATCTTGACAGCGGGTATAGTGATGCCCTGTGCCCATCTGACTTAAAAGATGACACTCAAGTTCAATCAAGTGAACAAACCTCACGTGTCCTCTGATTCAGCTAGGGAAAATTTCCATTTTATGAAAACTGTCTGTCATAATAAAACAATGAAAACCTTAAAGGTCTCAAGGAGTTTTGGAAACATCAGCTCAAGTTCCCTTCTTCTAGTGGTGTTATAAGAACACCAGGGC
The DNA here is from genome assembly GCF_965231255.1 of Vanellus vanellus. NCBI lineage: Eukaryota > Metazoa > Chordata > Aves > Charadriiformes > Charadriidae > Vanellus > Vanellus vanellus. Next base: position 68,460,519 of record NC_138906.1, on the reverse strand, counting down.
TCAGATTTAAAAGGTACTTACTCAAAAGGTATTTAAGCACCTTTTGCAATACAATTGTAGAACAAGTTGCCAGAAGTCCAACCGGGTCCCTGTGATTGATCTTTTGTACTGAAACCAAAGTAAAATATTCCATTTCTTTTTTTTTTTCTTCTGTGTAGCTGCTCTCACTTCAGTCTGCTACCAGCTGCTTATTTTCTGTCAGACTGTCATACGCTTTTAGCAATCATTTTACTCCTTTTAAAAATGTTTCCACTTAATCATTGCACTTGACCAAGGTGGCTTTTTCACAATATTAGTCCATTCTGACTAAATTTGTGAAGTTCTAATGAATGCAAGTTCAGAGCCTGTTTTTGATCCAAATCTCTTCTGTTTTCTCTGATCTCTTGCTGAGAGAACAATTTAACTTCCTTTGGTTATCTTTCACATATAGTGTACAAAGTTTGTTGTACTGTTTGTCTGTGTTTTCCACATCACAGTCTTTCTAATTTTCAAGTGAGCACTGCAGTATTAAATAAAAGCCTCCTCATGCTTTGGGGTTTCAGTTGGGGTTTTTCTGTGGAGTTGTTTTAGGTGGTTTTTGAGCAACATCTATGAACTTGAGTTAGCCATATTTAGGATCATAGGGTAACTCATGCTGGAAGGAATCTGAGGAGGACATCAAACCCTACACCCTGTTCAATGACTGCACAATATATCCAAGCATCTGCTGGCCTGCCCTCCTGTGGAAAAAGATTTCCCTTATATAGTCTAAACTTCTCTCATTTCAATTTATTCCCATTGTTCCCTGTCCTGAGTTATCACTGACATTTGTGAATTTTAGGAAAGTTCTCTTATTCCCTTGTCTTTAAACTTTGCGGTAGGCTGGCGGTCACTTCGCGTATATACTGCACAAATTCCGTGCAACACACGCTCAGGCTACCCGTGTCTGGTTAGACCTGATGCTCAGGTGTCTCCAGTTGCCACTGTGGTATTCGGTGCCACTCATATTAGGTGCTGAAGATGTATTTAGCCTATCACTCCAGCCCAGAAGAAAGTGACAAAATCCTGATGTATTCCCCTGTAGGAGTTCTGAGGTCTGAAGCCTTGTGTTACTTCAATGGCTGGAGAGTAGCCCTGAGGAGGACCTGGGTGTGCTGATTGATGAGAAGCTCAACATGAGCCAGCAGTGTGCAATCACAGCCCAGAAGGCCAATCGTATCTTCGGCTGCATCAGAAGAAGTGTGTCCAGCAGGTTGAGGGAGGTGATTCTGCCCCTCTACTCCACAATCATGAGACCCCACCTGGAGTACTGCATCCAGCTCTGGAGTCCCCAACATAAGAAGGACGTAGACCTGCTGGAGCACATCCAGAGGAGGGCCACGTGGATGATCCAAGGGCTGGAGCACCTCTCGTATGAGGAGAGGCTGAGAGAGTTGGGGCTGTTCAGCCTGGAGAAGGCTCTGGGGAGATCTTATTGCAGCCTTCCAGTACCTAAAGGGGGCCTACAGGAGAGCTGGGGAAGGACTTTTTACTAGGCATGAAGTGATAGGACGAGGGGAAATGGCTTTTAACTGGAAGAGGGTAGATTTAGATTAGATATTAGGAAGAAATTCTTTACTCTGAGGGTGGTGAGACACTGGAACAGGTTGCCCAGAGAAGTTGTTGAGGCCCCATCCCTGGAGGTGTTCAAGGCCAGGCTGGATGTGGCCTTGGGCAACCTGGTCTAGTGGGAGGTGTCCCTGACTAAGGCAGGGGCTTTGGAACTCGATGTTCTTCAAGATCTCTTCCAGCCTAAACCATTATGTGATTCTATGATTCAAAAAATTGTAACTTTTTAGTTCCAGTTTATTGCTGAAATCCATGTGAAATGCCAATTTTTAGTCTTTTTATGACAATAAGCTCATTGAAGAGAAAGCTTCACTGTTTCTGAAGAAACAGTCCATTAGGAAAAAAGGAAAAAATCCCACTTTTATCCCATAAACTGGAAGCAATATAGGTAGTACCTTCAGACCATCCTGTATATTTATATACCTCTCCTTCCACACTGATTTCACTACCCAGTTCCGCTCTGAACGAGGCTGGTACAACACCAGAAGGTTCTACCATCCCAAGCTCCTCCATGTGTCTTTTCTCCACTAGCATCTCTGCTTCCCTTCAAATCACGGTGGAGGCACCTGCTCTTTTGCCTGTCAGGAATTCTCCCACAACCACTGAAAACACAGCTGGTTAACATTCAGAATATAAAGGTAAGAACTGATATGTAACACCATTGTTATCTTTTTGTAGTACTACATGTCGCATTATTCTCCCCCAAAGTTACTCTAAATCCAGTACAGTCCCCTATGCTTTTATCATGCCAAAATAAAGTACTGACACTTGTTCTAAGTCTTGATTTTAAGTCAAGGTAGATTACTCAGAGTACCTTCTCTCAACCTGTCACCCTAAGAGTCTGTGATACATGTGGAAATAAACCCTATTGAAATATATCTGTGTTTATTAGTTAAAACTTAATTTAAGAATTCCTTAATGTTGTTCCAAGAGAAAGCTTGCTGTAATAATCCTTCCACAGCACAGTCACTATGCTTCTCCAAATTCCTCTTATGAATGACACAATCCACGGTTACTTTGAAACCTATTTGAAACTCTGACAGATAAAAATCAAATGCAAGGCATATTATGTCTTTAATTTGCAGGTATAATTTCTTTCTCCCAATGACATTTTACACAACAATTAAACCAGACAGCCATCCAGTTATGTCCCCTTTGTTTAAAACATGTGACCAGTTCTTAAATTCTCTTCACTAATCAGAAAAACAGCTTAAGCACCTTGTACATGTGCAAGATCCTCACAATATTTCATACCACACCATATACACCCATCTCCTTCTGAGTTGCTAACTTTAGGTACTTGGGTTTGAAGTTACATGCATTGAATATTCGCTCAGCTCTCTGCTTTGCCTTTATCCTCACTTGAGTCATGTGGCTGTTTCATTTGTGCTCCCCTTTCCACTAGAAAGTAGACTTTCCTTGTTTGAATTTGTTCCACATTTCAAGCTGTTCGATGGAATAACCACTATTTTCAGCACCTGTTTCCTCAGCTGTATTTTCCCCAGTGTATCATTATTAAAGCTTTGTGCAAAAAGAATTTTCAGAATTCATCCTAAGTTTGTGAATAGTTTTGGTCATACAGAGTTTTACTTTTCAGGCTATTGTGTTTTTTTGATGTAGAATGTTACCATTCTGCTAATTAAAACATCTCCAGTTTTACAAGACCTAACTTCTGTGATGTACTGTGCCAAAATATTTCTAGAAAGTAATTTTAAGCAGTACTGTCCCAGATGTCAGCATGAAAGCGGTTCTTGAAGCCTTAAAAAATGCTTTGACATCTCCAGATGAAAGACCTAGGTAAGACCTAAGGGAATTCTCTGTATTTCTGGCAACATATCTAATTTGCTGGAGGATTTGACTTCTGCATCCTCTGAGTTTCATCAGCAAGTGCAATCATTTCCTTTTATTCTTCTCTGTAAACTCATAAAGACGAAAAAATCTGGGCACTCCCTTTCTTACAGCCAATTACTTCGTTCACTCCTGAATTTTTCAAGGATATCATTCATTGTTTTGCAGCTCTTTCTCCTTTCTGATTTATATTTAAGGAATGTATTTGTAGTACACAAGATAGCATTTAATTACACTTGAAAACAGGATTCATTCACTAGAGAAACTTCTTTCTTACAGGCACATTTGTCTCATATATTATGTTTCCCAAGGAACACAGTGACCCTTAAAGTCTCATTCTGCTTGCTGCTTACAGCCTTCCTCACTTAGTGTCTTGGTTTGGTCCTCAAACCAGGACGCTTGGTTTCAGTAGCTGACCCTACTTACCCTTCAATCCAGGCTCCCTGCCACTATTTACCTCCTCTTTCTTTATCTCCCTTCCTCTCTAACTTTTTTAACACATGTAGGTGTATTTCATAGAATGGTTTGGGTTGGAAGGGACATGAAATATCATCGAGTTCCAACTCCCCTGCCATGGGCAGGGACACCTCCCACTAGACCAGGTTACTCAAAGCCCCATCCAACCTGGCCTTGAACACTTCCAGGGATGGAGCATCCACAACTTCCCTGGGCAACCTGGTCCAGGGTCTCACCACACTCACAGTAAAAAATTTCTTCCTAATATCTAATCTAAATCTACCCACTTTCAATTTAAACCTGTTACCCCTCGTCCTATCACTACAGTCCCTGATAAGTCCCATCTATCCTGTAAGCCCCCTTTCAGTATTGGAAGGCTGCTATAAGGTCACCTTGGAGCGTTCTCTTCTCCAGGCTGAACAACCCCAATTCTCTCAGCCTGTCTGCATAGGAGAGGTGCTCCAGCCCTCGGATCATCTTCGTGGTCCTCCTCTGGACTTGCTCCAACAGGTCTATGTCCTTCTTGTGTTGGGGGCTCCAGAGCTGGATGCAATATTCCAGGTGAGGTCTCACAAAAGCGGAGTAGAGGGGCAGAATCACCTCCCTCGACCTGCTGGCCATGCTTCTTTTGATGCGGCCCAGGATGCAGCTGGCTTTCTGGGCTGCAAGCACACATTGCCGGCTCATATTGAGCTTCTCATCCACCAATGCCCCCAAGCCCTTCTCCTCAGGGTTGTTCTCCACCCATTCTCCACTCAGCCTGTTTTTGTGCTCCAGATTGCCCTGACCCATGTGCAGAACCTTGCACTCAGCCTTGTTGAACTTCATGAGGTTCACACAGTCCCACTTCTCAAGCCTGTCCTGGTCCCTCTGGATGGCACCCCTTCTCTCCAGCGTGTCAACCTCACAACACAGCTAGCTGTTGCCAGCAAACTTGCTGAGGGTGCACTTGATCCCACTGTCCATGTCACCCTCAAAGATGTTAAACAGCGCTAGCCTCAATACTGACCCCTGAGGAGCACCACTCATCACTGGTCTCCACTTGGACATTGAACTGTTGACCTCAACTCTTTGAGTGCAACCATCCAGCCAATTCCTTATGCTCTGAGGGGTCTACCATCAAATCTATGTCTCTCCAATTTAGAGGCAAGGATGTCATGCGGGACAGTGTCAAACGCTTTGCCAACTGACTGATTATGTCAGTTGCTCTTCCATTATGCACCAGCGCTGTAACCCCTTCACAGAAAGCCACCAAATTTGTCAGACATGATTTGCCCTTGGTGAAGCCATGTTGGCTTTCACCAATCACTGTGACTTTGCATAGTTTCCAGGAGGATCTGCTCTATGAACTTGCCAGGCACAGAGGTGAGACTGACTGGTGTGTAGTTCCTGGTCTTTTTTTTTTTCCCTTTTTAAAAATGGGGTTTATGCTTCCTCTTTTCCAGTCAGCAGGAACTTCACCAGACTGCCACAGCTTCTCAGATATGATGGCTTAGCAACTTCATTTGCCAGTTCCGTCAGGACGCACAGATGTATGTCATCAGGTCCCATGGATTATATACCTTCAGGGTCCTCAGATGGTGTCAAACCTGGTCTTCTGCAGTAGGCAGTTCCTCATTCTCCCAGTCCCTGCCTTTGTCTTCTGTGACTTGGGCAGTGTGGCTTGAGCACTTGCCAGTGAAGACTGAGGCAAAAAAGTTGTTTGCTCAGCCTTCCCCACATCCCAGGTAAATTTGGAAATTTTTCCATCAACATTATTTCCAGAAAAAAAAAAAAAAGAACAGGGGGATATTTTAATCTTTTTTGTTTGACACAAGAGCATCTTACAGAATATTTCCCTTTCCAACCCAAAATATTTAAAAAAATGAAGTAAGAAAACTCTCTCAGATCCCCCTAGGGTTCCTCAGTCAGGTTAATTCCCCTACCGTGAACTTCTGTAGCTTACAAAACTGTAGTCCATCCTGGGAGACACAGCGTTATTAAAGAGCCTGCCAAAGAGCAGGAGCATGAAGCGTTGAAACAACAGTTCCTTGGCCACATCTTGGAGTGTGTTTATCATTCCAGCCCTGCATAGGATCTCTGGGTACTACTGATGTCAAAACAATTTTAAATGAGAATGAACACGTTCAGGTTGTAGCAGCCATATACTGTCCTGAGAATTCGATGGGATTTAAATGGAAAATTATGATTCCTTTGAGATGACCAATATGTTAAGAAGTGAGTTTCCTACAGTGATAGGTACATGTTGTAATACAGAAAGAGATAATTGTTATTCTGATATTATTAGTAGGACCATAATCCAAAGGAAAGCTTTTCTTTCTGGTGGCCAAGCTAGTCACAGGTGGCTTGATGGCCTGTTTCATGTGTATTAATAGTTATTCATTTCACTAGAAATGAACCTGCTAAGGTGTTTCATGTCAGTATGTAGTTATTAAGTTTGTCAAATGACATGCTGCCTAAAATGTATTTTTGTATGTCCCTGCTCAGTCAGATTTACTGAAAACAAACATTATCACAATTATAAGATCAGCACACTTTTAAATACATCTCTACACATCCAAAGAAATAACAACATAACACATCTGCACCTGGGAGCAGCCAGGCCCACAGAAGTACCAGTTTCCATCTAGGTGAGTGGTTCCTCCCAGCACCCCTGGGAATCTTTGCTCTTGTGGTATTCAAGCAGTACAGCTTCATCTTACCATACAGTCTGTTGGTTGTCAGCATAGAGTTTTATTTCCTATATTTAGATAAACAGACCATAGAAGTGAGAGCACTGAAGAAGCACACCTGTTGGTATTTTATAGAAAGAGTTTTCACATAGTCCACTCACCCCATCATCTCTAGTGTTATTCAAAAGTGAAGTTTGCCTTTGAATGCACTGTTTATGAAGAGAGTATGTCCTGATCAGTGTGTGTTGACTAAAATGTGTGCATGTCCAAACTTTGAGGCAGGTGGTACGTCTGCTAAATACGAAAGTTACTTACCACCCGTGCGCATTGCTGCAACCTATTTTCTGTGTCACAGTTACACAGTCTTCTGCCATGACTGAGGCTGTTTTCCATCCTAAAAATAAGTAAGGCTCATTTCTTCCACCTAATGCAGGTAGGAGCTATTAGCCTTTTCAACATCTACTGGCTACATGGCTTACAGAGGGCCTGACCTGCATAACAGCGTCAGCACAGCCAAGGCCGCACAAATGCACACAGACATACAGTGCTACCACTCAGAGAAATCACAGTGCAATTTGTGTTTTCTTCAGGCAAAATAAAAGCCCCATGCTGCTATCCTGCCCTGCTTCATGTTTTCCTACAGCCACTGGGTGTTGCTTTGCCCACAGCAGTTGCGCTGCTGAGGCCCTGGGAGTCCCTCCAGCACAGGGGAGATAGGAGTGCCCTTCCTCAGCTCTGAGGAGAGCAGCTTACAAAAGATGTTCCACAAAAGCTTCTGCACCAGGTTACCTCCTCCCTGCTTCAGGAGATCCCACCCTTGAAGCTGCCTCTCTGTGCTAAGTGTGAGGAGTGTTAGTGATCTCTTTTTACTGTCCAAACAGTAAAGTCCAAACTTTTCATTAAGCATCAAGAGCATTCACATTCTCTCAAATTCCTCTTTATTTAGCCTGAATAAAACCAAAAGACACCACTCCACTTCTGCAGGAAAAACTGCTGAAATGGAGGGCCTGCTACCCACCAGAAATAACCAACACTGTGAAACATCTTTCAGCACCTGACTGCAAAGCAGGTTCTTGCAGAACGGTCCCATAAGCAGGAAGGTCCCACGAGCATAAACAGTCCTTTCATAGCTTGACAGGCAAGAGCTCCCAGAATCCCACAGCAGTTGAGTCTCTTCTCCTTTATGCATGCAGGGTCTCAGGAAGGCTAATGAACCCCTGCTGCTTCCAGGCACTGGCCATTAATGTAGCTAATGGCTAACGATGTCCTGTTGCAACTTAGCTCCTCTCCTCCTGGGTCCCACTCCCCCCCAGAGTGGGATGCCCCACAGGGAGCTTTTCACAACAGCAAGCAGTTCCCATATGGGATTTGAAGGGCAGTGAATTCAGGTTGTGGTATAGCTGAGGGGAACCCATACTGCTCCTGATTTATTATGATACACAAGTCTGCCTGGGAAGATACTGTATACAGCGTCAACGCTTGAATTAAACTCATGCCTGTGTGACTAGGATGGAGAAACTAAAAACAGAGTTGTTATTAAAGGACATGCATTCAGACCCCAGCAATGTATGACCATTGCCTGAAATGTACTCCTGTCATTACTCCAGTCTTGGTAGCAATGAATCTGTTTCACACACACCTTAAACGGCTGTAAACTTTTGTAGCACCTTATAAAGACATGTTCCCAAATCTCAAAGGACTGCATAAAAATATTTTTGTTTCAGACTTTAATTTCAGGCATATGTTTGATAAACTGTTGATGAACTAGTTTCTTGATCACCTCCAGAACTGTATTTGTTTCTATCACCACAGTTCAGTATAAAACAAGTTATGATTCTCATTCTCTAAATCTGTTGCAACACAGTCACTGCTTCAGGTTTTGTCTTTGTTTTTCCTTCTTTCTTTCTTTTTTTTTTTTCTTTCACAGCTCATTCTACTACCACAAACAAGACGTGGCCAGAAGAGTGAAAACTGCAGACAGAAGTCTATAGGGGTCTGTCGGGGCTCTCCCCAGGATGTTGGCATACCAGATGAATCCCACAACTGCAGGTTTTAGACAGACCCAAAATTAGAGTTGTTCTCCACAGAGGAGAAGTGAAAAAAACGGTGAGTGACCATGAACTCCAAAGCCCTGTCAACGATCATGCATTTCGCTAAGGTATAAGCCAAGGAGCGGCCAACCTTCCTCTCAGAGCACAGTCTTATGCGCCGGATCAGGAGACGACATTACTCACTCCTTTCCACCCCCTCCAAGAGCTCTTGATAACAGACCTGGGGCAAGATGTCCTGTCTTTTGTTTTTCGATGAAAGCAGACACAGGGGGCTCCTGTACGGCTAAGATCTTCATAAATTCAGACACCTCTTGGTCCAGAGAATTAAATATGAATTTCCTTCCTGTGGGTGAACCCTGGAAAAAATAACAATACCCACGATAAACAAAACAGATTGCAACACCTTTAATTATGTTTTGCTTGCCCTTCATAATCACAAGGCAAAGCAGAGCTCTTCATATGCATGATTAATGTGATAATTTACCAACTGATTTATAGCTGAGGCACAGCAAATAAAGTGGAGGCTTTCTTTGTTGGTAAGTAGTCATCCATCTGCCTACCAACAAATAGCACACCCCGGTCTACAGGGAGACGGCCTGATATGGACATCGCTCTGACCTGATCTTTTAAAATATTTATACATGTACTGTAGTCCCTTATGAACCTCCACAATAGTTAATTGGAGGCACTTAGTCCTTCTGCTGGCCTCTCACTGTGATAAATATTTAATCACAGAGGGAAGTGTGCCTTTGCAAGAGGAGACATCAGTCACCGGCTCTTGAAAACAGCACAAAGGGCACTGTTACCTAGAAGAAGCATTTTACTCTGTAGTCCAGAAGTCAAGAAAGGTCCATCTAATTATTTCTGCAGTGAAACAGCGGTGTCTCTCTGTGAATTTGACATTTATCCCCTCTTCTCTGCATAAAAATAAATTGAATGCAAAACTATAGCTTTTCCTGGTTAGTTTATCACTAGATTTTGTAGCAGATGCATGGTGCTTGGCTAAGTGGCCAGCAACATTTAATTTGGTTTCTAAAACTGAGGTGCTGGCAGCCACTTCACGCTCAGCAAGAATCAGTTCAGTCACAGTGCAGATTCTGGGACTACCCAAAAATCTCATGCCAAGCCATGCTTATACTGCCATCTAAAGTTGCCTATGACAGGACAGAGTTTTTACTAATCACACAGCTAGTATAAGAGTGTGTTTGAAATAATTCAGAATAAGGCTTGACTGACTCAAATAGGTAATGAAGAATTCATGGCCAAAAGACATCTACTTTTATGAGTCTAGAAAATTTGCAGCAATCCTTGCAAGGTTGTTAGCAGGATGAGGGATAGAAAAGTGCAACTTGAGATATACAGCAAACAAAGTGATGATTTGAGCAGGCGTAAGGAAGCATTACTCACAGAACAAATGCATATTGAGAAATGTACCAGGAAAGTAAAGTATCAGGATAAGGAAAAGGCAGCAGAATGTGATTATTTTGGCCTTTAGAATAAGTTTGGTGGGGTATAATTTATTCATTCTGCTTTGAGTCTGTTCTGTTAGAAATCTGTCTTGCTACCTTTGTTTAACTGCTGGATGATTGACAGGCAAACTTTGTATATAATTTAAAAATAAAATAAAAAATACTTTTGTTTGAGTCTTAGTACTTTGGGTTTTTTGTTACTGGAATGCATACCTAGAATACAAAGATAGGCAAGGCAATGAAAGGATAGTAGTATTAAATCTCTGCTTCTTTTGATAGTGAATTATATTGCAGTTCATGCAGTTAGAAACTACCTTAAACTATATTTCTCTACTTAAAATTTTCAGACTGTGGCTTCCATTAGAGTTGATGACATAAGTTTTTCTTAATTATACTGGAATAAATCAAAAGTAATAATGCAGCAATCTGTGGAATTGCTCTGGGTATACAACAACTTAATTGGAAACAGAATTTGAATCACTAATTTAATATTCTTTTTTACTGCTTTGTATGTGTGTATGTGTTGCACTGCATTAATTTTATGTGAGGAATATCCTAGGAATACAGACTTGTTGTTTATTTTTTTTTGCCCGACAGACATCTGTATTTGTTGCAATACAGATCATTTAGGTAAAAAATAATTTCTGGGAAAGTTACACTAAGGATAAAGGATTTTAGGATCACATTACAATGAAAGTGATGTGAATGCTTCTGATCTACCTAAGGGCACCTTTTTCTTATCTCAGCTAATGAAATATACCTCGTTCCTAAAGCCAAGACTGGGGAGTAAACAGCATAAAAGGATAGAGGACTCTCAAAGCATTGATGAACACAGCAGCAGACATCAAAATGTCAATGTGGTGGGTTTTTTCACTCTAACAGGTTTCCTAGAAAATGTCTAGGAACTGAAGTTCGGATAAAGCCATGCCTACAAGTCATTCTTCCTCAAGTAGTAAAACTACCAATGCCACACACAAGTTTTTTCATTCAATTTAAATCTGAGTTTTATTGTAGATTTTAATTAAAACCTAATCAAAAAAAGCAGCCCCATAGAGAGGAAACTGATGAAGCTGCCACACACAGGCACATACAAATTCCATTTTCATATAGTGGTAAGATGCAGTTTGTGGTCTTCAGTGATAGCAGACGGAAGTTTTGCTTAATTTTTTATATCCTTAAAGCAGTGGGCCAAATGCATTGGGGAGATGCTTATCAGGCATCTGTCAAGGAGCCTACACTGCAGCCTGGGCGTGTATATTATTTTGATGTTTCAGACTTGCCACTTCCACTACTGACTAGCAAAATATATTAAATCTGACAGATGCAGATCAACAGCTGGGTGGCCACATATACAGCTTCCTTCCTTAGTTCAAAGGCAGAATTTCATTTCTGCTCTCTGTGGCTGTCTTCCAGAAAATGAGAAACTGCAAATAAAAATTGTTCCATGAGAAAGTTTTTTTACAAAATTGTATATTTCCCTGGGAAAAATCACATCAATGGAAAATTTCCAGCTCCAGATAGCTCAAGACGTTGATATGAATGTATCTTTCACAGCTGCCTGAGAAGCCTTCTTCACTGGTATTTTTCTTTGGGTCTTCTCCAGCTGCCAATACTGAGCTCGGACAGGGCAGATTCCTGTAAGTCATTGCAAGGCTCAGCCAGGCTGATTAGGTTGAGTATGGGGTCTAAGGCCTGGGGCATACTAACAATGTTTATTATTGTGACCTTCTGTAAGCAAAAGGAACACTGAAAACTGAGGAGGCACGTTTGGATGGTTTTTTTGCTGATGTAACAAATGCATATAGGTAAAACAAACATTTTAAAGTGATTCCCAAGCCCACAGACAAAAAATGTGCAACCTGTACACCTGAAGAAACTGTTAGCGATATGCCAGAACAAGTCACATGACCCATAGACCTACACTCTAGGTTTGATATCTCATTACAGCAGACAATTAATTCATCCTGAGATTCTCCAAGTCTGACATTGTGGGCCCAGAATCCACATGGCAGCACGGGACAGGCTGGCACTCCTGACACCTCAGACTCCTCCAGAAAAAGACTTTGTTAGGACACGAATACTGCTTCTCTTGCAAAAGGCTGTGTAGGTATGATAAAGGGGCAGCCCCAAGAGCCTAGATGTGGGCACTGGACACCGGGCACCTTACAGACTGTGTGTACTTCCAGATACCTCTCCAGCCTGCCATGACAGGGGGAGGTTGGTTGTGTTACAGGCATTTCCCTTGAGGAAGACCGGATTCTTTATGCATAACAGTAGGGTAGTTACTCGTAGTCTAAAATTTCACTTTGGTATGCCTAAGATGCAAAAGGCATAGCCACAATAGAACCGTGTCACTTGGATATGACCAATGCAAGGCAAAATGTTAGAAGAGGTTTCTGTTTGTGTGTCTTCTGATCAACTTCTAAGATGAAGATAACACTTGGGAATTTGCTTCGAAATGATCTTTCAGTAACAGATCTGGCCAGGGAGTCTCAAGCTGGTGCAAAAGGATCATTCAGCAGTGCCTTTGCTCACTGTGTCAGCAAGAAAGCAAACAGAAACACACTGCCAGGGGATGGTCAAGAAGAACACGAAGCAAACTCTGAGCTCACTCTATCCCTGGGTGGTGGTTGGAGCCACTAATGCCACATCCCACCAAAACCTGTACACAGATTGCTTCCCAGATGAACCCGCCTGGACGCCTTCCTGTGCAACTTGCTGTAGGTGACCCTGCTCTGGCGGGGGGGTTGGACTAGGTGATCTCCAGAGGTCCCTTCCAACCCTGACCATTCTGTGATTCTGTGATTCTGTTTCAAGCTTATCTGAAGCATCCAGTAGTTCTCATACAGGTCACTCCCAAAGGCTTACAGCAATCATCTCAAGTGTGAATCTATCGTCAAATCTATCATCCTCAACAATAAAAAGCACATTAAAAAGTGAGATTGAAAGCAACAATAAGTCTATAATTGTAAGGTAAAAAGCCAAGAAGTTGTTAAAATGGAAAATCCTTTTTTTTCTTTTTTTTTTAACATGACAGCATAATAGCAATGGACCAGCATTTTTACTTTGAAGTGCTGTCCCAGCTCAGAAGAAGAAAGTAAATCTTTGTGAACATTTTAATATTAATGAAACAATTCAGCAGCACTATAAAAGAAAGTATTTTTTTCTTTCATAATCACTGTGTTCACTTTACCCAAACTGTAACATCTCACATTTGGAAAGTGTTGTCCAAGACAAAAAAAAAAAAAAAAAAAAAAAAAAAGACAAAAAATTGGTGGGTTTCTGGCACCTGTGACCACATATGCCTATTCACAGTAGAAGAAAAGAGAGTTTTTCAGATGTCTCAGAAATGCATATGGGGAAAGAAATCCTGAAAAGGAGGCAGCCTTCCTGCAGGTATGTGGAAGTTTTGAAGTCCTTAGTTGAAATGTTAGGAAAGGGCTTCTTTTTTGATGATTTCTCAAAGGAACAAAGCACTGACTCATTCATTTTAGCTCAATCATTAAGAAATGACTAGATAATAATAAGGTTCCATCTCTTTGACAATGAATCCGTTTTCAGACAGGCTATTAATTGAAAATGTGCTAAGTATTACTTTCTGTTATTAATGCATTGTTTTAATGTAGTATCATATTAGAATTACTAAAAAATAGTAATATATATGTTACTTCAATACAATAATGTACATAAAATAGAAAACAATTCAAATGAATCCTTTTTTAGCATGTTCCTAGTAAGAAGCCTTACTGTCAAAGGTAGACCAGACAGATTTATAACTGTTCAAATTAGCATGGTGAAAGGGAATGTAGAGAAATTCCCAAGATGTGAAATGAAGGTGGCTTTCTGGTAAGAGATGAGTCTTTAGAAGATCTTCAGTTTTGAAGGTAGTTATCAAATACTGTTTTACAGCAATAAAAGCAACTCATGGACTGATCCTTATTAGCTGTTGTGTAGTCCCCAGAGCATATCCTTGCAGCCTAAAAAGGATGTGTTTGTAGAGGAGGTCTTCAGCTACAAGAAGAAGTAGGAGGGCAGAGGAGAAAGAATATGAAAGTCGTTAATAAGTAGTCTGCACAACCATGAAACTAGAAGTCAGAGTAGAAGAAGACAAAAGGGAGAAGAAACGAGAGAGAACAGTGAAAGTAAGAGAAAGACAGAAAGAAAAGCCATCCAAAGACTACTCAAGAGGGAAATTGCAAAAAAAAAAAAAAAGCTTTCACAATGAAGAAAATGGATCTAAATTGCAGCCAAATAATTCACTAAAATGAACCAAGGTTGATATCCCACTGATACCCATGAGAGGTTGATGTGGCAGGCTGACCCAAGCTTCAGCAGAAGGGTGGCTGCCCACGGCAGATGTGCAATGCATAGTCACTGCAAAGTCACAACCAAACACCGCATCTCAATGGGCAGCGAGCTACATTCATACAGCCCAGCAGTGGTAGCTGCCCTTAGCAGTTCTCCTCCATTGAAGAGACAGGTCATTAAATCTTAGAGGAATTATTATTATTGCTTTAATTATTATTGGAAGCTAGGAACAGAATCAGCACATCCAATTCCTTTCCCAGATTTCTGAGTCAAAAGTGTTGCCTACTTGCCCACCTGTCAACAAGCAGATATATTTAAATAAAAACAGGCATTGGTGTGGCCCTGTTGAGCCCTTTCGAAAGGCAATGAAGTTTATTGGACTGAGAAGATCCTAGGGAGGGCAGACAGAGAAAGACACCCAGTTTGTATTTAGGCCAAAGGGTTTTTTGTGTTGGTTGTTTTTATTTCTTGATAATATTTGATTCAATATTCACTTTGACAGAATGCTGCCAAGCTTTGCAGACCCAAAATGGGACTTGCTTTTTTTGGTTAAGTTTCCAGTAATACCTTGTACCCAGTCTTGTTAATTTTAGGGATAAATGTTAAATACTCTCAGTTCCTTATTATCACTTATTTCTACTGCTAATAGAAAGACCACAGCCAAGTAAATCAAAGTATCCAGATGGATGAGAAAAACAGTTCACTCAAGAAATGGATTTCAGTTTCAGTTTTCCCAAGAAGCTTTTATAAACATTAAGGAACAGAATGTTTATGAAAAATGTCTCGTCAGTGTCCTTTCAAATGCGCCTCGCATATGGAGCATATACAAAAATATTAGAAAGGAAATTAAGTTCCTGTAGATCCTCTATGTCATCTGGGCATTTGGAAGCCACCCATGCCCCAGCTTCAGAGTACTTGGCAATACCTATAAGCCCAGAAAGGATCCATTAAAAGAAAGGTTTCTGTCTGCTATGTATGGGAGAGAAGCACATTGACTTGAATATGTTTGGTTTGGGAAATCTGTTTTTGCCTGTTAAGTGGAGCTCTCCTTACACGTTAATAGAAAGATGAACCTAATGTTCATTGCCTCATGTGGTTTTGTGTGTCCCAGGAATACTACTACTACAGTCTACAACTGCAAGGCTCCATCTGGCTGCTCATTTAGAGCCCAAAGTGACAACTGATTGTTATGCAAAAACAATTGATTAGATTTTTATGTCCCTCAACAAACTAACAATGAGAATAATTTTTCTTTTCTTTTTTTTTTTCCTTTTTGCTTTATAGCTTATAGTTTATTTTATTGTTTTCCAGTTCTGGCACTGAAGCCTGTGGACTATCAAATGCCCTTGCCAAGAGGAAGCTATAGCATTCTGGGAGCTTGATGTGCTGTGAAGGGCTTCTGGGCTGCTTCACAGCAACTTTGCCAAAGCACAGTTGATTGTGCTGCGTTCAGACAGAATTTTTGAGTAGTCTTGTTAACCTCCTCTCCAAAACAATTGGGAGATGAATATTAAAAGTGAATTTGAGTTACTAAGTGTTCATCTGTTTGCAACTTGTAAGTTAGTCTGCTCTTCCACTTTTAAAGCTCTCCTTTTGAGATGAGGTGGGCCTAACCCTCAGCAGTACTGGTCTTCCCCATTTTGGGAAGTGCACATTTCTCTGCACTGAGAGAAGAATTAGGGCCTCAGAGCTGGATTTTTCCCAGCCTTATACAGATTCCCAGTGAGCTAAAGGGCAAATAAAGCTCCTTCTCTCCCATGTATCCTGTATTTGGGGGTGACGTCCTTGTATTTACAGAGATTGGGGAGTGCTATACTTATTTTCGCAATGTCCGGGGTGTTTGTGTAGACAAAAACATCATCAAGTGCAGTTTACCTGCTCAGGCCATTAAAACTCATCCTAAGTATGGGACAAAAAATCACAAAGAATGAATAAAAGACTATATTGACTTATGATCTGCTAGAGACATTGCATTTTTCTTAAAACAGGAAACTTGGTTCAGATCCAAAATTCATCTTATCCTGCGTAATTCAAAGGGGTGTCAACTCAAATCCATTAACACTAAAAAGCAACAAAGTATAGTGGGGTTTTGTCCTCCCTTGCATCCTATCCCCATCCTTCCAAATGTAAGTCTTCCCAATTTTAAAAGTGTTTATGGGTATAATTTCATTATGCAGAAATATGGTAACATCATTTTTCCCCACATTAGAAAGCAAATACCTCCTTTTCTCGTAGTCGAATGATGCTATTTGAAGAATTGTTAGGAAAAAAGCATTTTGGTCACAGTCTTATGTGCATGAAGTACACATAGAATCACAGAATCACAGAATGGTCAGGGTTGGAAGGGACCTCTGTAGATCACCTAGTCCACCCCCCCTGCCCGAGCAGGGTCACCTACAGCAAGGTGCACAGGACGGCATCCAGGGGGGTTTTGAATGTCTCCAGAGTGGGAGACTCCACCACCTCTCTGGGCAGCCCGTTCCAGTGCTCTGCCACCCTCAAAGTAAAGAAGTTCCTCCTCATGTTAAGATGGAATTTCCTATGTTCAAGTTTGTGCCCGTCACTTCTCGTCCTGTCACCGGGCACATCCCAACAGCAAGAGGAATACCTTTCAGCACACCGATCCGGTAATGTAACCCTCTGCTGCTTCCCCACTTACTGCTCTGTACGAGTCAAGGGCCCTATACATCAGCCATTGCCACAGGGGAAAGGCGGGAAGATAGTTGGTTCTCCCCACTCTGCAATGCAGTCCTATTGCTCTATAAACTGTTTTTTAATTCCTCTTCTAAGATTTCCTCTTCTAGGATTTCCTGATCATGGTTTCACTAATTGCTCTTTGCAATAATAATTAAAAAAAAAAGCGGAGCCAGGATGTTCCTCGCTGTTTCAAGGCTACCTTTGACCGTCACCATTACTGTGCTGAGTTCTCTAGAATGAGCACACCCACCACCACGAGCAGCACTCACAAAGCCCAAAGGATGCCTGCCTCTTCAGTCTCCTCACTGAGATCTCCTGAAGTAGAACCAAACTTGCCAAGTCCTGCAACATTGTGATTAAATATGGCACAATTTTAAGTCGACACAGGGCTTGCTTTGCTACACGCTACTGAAGATTACTGTCTTATTCAAATCCTTGATTCATGGATTCATAAGAAAGAGTAACTAATGCACCTGTCTGGGTGAAGAACAGTTCAGCATCTAGGGGTAGAGGGAGAAATTGAAATATTTTTATATTCAATAATAAAATATGTTTCTCAATTAGCTTTTAATATGAAAATGAAGCATTATGAGTTTGTCCAGAAGAAATCAATTCAAATAGCTCTTTGGGAGGGTTGTGGGTTTTTTTTCTTCAAGGAAAGGGAATGGCAGAGGACCTGAAGACAGAGTTAATTTTCCAGGAGCCTAAACCCCACTCAATGCTTAGCCTTTCACCTGTGAATGAGCATTGCGTAACTGGGACATTGCAGAGGGAATCGCAGCATCTGGAAGGTTTATATAGACAAACTGACCACAACCATATATAAAAGCCAGAAAATTCTTAAAAAGCCAGCTCTCTAGAAAGCTTCACTTTCAGTCATGCTACGGAAGTGCAGCATTCTTACAACAGAGTGGAATAACCACCGTTCCCTGCCTGCCTTAGACAGTAGCACAAGGGTGCTAAGTACCCGTACATTCTCATTATTATAAAGCATGATTTCTTCTTGCTGTTGTAGATGAGGCTGATATAGTAAGCCCCAAGATCTCTTCTACCCAGGCAGTATTATTAGATGTGTTCCACTGGGAAGGAGTCCCAAAGTTTTCAGTGTAACACAGGGTTGTTCAAATTGCACCCGTTTTTTTGCAAGTCACACTTTCATTCTCAGTCACACCAGCATCCCTTATTAGCAACATCAGTCTCGTCGGCTTTTATTCCCATAGCCCCAGAACACCTCCCAGCTGAGGAACCATGAGCTGACTTCCCATCTTCTGATGTCCCCAGAGCTTTAAAGCAGTTCTGTGCAAACCTACTTGGGGAAAAAAAAGCAGCAGCAGCTGAGAATTTAATTCGAGAATTTAAAAGTTGTACCATAAAGAAAAACTCAGACTTGGGAACAAAACAGATTTCTCCTGAAGAAACTGAAAAAGCTGAAACAAAATAGGCCCTCATTCCTAAAATCAAGCACCCTGTAGTACATAGCAGCTAAGCCTTCTCCAAGCAGAAGATCACGTGGCTCATGCCTGCAGTCTCAGGATTTAGCAATGAATGAACGTATGCATTTTTTCTCTGTAGCAATGGCTGAAAAGAAGCGAATTCTCTCTTCTTCTTGTGTGCGTCTGTGCACACTTGGGAGCACAGCCAAGGAGGAGTCCTCACTCCAGTAAAGTCATTGGCTTCCTCCAATCCAGGGGGGGGTTCACTCGCAGTGGCTAATGCTGGAGGTGTGTAACTACTCTATGTCAGTGAATAAACATCCCAACAATGAAATGGGCTCAGGCCTCGCATACTTAGGAAAGCCAACACAGGGTTATTGCTATTTGGAAGTGCAAATACACACTATAAGATATACCATGTGTTGGAGTTCTCAGCAACAATGTTCTTCAGCTTTAATTATACTGTCGAAGCACCAATTTCACCAAAGGCTGTAGGATTAACAGTACCGGCATTGCAACCTTTCACAAACAGTAACACCCTTCAATCCAGAGGGTTTTGCTGCAGTACACAGTTGAAATTTAATTTCTCCACCGTATGAAAAATTGAAATATTTAAGTAATAACATTCAGCAACATCATCTGCCATCTGATAGTGCACAGAAACTGGGCAATTATGTTTCGCCTCGGGTGGCTAATAGGCCCATTTCAAATTTCAGGCATTATCAGATAATAACACTGCCTGCATCTGAGTATGTTATTATAATTATTAACCGTAAAGAAATAGGGGGATGGGGGGAGGATTGTTTTTAATTATTTAATTTTGAAGTGCAATAAGATAAGTTCATTGTTCCCCATGAGCTAACATTCAGAGACTGAGCGCTGGCATCACTGCAAATTTAACTCAGTTCAAACTGACTTGTTTTCAGATTCATACAACCTTGTCGTTGCTATTTGGAATAAGTAGGTCTCAGAGCAGGGACACTTGCCTGAAAACATTACATGGGAATAAAAATGGTAATGGCAACAGAAACTCTGAGGAATCTTCCACTAGAAGCCAGTTTATTTCTGATATCATACTTAAAAAACATGGTCACTGTTTTAGATCAATTACTGTATTTTAATTATTTAGCTTTCAAACTCTTCTTAGGATGTGTATTTTCAGATTTGGCATGAAACAGAACCTCGATGAAATATGCCTCATACATTTATAAATGTAAAAATTTATGGCCACAAATGTGTACAAGATTAAAAAGTGGAGAAATGGCTTTTGGAAATAGGGACCCTTAGTCAAAATTGCACTGAAGGCCCGCAGTTTGGTTCTGTGGCCTGGGCAAAAAAACATAAAGGCAATATACAGCTATTTTGACCAATTTCACATCCTCCATTTCTGTACCCATAGCAAAAATGACTTAACACCATGGTGAAATACAGCATTAGGCTTTCTAGATTTATAAATACTTCAGTGCATGGAAGGAATATTGAATATGTTCCTTCCTATCTAAAGGAATAGAAAATTCAATAGATATAGAAAATTTAATAAATAAAATTACATAGCGACAAAATTAACATTAAGCTATGTAGAGGTCTCCATATCTCTCTGTTTGCTGTGATTCTGTGATATTGGTATTTTTCAAAGCTCATGGCTCAGACACAGTGTGCAAACTGCTTTTAATAATTGCTTTTTAAGTAATTTTCTAGCATTCTGTAGGAAAAGCTTCAGAAATAGTGAGGTGAGTTTACGCTTTCGTCCCAAACACAAGACAGAATGAAAAGGCTAACTAATTATTTAAACCCTTTCCATTATTTCATGGGAGACTGCTCTTTCCAACTCTCAAAGGTCATTTAGTGCACAAAAGGACTATCACGCATAAGAGTTGAGTGCTCTGTAAAAAACACATTTAACAGAGTTCCACAAAAAACAGAGAATAAGAAGTAAAGGCCATTAAAAACAAGTATTTGTCTAATCATATGGAGGCAAACAATTATTCGTTTTAACAGCCACTATGACTCACATCAAGCCACCAGCATCACACCTGCCCCAGTCCCACCACCTTCCCAACCTCCATATGAACTTCACAAGTGAACTTCATGCTTCTTCCACCATCGTACATCCATGTCTGTGAATGTCCTACAAATAACTGCATTTTTCTGAAAAAAACTACAGAGAACTTATGCATTTAGTTTTCATGTGTGCCCTTTCCACTATGAATATTGCAGTTATCTCATGAAAGATATTTTACAATTAGAAAAGCAAGAAAAACCTGATGCCCTCTGCAGTGTTAGAGGGTGTGAATGAAGATGCATTTCAGGGGACTCACGGCACTGGACAGCCAGGCACTGCTCCTCCAGATCACTCCAAAGCAGAGCTGTTCTAGCTCCTTAAGGTTACTGCGCTGGCTAAACGCAGCACTTCACATTTTTCCATTAACTAAACTTGGCTATACGTTTGGATTTAGTTGTAAGGGATAAGGCGAATAGATTACAAGAAGGTCTCCGACTCAGCAGCAGACGGTTTGATGAAGAACAGGTCTCCCTTCTGCACCTCCGTGAGCTTTCACAAAACAGCCTCGCCAGCACTCCCATAGCTGGTGCCAGCGTTTTGCAGCTCCTCTGGCCCTGTGGTCCAGGAAACCGGGCCGTCGTCTCCAACGCTTCTCTCCTGGGCTGCCTGCAAGAGTTTGCAATCTGGCCAGCCCAACCTGTGCAGCCAGATCATGTGCATAGCGAGGCACTCAGAAAAGGGGAGGATTGATACTCCCACACGTCGATAGGAAAACTAGGCATCCAACATATGCTTTATTTAGGCTTTTATCAAAACTGAGAACATCGGTAACAGAGAGATAGAGCTAAGCTGAAAAAACATACTGCATTGTAACCTCCAGCATGAGTGCTGAGACTGTGACCGCTGGGGGGAAAGGACAGCCTGGCTTCCCCAGGTCTGCTCGGGAAAGGCTCATGCGAAGGAATCCTGCCCCTGACATAGCACACAAGAATCAAGCGTACGTTTGTGGTTAGGTGTTGACTTTATGACTTTTTTAACTTCCATGGAATTTTTTGCAAAGGTATTTTCTCAGGGCCTCACTGCGTAATTTTTCGGTATGACATATGTAGTTTAATGCTTCAACTTTTCAGTGCCACAGAAGAGGCAACTGGAAAGGCTGTCGAAATTTTCTATTGCTGCAGAGCAGCGCAGCTCAGCAAATATTTTTTTTTTACAGTACGTTATTGATAGGGTATTTAGCAAATTCTGAATGGCAGTTTACTTGCTAGTTTGCAAACACTCCATATGTTGAGTATTAAGATATTAAATTTTATTTGTTCTCAAATAGAAGTAAATCACATCACGTCTTTAAAAAGAAAAAAAAAAAAAAAAAACACCACCTCCCCCCCAACTCAAAAGCAGAAATAAAACTATTTAGTCTAGTGAAACGAATCTTTTCAGCTGTGGAAATCTTCCTTTCTCTCTCTCTCTAACTCCCCTCCTCCCTGATATTTCGAAATGGCACTGGCCCAAGATACAGTAATCCAGTTTGTTCAGTGACCAAACACTCTCTCACGCCTGGAGGATCAACTTGAGTTGCCACACAGCCAGAATCAATTCGTGAAGCTGACATCCGAGCATCCTCTGAAGGCTGCAGTACCTGGGGTGCCTGAAATGCCATTATCTCTCCCTGTAAGTGGTGAATCTCAAGAGGTGGAATCGCTTTTTCCCTGGCCTGTTTTCAATGGCAACATGTCAGGTTTTAATTGCCTAAAAGGGTCTTAAATTTAAAATGCTTTTTCCCAGGTTCTTGGATAATTTAAATCCTTGACTAGTTCATTAAAAGGCCATTTGCAGTGAGGCCGGCTGGCGCATCTCTCACTTAGCACGCTCAGCTGAGCTAGGAATAGAAGTAAATAAACAGCATCCGCTCTGCCTGACACAGAGTACAAGCATTTGTGGGCACCCACAGTGGTGGCGGAAGGGCAGGAACGGGTGTGTTGCGGCTAAAGAGCTCAGTTCTTTCTTGAACAAATATATAAGGTGAAATTGTGGCATTAGTGAAGTCAGTGGCAAAATTCCCAAAGACTTCAATGGGACCAGATTTTTCTCTCAGTTAGTTCCAGAGGGTTTCTACAGGGTGGAGCCTTTGAAGGGGCAATGGAAATAGATCGCTGGTCCATAAGGGCCCAGTGTATCTCACTGGAAAACAGAAACCAAATAGAGCAACAACATGTAGTAGATGTATGCTTTGGCTAGCCGCCTTCCTCAGTGTTTTACATTTTCACCCTGTGTTCTGTTTGTGTCTGTGTATTACTTCAAAAATATACAGTATTAGATTAGATACAACAGTGGAAACCTGATTTGAAGGAGCATTCAGATCAGTAAAAACCAGTTGCCTGATGAATGGAAATGGCCGTCTAATAAAAATGGAAAAGATACATTCTCAACACATTTGGATCTGACTTGGAGAGAGTGAGGTAATTGAGAGAGAGGGGTAGGAATAGCCTCTTGTACATATTCTGCTTTCTCTACAAAATTCATCTACAAACCTAATATTTTTAACTTTGGGAAATACTAATATTTTCCAAAGTTTTGAAAAAAGTAGTTAGAAGCATATCATTAGAAAAATCTCAGTTCACATCTAATGACTATATATGTGTATGTGTAGGTGGTACTCACAGACACCACACTCACTATTCAAATGTATGTATGAATATATATATATATACACACGCAGCAGTAATGAGACCCATAATGCAGCCACCCATATCATTCTTACACAAATGCACATATGCTGTGCACACTCACCTCCCGAATGTTGCAGACCCTGATAACAGATGTTTCACCAGCAGAATTCCAATTCTCAGTATCAACCAATTTATTAGTAATTATGCTTGGCACTTACCTAACCTTTTTCGGGTAACTGATACCTTCTGGGTATCCTTTTTTTAACTGTGTTTTCCTTTACAGAAAGGCCATACATTTGTGGTATCACAGTTTCTTGCCACAAGCTTGGCACGGCACAGTGCTGAAAAGTTTTGCTCTGCGGTGCAGCCTAGTCTGTGCTGTACAGATGTTAGATGTTGGTGATAGCTCTAATGAATTTTTCAGGTACTTGAATTTGGCTTTTAAGTAACTGGAAAGTGAAATCCGGGTGCAAGTTCCAGCTTACTGGAAGGGTTCAGTGATGAAGCACAACTGTTCATTTCCAAATGCCTAGGTATTTATATTTTCCTGATATGCTTCTTTCAATCACAGTTTAAATTAAGCAGTCTGTTTAGCTTCTTTTCACACATTTCCCAAGGAGACCAAAATAGGAAGTGTGTCCTTTTAAACCCTCTTTTATTTTTTTTAAACCTATCTGCTTCCTTCCCCCCCTCCTTTTGAAAATGTTCTCCACCTTGGAAAGCACGTTCAAAAAAAGCAGTCTCTTTCTGCTTTCTTTTTTCTTTAACGGGTCAAATTTTCCTGGGTTTCATTTTCCTGCTTTTTACTGTCACTTTGCTGTACAACAAACCAGTGAGAAGATAATCCATCTCTGTAAAGGCTGTTTGTTATTAAACTAAATACCTATTTGAACTGCTGCTTCTTTTTCTTGAAGGCTCATGTATGTCTTTAATTAAAAAGAAAGGATGAGCATGATGCATAGCTAGCTCCCTCTGATCTTTACTGTTTGATACCATCCATTCAGATATAAATGTTTTTTCTTGTTCATTCAGTCACTAAATCAATGCAACAAATTCAAAGGTCGACTGCAGTGTTCATTTGTTTGTGGGACTTTAGTTTTCATTTCTGTGAAGAAAATGTCAAAAAAAAAGTGATATTAAGATAGTTGGGCCTCAAGGCTTTAATATTTAAAACTCAGAGCATAGCAAGGCAAGATCTGTTCTAGGCAATTCAGGATGTTTTGCAACGCAATGCAAACATCTACATTAGGAAAGCATCAAACTCGAAGACTTAAATACTGAAAGCGGGATTACTTGAAGCTGACCCTACCTTCCCACCGGTGAAGGCAATGCTAATACACCCAGAGGATTAGCAGCCTTTATAAGCCTTTATACAGGCTGTCTCCATGTCTGAGTAGCTCCTCTTTCACGCTATGCTTCAGTCCATATTCCCAATCAGTTCAATTTACCATTGCATTCTTTTTTCAGACATGAACTGGACCATAACTTACAGCCTCCTTTCTCCCCAAGAAAATTACAGTCCTCTCAGAGACAATGTCTTTTCTGCTTTGGTTTTAAAATTTTCCAGTTAGATTTGTAATACAAGATGAAATTACATTTCCATATCTTCTCCTGCTGGCTCTCCCAGCTTTCCTGCTCTGCAGCTTTACATGCTAAGCTCACAGCATTTCTTTTTAAGCAGGGTCTTGCTAATCTCCTCTATTCAGCCCTGTCATGTTCAGCCCCTCAGGGCAGATCACATTGGAATAGGGGAGAGAGGGGATCTGGTAAGTCGTGAACAGAAGACATTTTGCATGTTTGCCTACTTTGCCTTTTTAAAAATATTTTCTTCAGATTGCTTAATGTCTTCTTCATATTGCAAGGATCTTTTTTGTCGGAATCATTTATGAAATCCCTGCTGAAGAATTCTATCTTGAAAATTAGCCAGATGGGGACTAGAACAGTTAGGAAATAATATCATTACAATGCAGTAATGTGTTAATAGTGCCGTTATAGCTTTGTAATTCCTACTGTTCTCATATCCTTGGCCTGCTATATGCTGATTTTTCCTCGCACTAAAGGAATTGCTATAGCAACATACCTTCAAACACGTATGATTAATATTTTATACACCCATGACGGACTAGATATTTGTTCTAGACATAGCATATTGAAAAACAAGATGGAATACCTGCCATGAATCCATAGAATAAAAACTGATTTATACTGGGAGAAAAATAAATCATAAATTGAAAAAGAACAAGAGAATACAATTTCATAGATTCAGAATACAGGCAAGTTGATAAAATACACTGCAATGCTTCGATCTCTCTGGTATATCAGTGTTAGTCTAAGGAACACAGCGTATCACAAGCCATTTTAGTATTATGTAAAAAAAAAAGGTTTTTTTTCCACATAGGAAAACAACTGTATCACTTTTTTTCACCTGCGGACAGATGCCTCAACCCAGAAGCCAGATTCTTCCTTAGACCCCAGGGAAGAGAAACTAAAAAGTGGTCACATTTTGCAAATTTAACCTCATACGCACCTTCAGACTGACAGTCAAAAAGGTGTAAAAGTTTGTGCTTCCTCTTAACTTCAGCTCGGGTTAGTATCACCCAGGATTTCACATAGCTGACTATAACTACCATTCCTGGTCAGGACAGACAATTAGAAGCATACATTTTGCCTTTTTAGTATCAAAAGCTAATTATACACAATTAAACATTAACCACATGGGATGATAGTCACTGGAGGCTGATTAAACTTTTCAGAAGTCGCCCAGTTTGTATGATGCATCTAATGGCAGAATTCCCTCATCTTCTAAGGTAAAAAGCACCAGGCTCTCTACCAGTATAGTTACAAATTTAATCTTTTAAAATGCTGAATAAAGAATAAAGCCAACCCATGAAGTGAATGAGGCAGCTGTCAAGAGCAAAATTGCCTTACTATGACTTAAAGTAGACATGGCCGACAGACTCTCGAGGAGGCCTACATGCCACAAAGACTCAATTTAAGTCTTTAAAACAGGGCATTGGGCACATGTGAGCTTTTACCATGCAAAGGGTTAATTTCACCCAACGGATGGCCGGTGTAGGGTGTGGTGAACAGCAAGGCTGAACTTTCTGAGGTTTCCATTTACCAGGCCACATACTTCAGTTCAAACTGCCAAACCCTTTCAATGAAGGCTTTGTGCACAGGCAGAACATGTTTTGCACAATGCAGGAGTCAGAGAGAGTTTGCCATGCAAAATGTGGAAGATAAATGGGGGGGCAAAGTGTGATTGGACTTCTAAAGGGCAATGTCCAACTCAGAACATGGAAAACACCAAAGCTCTCAGGAAAAATGGTGAAAGCTGACGCTATAAGTGATAGGTTATAGGGTACATCACTGATATTGGAGAGGCTCTTTAACTTTTCTAGAGCTCAGATTATTTTTCTGCTTCCAATTTCTTGGTGTTGCCTATGGTGCTCACATACGGCCCACTGGCCCATACTAACCTGGCGATGCACATGTACGGCTCTTCTCAGCCTGTAATAAATGCACCTTCTAGGCATTCACAAAGAGAAACATCTCAGACAATCTGTCTTAAATGACACTTACAAAGTTACTTATGTTGGCTAGTTTCCTAAAAGATCAAAATTTTTAAAGACATTGTATTCCCACTGACTATATCAGGGCCAGAGTGTCAAGGTCAGTTTGTCTGCCAGAAACACATGCCTGCCCACTTTACAAGGATAAGCATCCCATGCATCTCTGGATATCTCTGACCAATTAAATGGGCAGGTAGCCGCATGGGTGAGTTTGATTTATGACTAAACAGCTGTTCATCCATTATCTGAACATCCTCTTCTTATGCCCAAGTGCTCAGATCATTTAACAAAATCTCAGCTTGCTCTGTCTTAGCATTTTTGGAGCTCACAGCCTTTTGTAGGCTTTCAGTTTTGACACACCATTAGGCAAGGCTGCTGGAAAAGATGTCCCTAGCCTCTCTTTTTAAGTCAAAATTGCTAAGCTCTGATTGTGACAAGCTGTAAGGTTCAGATAACCATTTGGTATCATACTGTCAAATAACTTGTGCCTCGGTTTCCTTCCTGGCCATGTTGAGTCACGTTTTCCAAATAACTGTCCATGGTCCTACACAACCTCTATATCTTTCCGTGTTTCATCCTGAGCATTTCCCCAAACTAACTGTTGTCCAATCATTTGCCCAAGACCTATAAAGCTGCCAGTTCTCTCCAGCTCACCCCAATTCTTTTGAGAAGGAAAGGAGTTAAAAAAAAAAAGGGGATGAAAAATCCCTTCCTCTTCTCCTAAATAAGCAAAACGAGGTTGTCTGACAACTGTCACTTTAAATAGATGCAGTGTAAGCCTTTGTCAGAATGGATGGAAGCCCAGACTTAAACAAAAGATAAGCAGCAGTCATCAGTGATGGGAGGCAAAGAAGTGAACTAAATTGTGGAGTGAGTTTTTCCAGAAAGGTCTAAGTCTTCCTGAGCCATCTCTACTGGCTTCTCTGGTAGACACAAAACTTAAATCTGAGAGCTTCTTCAGCACTGATATTTACCGGAGTGTTGACTGCCAGTTGCATTCTGATTTGGGGGAGCAAAGGAAAGAATGGGGTAACACAGGCAGGCGGTGAGTAGAGAAAATCTCACTGTCCCCTCTGCGATCCATTCCTTCCTCCCATCACATATCTCGCATCATCCATCCTTAATGCAGAATCCGGGAGGTTGGAGAAATGACAGCTTCATCCTGTCATTTCAAGGTTATGTGCTTTTAAAACTACATTAACAAGAGCTCTCTCATTCTTCTCCCCCCAAAATCAAGAAGGGGCTGAGGGAGGCAGACCTACAGTGAATTGCTAATCAGACATTCAATTCCCGAAGAATATCAGCACATTTCTTTTTTGGTTATATTTTATCATGATGTTATTTTAAAATATTCTAAGCCAAGCGCCTATTCCACCCCCATTTGTCTGACTGCTATCTATACACTGTCTACACATAGTGATCAAGGGGATTATAATAGTGCTCTATCATAGTCCCCCGTGAAGAAGCTGTACTCTCAGATACACGTCTTTTCCAGTATTCCTGTACCTGTATGAAAAAGTACATTTGCCTGAGACAGTCTGTATTGAGACAATGGTGTGAGTGACTTTAAATCTGTTTTTTTCAGACTGTTCATATGTGGAGATTCCCTTTAATCTTAATTCTGACTTCATGTTAGTTTAGTAAGCAAATTCAAGGCTCATAAATATTTGAACTCACCAAGCTGAACTGAGTGTTTGGTTTGGGTTGGTTACTAGAAAAACATTTAATAAGAAAGATCTCACTCCTGAAAAAGATATTAGATTTATGAGGCCAGGTTCAAACCTGCAAAACAATGTATTTGATGAACATTCAGATTTTTAAGCTGCAAGGACATAGAGCCTCTTAATCGCCTCGCTCCAACACTTACAGCAGGAACTTGCAACTCCCATCAACTGCAAGTCATCCCCTAGTGATTCTGCCCCTGCCAATTAAAAATATGCTTCGGACAGCAAAAACACATGGTAAAATCTGGAGCTGTTTGTAAGGCTAGCAAGCATCCACCTTCCAGCTTCTCTGCATCAATTTACCCACGTCTCAAAATGTCCTCTCAAGAGAGTATAACCTTCTTAAGATACCACTGATGCAGAAGCAAAACATACCCAGGTTAGACCACCAGAATGGAAGTAGGTAGCCTTTAAAGTAACAGAAAATAACATTGCATCAGCAATCCCATCTCTCTCAAATGGGAAATAATTTCAGACTACAAGTATGTTTCCAAGATACTCTATCTCCAGAATTATTCCAGTGGGAAGGTATGGTTAAAAATCAAAATAAAGACTTTTTAAATCACCTACTCTTGTTATAATCTAACTAAATGAGAAAGGACAGAATATTAACAATTGCAGAGAGCCGAGATAAATCATATATGCTGGACCATATAAGATGATAGTTAAATACAGCACCAAAAGACTAATGGTATAATGCAACTTTTCTATTTTTTCACATACTGAGTTTTACTTACCTGAATCGAGAGACCAAAAACTCTGCAGAACATGAAGATATACTTTGTTTCTCACTCCAGGGTGGATATATTCCACCTGTGAACACAAAGGAAAATGTTCTTTGTCTTCTTTACTAAACTGAGTCTCCAGATCTATGAACACTCACGTGATGGTGGAAGAGCCTTGGGCCTGCATCTGCCAGAGAAGAGGGCAAATATGGACATGCTACATTTTGAAAAATTGGAGGAAAAGTCACATATCCTGTATTGTGGCATTTGCTCCTTCTGGCTCAAGAAAAGGGAAGCAAGCCAGAGAAGAGTATACGGAATCTAATATGATCTCCAAATATTTGAAAATTGTGGGATAGAGCAACTCAGCTAGATTACACAGAAATGTGTAGACATAGGATATGGCACTTACTAAATATGCTCGGATGTTTGGTAACTGTTTCTGAAGCTTTGAAAAACTTTCCATTGTGGGAAAGCCATCTGGCAGGTCATCCACAGTTGCTCGATGGGAAATTATTTATGAATGTAAAAGTTAAGGACTGCCCTGTGCCTGACTGATGAAGAACCAAAAGATATGTCTGCTGGCAGGGCCAACTCCCAGATATTTATCAGTTTCAGTTCAGACAAGAACTGCTGGGAGAACAGTCAGACACCCCAGAAAGTTTCTGACAGGCTTCAGAAAGCCAGTGAGCAGTAAGGAAATGCTGTGGCAGGGACAGTCTTCTCCAACTCTGAGCATGGATGACATCTGCACGCACATACTGTGGTCATGCTATAAATTTTAAGAACTGTCTTGGGAACCAGATGAGAAGGGGGTGCCTTTGTATGCAATAAAAAGTGCTCAAAACCTCATGTTTGGATATACAACAGCAACAAAGTGGGGGAGACTGTATGAGGAATACAAATAGAAATTCTCAAGTAAGTTTTGTTTAAAATGTATTGAGGGTATTCAAAATACAATTTCATGTTTCAGTTTACAATATTTTCTGTGTACATTAAACATTTGCTTTATTGAGGAACTGTGTGGTACTTTAAAAATTGTCTGGAAACTATTAACACCTGTTTTTCTGAGCTGCATCCCCAACCACTTGAGCTGTGAAGCTTTGAGAACCCCCTGGAGAGCCAGAACTGTCGACGGTACCTCAGCTAAGAGTTAAAAGTGAGTGATAGGAAGGGGGGAATTTAAGGAGCTGTACATTGCCCACACCATTATGTTAGCATAGCTTAGTCTGGCAAAAGCAAACAGACATGCAAACAGGAAATACCTCAAATCTGCTAGCCTACATGTCAGTTGGTGTCCTTAAAATTTCCTTGTGGATACAATACATCAGCCCAAGTTCAGCATTACTGCAAAAGGCCTCCTGAATTCCCCTTCCAGCCCTCCTTAGATCACCTTCCTTGATCACTACAGAAACCATCATTATTGTTAGCTTGCTGTTGAATCCTCTATGCGCAGGACATCTTCCATTCAAGCTTTCTGCTGAGTTACCACGTCTAGGCTCTGCCTTGATGCAAGTTGTTAATATTTTCTGCTTAAAAGCTCTTAGAGCCTTTCCTTCAGAGCAGAAACTCTCATTCTTCATCTTGAATATTGCAGCGTTCCTTTCCTTGCCCTTAACAAAAGCAATCTTACACCTCTAGAAAGCTGCTGTCCTTTCTCCTAGCTTGTTGAGTTGACTGTATCAAACCTCTCTTCACCTTCTTTCAGCAAGTTCTTTCTCTCTTGGTTTCATTTCTGAGGCCCTCCACAATGTATCCCCTCCTTGAAATCATCTTTTACCATCCATTTAGCCCCCGATGCCAGCTTTTCTACGCCCATTTTGTATTTGAGCTTTCTACATGCACTGTGATGAGCTCCTAAATAAATGTTCCCTAAGTCACCTTGGTGTCTTCCTTCACATCTGTTTTCCCATTGTGTCAAATTTACTAACAACTCAAGACCCCTGTTCTTGTGCATGCCCTTGGCAGTTTTGCTGCAAGCGTGAACAGGAGCAAGTGAAAACCTCTGTTATAAAATGCCGGGACAGTGTTACAAACCTTATCTGATGTTGTGGTTGCCATGTCATCAGTGCATTTGGTTGCATACTGTTTCTTCTAATGGAAAAAAATAAATGAGTAAAAGCTGTTTTGAAGGGGGGGGGGGGGGGGGGGGGGGGTGTTAAAGTATGTACAATTCAGTTTTAAAAATGACTGGAAGCAGTTCAGTGGAAACTTGTTTGAATCATAACCTTAACACTGAACACCTCTCATCCCTGAAATTCAAGGTTGAAGGAAAAGTTCAAGCTTCGAATCTCGGTTTTTGTTTCTGGGCTGCACTCAAAACCAGAAGGGGCTTATTTTTCCAAGTGCAATTTGATGTGGCCTGGGATAGCATAAATCTCATAGAAACATCTGGGAAGAGTTTTGCTGATAGAAAGAACACGGAAGTATTGTTTCTTGAGAAAGCACAGCATTATAAAGTTAACATGTAATTTTTCTAAAATCATTGCCACTCTGATATTAAAAATGTGGGCCGTTAGTCCAAAAGAAGAGCAGAGTAACTTTGAAAAACTCTTTGGATCCTAATTATATCTTGTTAGTTTTATTTCTAAGAACATAAAAACACTTGCTGGGTAAAGCAAATGATGTCCAACACTGTCAAAAGGACAGTGCAGTCAAAGGAAAACATTTGAGCTTGGCCATTTTGCGGTCAGTTCTTCTCACACTCCCAGAGCATCCAGAAAGACTGTTTTAACGATGTTCCAGGACACATTCATAACTAGTCCACTTCAGATCTTAGCACAGATCTTCCACCCATTAATTCCTCTAATTCTTTGCTGAACCTAGTGGTACTCTCCGCCTCCACAGCTTCAAATGGCTACAGGTTGCCAAAGCTCATGACCCTCTGTGTAAAAACACCCTTTCATCTGTTTTAAACCAACCTCCCACTAGCTTCAAATGCTCACAAGTCCAGTTGGTGTGCAGTGTGGCAAAGAGCAGGTCTATATTTGCCTTATCCACTGGCTTTTACGATTTCATAAACCTTGATCACATCTGCCCTAACCCAGCTGTCTCTTCAAGCTGATCAGTCCCAAACTTTTTAGTGTCTCCTGGTAAAGTAGCTGTTCCAACACCTTGAACGTTTTGTTGCCCTCCTCTACACCAGCTGCACAATATCCTTCTTCAGATGTGGAGATCAGAAGTACATACCACATTGAAGATGTGAGCCCATCGAGCTTTTATGTAATTCCCTCCTCCTTCCTTCCTGACAAAGCCCAACATTTTTTTGGCTGCTGCTGCATGAACTGATGATTTTTTGGCTGAACTGATGATTTCAGTGACAAATAAGATATTTTTCCTGAGCCATAACTGCCATCTCTACATTTAACACCATGCAGTAGGCCCATTTAGATTGTTTTATTTCCATACACATTCATTCATGTTTATCTGCATTGGTACTCCTTTGCCACCTTTTACACTCACGCTTAGTTTTCCAAGGTCCTTCTGAAGTTCTTTGCCACTAGCTTGGCATTTGGCTGTCTGAGAGACCTTAGTGCCAGCTGCAGCCTTGGAGATCGCACTGCGAATTCCCACCACCACACCAATGATCAAGGTGCTGAATAAAACTGGTTTTAGCACTGATCCTGAGGGAACATACTTCTGCCTCATATTCATCCAGAAAAGTCACCTTTAAGGATGGCTGTTTGCTTCCTGTCCTTTTACCAGGTTTCACTCCATCAATGACCCTTTCCTCCAAACCCATGGTAACTTAGTTTCCACAATAATCTCTGGTATGGAACCTTAACAACAACTTTTGGAAATGCCACGTTATGTTTCCAGGGAAATCCTTTATCCTGGTGCTTATTGGCATGTTCACTGGCACCCTCCAAGAGCTTGAGCAGGCTACTGAGACAGGACTTCCCTTTGAAGAAGCCAGGCTCCTTTCCTAAAAGACCATGTTCTCAATGCTTCTACTCTTATTTTACAGACTATGCTATCTGATCTCAATTAACAGTCTGTAGCTATTCCTGAAGACTTTCAAACCAGACTGTTGCATTAAACAATGATGCCTAATCTCCATAAAGCTTATTTTCAGTGTTTTATTCATACCCGGGAGGTGGGTAAATAATGTAAGTTTCCGAAAGCCGTGGCTCGTGCTGAAAATTATTTTTGTATGTTAAGTAAATGAGACAAAGGGAAACCAACTCCAACAAATGATCGCACCCACTTAATTTCATTGCTAGGCAAAGAAAGCAAAACCAAAACAAGCCTCAGGTGTGTTACATCCTCACAATTAAAATGCAATTAGCAGCATGATACAAACTCATCATTCCAAACAGGTTTCTCACTTTATTTATACAGCCCCTCATGTTTCTATAAGAAGTTGTCTTTTTTCTGTTTTAAGTCCAATTAAGTTGTGTTATTTTTTTTTCTTTCCTAGTTCATTGTTTTCCCTTCACCCATCAACTTTTCTCTGCTTTTCATGTCTCTTACCTTCTCCATTTTCCCACTAAAAATCAGTAAAAATGCTAAATGATAACATTTAGTAAAATACTCCCCTCTGTTACTAGAAGAAATCTACCTTCCACTGTCTCAGCAAAGTGCTGAGAAAACCTGGTCAATTATTGGGAAAATATTATCCTTTCAATGGCAGTAAGAAAAAAATCTAAGCAATATGGAAAAATCCATGCAATTTCGAGTTCTTACAAATGCATCTAATTTTAGGGAATGTGATGTTCTAAATTTCCAAAGAAATAGATCTAACATTGGACAAACATTCACACACACACAGTTACACAGGTTATAGGGAAGTTATGTGAATCCATACTCTAACGGCTTGGCTGAACTAGCCTGGCTGGCAAAAATGATGATGTGGTATCCAAGCCTGTCTTTTGGGGGTTCACTTCATGGTATTTATCAGTCTTGACATTTCACACCCCCCATGCAGTAGAAAGGTTATTAAGAGCACAGCACAAATAGCCTGTATTCCCAAGAGCATATTTTAATCAGAAAGAAAAATAGTAACTGCAGACTCTAATAAGAAAGGGGCTCAGTGTGAGGGAAATATCAGAAACTGCACGGAAGAGTTTTGCTCCTGCCCATGGCCGAGCAGGCCCTCTGGTGCAAAAGGGCAGGGACCATCCCCTTCTACCAGCTGGAGCTGCCCTCTGCAGTCACGCATGGAGGCACAGAGCAGACACAACCCTTTCTCTCTCAGCTCCCATCACCTGCCTTTCCTCTGGCTTAACAAAAGAAAAAAAAAAAAAAAAAACAACCAACAGATAGTTGCTTTTCAGCTATGAGGAACCAACATCTGTGTTACTCTTGGGGTCGTCTTCCCTTAATTTTCTTAGTAAACACTACTGGAAATGTACCTTCCATTCCTGTTCCTCCTCTGATGTACTTTTTCAATTTCTTTATAGCTTATTTTGTAAGTCACAAACTCAAGGGTCAGCATCATTCCATGCTAATTTATTGCTCCCAAGGAAAAATTAGCCAGTATGTGACCACCCACTGCTGCTGACTCCCGCTGAGCTCAGGTGCTATGGGTGAGTTGGAGTCACATCCCAGCCATGCCTGACTCCTTCCACAGCATCCCTGCCCAGCGGCTGCCTCTGGCTGCCCGCTCCTTGCCCCTGCAGCCAGGAACCCGCTCGAGGTGGTGTCTGGAGTGCAGGGCTCCCCCCATACGGCACAAACTCGCAGCCCTGTATGGGGGCAGAGAGGTTATGGGGAGCCCTACAGGCGAGCTGGCGACAAGCAAGAGTGAGAGGTCGGGGTGTACAGACGTATCCTCAGCCGCTTCGGTTAAGTGGAACCTGTGTCCTGCACTAGAGCCACAGTAGCATGTAGGGATGTACTAACCCCTCTGTAAGTCACCACATGGGAGGAAGAGCAGATGCAACGGTTACTGGAGAAGCTCAGCCAAAACCTATACAAGAGCCAGTGCTGTTGACCAGGGGAGGCAGTGGGGGAATTACAGGAGCTGGTTGCGTACACAGGCACATGGAGCCTAAATGCTGGGTCCTGAGCACTCCTCTAGACCAGTCATGTGCCATGTCCTCTCCTGTTGCATCATTACAAGGACTTCAGCCTCCCACGCTGGAAATGCCCTTCAGTCTCAGCATCATGTCCTGGCGGCAGCATCCCAAACATGCCCATAGCCATGCAAGCAGCAAGGGGTAGAAGAGTACTTGCCATCAAGTTTTCACAGGCAAACTATAACACAAAGAGCAGCAGAAGTTGAAGGGATTACAGCTTTTTATCCACTTTTCTGCTGTGGTAGGGTCCATCAGGAGTTGGGTCCTCAGCTACTGAAGTCCATAATCTGGTACATGAACTTCAAGCTTCCTTATTAACCCCTTCACTCGCATCAACTCAAGAGCCAATGACTTGAACAGGGATGGAGAAGAGGGAGCACAGAGGTTACGCTGTGAGTCCTAGACTGAAGGATGGACCTATTCCCCCCATATTTGACATCTGCTTCAGAATTTTCCAGCATAGCTGACTGGAAAGAACAAGTTCTTCGAGTCTGCAGTTTTGCCTCTCTATTGCATGTGTTTCCAATTGTGTGACTTTCTGGTATTTTGCAGCTGAGAAAGATCCTTATTTATTGCTGTTGAAAATCTCACATTTCTAAGTGCACCTCATCATCAGAGGTGCACCATCATCATTCAGAACTTCTGAATGCATGGCACTGTCTGCTCATGACACAGCCTATGTTATCCTGTAAGCAGACACACCCTTCCTACTGCTGAAATTCTCAAGACATCTCTCTGCTGTGGCTTCTGCTGCAGTCTCACAGCTCTGGGCGCTGTGAGGTGTATACCAACAGAGCTGACAGCCTCGAAAAGCTGCGTGTTACCTAGCAGCAGTAGAAAACCTATAACAAATGTGCCTATGAAGTAGCAGTGTCACTCTCACTGATTGACTGGAGATCACAGAGAGATTGCCTTAGCCTAAGCCCGATCAGCGTCCAGTAAAAATGAAAAACAGTGTTGTAATAAATCAGCTTGAACTCCACTCCCCAGGTATTCAGTGACATTATGATTAATTTCTCCATTCACATGCAATCTGCTTCTCTCTTTGCCAAAGTTTCTCCACCGTATTTTCAAGCCCAAAGTCATGGTCATCAATATTGGATTAATTTAACTGGGGATAGTTAAGATAACCTGGGGATATTATTTAGCTGTAGAGCACCAGACATTAAAAACGAAGCTCTGCCTAGAGTGGCCATAGGTCAATCATTGCTCTGGTAGAAGATTCAATGCAGAATTAACTGGTTTTCTACCTTTGCTTGAAGTAGTTTTGCATAAGCCTTCCATGTAACCCCATAACAGTTACATCACGCATTGTTTGCATTTGACTGAGGTATGATAACATTGAAACTTGAAAAAAGGCTGCACTTCTTAGTCTTTCATGGTACCTTATAGCAAAATGTCCTCTATCAGGACATTTTGCCCATGTACTATATAAAAAATGTATAATGGGAATGTGTAGTATAAATATTTATACCACATTCACTTAACCTCAATCCATCATATATATTCAGCTTTAGCTGTGTAAGTTTTGGGGGAGAAGTATAGCTTCTAGGGTAACTTTGATAGCCCATGCCTGATACAGGATGGTTTTTCCTCCCTTCTTCCTCTGTACCCCACAGGGAAAGAACACAGTGGTCAAGCCCAGAATTTATTATTCCAAAGCATCATTTATTATTGAAAGCCTAATTTGTTGATAACCGCATGCTAATCTTTCCTAAGTTACAGACAAACAAAACAGCATCACTGATTTCAACACCACGAGGCATTATCCAAACTCTGTTGGAGATATTCCCGAGGGTTTTTGTATCTTCAGTAGGTTTTGATGGTATCTTCAGCTGCACTCTAGCTGATCTCCTTATGTATTGATTACTGCCCTCCCAAATTAGATCACCGTTATCATACTTTTAATTATAGGGTTTTAAAATTAATTAGTTGCATTTAAATGTCTTCATTCTCGAGGCTTCATTAAACAAATGGATAGAGCGCATTTCCAGTTAGCCTTAGAGGATGAGCGTACTATCCTGCTTACGTAGGCAGGGATGGATGCTTTCATACTCCTCTTGTTTCTCAGACAGCTCAGCCTTTGCCCTGCACATATAAGCATTCCCTTTCCCTAACAATTGTCACGTACCACGTCTGCAGAGGGCTAGAGAAATTCTTTAGTAAAATTTTGGTTGCTTTACTTTGTTGAAAAATATTTTTGCCAGGTCAATGAAAAAGATTACCAGAGATAAGAATTTTGTAAGTAACACCACATGGATCACACATAGTTACTTAATATATTTAATGTCATCTACTGTTGTAAATATTCTCTGCATAAAACTCCCACATACACAGTGTTTCATGTGAAAAATTAGAAATTACATCTGGGCCCCACAAAAAAGCCTTCCAAGGCTTTTGTTCATTTTCACTTAAAAATATCCAATTAATACTTATCTCAGACTGTTTATTCTTCAATCTCTTTCCAAAAGCTGCTTTTTGGTGTACAAAAGGGTAACTCAAAATAACACAGTCATTCAATAATATAGCTATGAAAATAAATATTTAGCTGAATTGAATATGGGATGGGTGCAAATGCATTCACAGAATAAACAATTTAATTTTTCTCCTTAAGAATGATCTTGCAAAACCAACTTTGTTCCAAGCAGTAATAACTGACTCATCATTATGACTAGTTCAAAATTAGAAGTGTCTCTGACTTCCCACACCATGCAAGTCATGGAAGGTAATAGACTCTGTCTTGGTAACAAGCCAGTCAGCTCCACTTAAGGACATCAAGTCAGGCAATGCTATTTCTGGTAGCTAAGCAAGGCCAAACCACAGCAATTTTCAAAGAAAGGAGACCTAATAAATTTGAGACGTAAGGACTGGAAAGGAAAGCCAAGTCACCCAGATTGCGGGGAAGGAAAGTGAACCTGGTGCAGCTAACTGGGGTTTGGCAGCAGCCTGCTTCAGATGCCCAGTGACATAAAAATTAAAAAAGAGGAAGGACGGACTATAAAAATGTAATAAAACTGTTTAGGGATTTCTCCGTTTATCAGCTCTGTTGAATGCCGTTACATTTCAAGGGAAGGCATCAAGCAGGGGATATTATAAAGTGGTGTAACCACAGCACACAGCACTTGATCTGATAGTCAGGCGATTTTTCTTGGAGGGTGTGCAATTGCAGGACTGCTACCTGTCACCGAGGGTTGGGGGTCTCTACCCTACGGGCTTTCCGAGTGCACCGTGCATTACGTGTGGCCTTTTGTGGCCTCCCTGCAAGGCACCATCAGGACCACGAGGATGTTCCCCAGCCTCCCAGGTGCTGGCTGGTGTCCAGATCCCTGTGGTCACCTCGCTGGGGTACGGTGGGGCTGTGCCCTGCCGTGAAGCCCTGCCAGACTCGTTCACCCTCAACTCCTGCCCCACTCCTCCTGTGGGGCAGCCTTTGCCACGGCCTGACGGATGTTTCTTACCATAGAGCAACCCTCAAGAAAAGGTAGTATTTATTTTACATACGCTATTTATGGACCAGAGCCATTCAGACCTGGAAGAGAGCAAGCTCAAAGGGCCACTTGCATTCCCATCATAAGCACCCAATGTTTTTACCATTATGCTTTGCAACACTGGAGGACAAGAGCAGTAAGAAAGCAGCACTGCAGCACCATAGTCACAGGATGAAACTGTATTCAGAACAGACAGGGAAGCTGCTATCTGAAGCCTCAGGGTTTCAACTACAAAGCCATACAAAGTTAAGATTACGTTGATCAGATGTTTTTCTACACAGAGAAAAGAAGAGGACGATCAAGAAAATTAGCAGAGGGAGGGAGGGAGGAGATAGTACATGTCTGGAAAATGTGCTGTAAACCACAGAACTCATTATAAATCATATCTGTGTGTACATTTGCTAAGCCAGCTGTGTATAATATTTTAGATATGCTTTAGGGTTGTTTTGCACCAATAATTCTTTAAACATAATTCTCTTTTTACACTGAAAGTCTGTCCCTTCAGTGTACTGAAGCCCACCATTTCTTTGACAAAACCATACTAAATAAATAATTCACTGCTTTGACGCTTTTGGTTTAAGGAGAATGAAAACTATATTCTGTCAGTGAAAGTTGCAAGGATTTCCATTTTCCAGAATTATAAATAACTTAACAGAGACATACAGCAAGCAGTCACATCTGCACGCACATCTCCAATTAGTGTTGATGATGGTGCTATGTGCATGTGTGAAGAATAGAAAAGCATCTACTTTCTGTAGTCTGACTCAATCTGTTGGGTTTGTTTGTTCAGGTTTAATAACCTGATGCTGTACAACCCAGAGATGGTATTTAACAGTCCCTGAAGAGGATTCCACATCATTATTAGACTGGCACATTCAGTTATCAGCTGTCATAAAGAACCCAGCAAAAAGCGTAGCAGTCCCATAGGGTTCATGTTAACTATTGGGACAGGTTACTGAGGGGGAAAGAGAGAGCGAGAGAAAGAGAGACTACCATGAAAACTGATCTGTCAGGGGCTGAGATAATCTTTAGGGTAGAGCATGGACTCCTGATATTCACTTTTACCTTCAGCTTTGTGCCCTTTTCATTAAACTTACCATGCTTAAAACACTGCTGCAACAAGATTGTTTCTACTTGGCTGGTTAGCTTTCTAAGGCTGATTGACTTCTAGGTTAGCTTACATCACATTCATTGGCAGCCCAAGCTGCCATCAGAGACTCTTGTTCTCAAGCTGGACTTGCAAAGAAAGGGACCCGGCCTTCACCTGGCTTACCTTCCCTGTGGAAAGACAATGCAGTCACTGATGTCATCTCAAGAGCAAGGGATCAGAAAGCAGCATATTTAAGCCTTTTGTCATCATGAATTATTTCCTTTTCCAGGTGAAGCAGTTGATGGACATCCTGATCCTTCTCCTGCCCAAATGAACAAAACCATGGCCCTGGCTCCAGATTCAGAGTGAACTGGGAGATCCGTTCCCTGACACACTCCTACAAAACACTAGTACCTAGAGAGTTTTCTGACAGCACCTGTTCCTCCATGATGGGGAGATCTGAAAGACAGATACATATAGACATCCAGATACCAACATAAATACAGATAGACTTAGCTGTAGTTATAAATATCTAGATATCTGGATAACTGTAGTTATCTACCTACTATATCTAGGTATTGGTAGATACTGGTATAGATATTCAGATATCCGATCTCCTAGTAGATAGATACACAGATATCTAGCTAGCTAACCCTACGTAGATATCTATACCTATCTATCTAGATAGCTAAAGGTATCAAGATATTGATAACATATAGATTGTTCTATCTATAGACATCCGGATCTTTATGGTTATCCATCTAGATCTGCAAATATCTACCTAGACAGATATCTGTAGATGTCTATCTATAGATAAGTGTCTAGATAGATCCAGACAGATAGATAATCTATATCTATACAGATCTGTGTCTATATCCATATATGTCTATCCCTTCCTGACTGGGTGGGTGTAGATCCTGGGTACTGGATCAAGGCTTTTAGTTCAAACTTTTGCTGGTTGCTCCAATAATTTTAGCCCAACTAAGAAAAGGGACATTCTCCCCAAACTAACAGTATGGACAGAAGAAAGGAATATTACTAACTACCCATCATTTGATAAAGCTGTACTGCTGAAACAGAAGGAATCTGATTGGATTTCATCACAAGCCTCTCTGATTCTTCATTTTCTTGGAGACATTTAATTTAGACTACTGTTAAACTGAATTAAATTAGTATTAACCTTGCCTGTGAAAATGGTGCTTCAGAAAGGTAGATGTATTTCTCTTGGCATGCATGAAAATGAAATGATAAATTGATATGTGCAAATCACAGTGCAGATGGAGTCTTTCTAATGAGCAACTACCAATGTGTAACCCTATTGATTAAATTTGTAGATTGTCAGGTGGGATTGTACTGGATGAACTCACAGAAATCTGTCTTTGGGTATGCTCAGAGATGAGTCTTTGATACCACTCTGGTTCTAAATTATACCCAGGTAGAAAAAAGTATGGAAGGTCCCCATCATGCTAGGTGGACACATGTCTGAGCAAAACTGACAAGCTGACATGCAGATTGTCAGATCGGCTGTGTATGAACTGGCTAAACTCTAGTACCAGCTATATCTAGTCTAAATGATCAACTGAGCAGAAAGAAATGAGACAGAAAAACATTTAATAAAAGCCCACAGTTCAGTGGTAGCTATTAAACTGAGGTTAGCTTCCTAGGTTTCTACTGTTTTTTTAGAAAATGGAGGCAAAAAAAATGGCTCATATTGTTCTTGTTTGCCTAATTTTGCTAATTTTGCTGATGATTATCATTTGACAGGGGCTGAAAATTGTATGTTAGTCTCCAGAGTACCTCTATTACCACTGGGGTTAAGATGTACCCTACTGAATCATTATCTAACTTGATTTTTCGTGAGTACTGTCTGAACACCTGGCTTTTGATGTTCAAAATAATTTAGAATAAAGTCTTTTTTTAGTGAACATGAGGCATCATCTGCCTGCCACATATTTGTTTATTACCTCCAGGTCTATTCCATAATTGTTCCTAAATAGAACCATTTATCTATCTACGCTAAAATTTCTATCGCTGTGCCTCAGTCCTAAAGGAGGACATGAGAAAATTTGTAATACTATGGGTTACACGATTACCTAAATGTCCAGTGTGTTCTTACAGGAGGGAAAGGGCAAGTACACACTTGCTAATTCAAAACATGTTGGAATCTATAAATGGGATGTAACTAACAGATAAGTCTCACTGCACAGGAGGTCAGTTTTAACCATTGTGAACGATGACACGGTAGCTAAAGTGACATTTTCCTAAAGGAATACCAATGACTCTCCTTACGTGCTCAGCCAACTCTGTGACTCCCTTAGGCGTGCTGCTGAGTACTTTACAAATTCTGCTTCTCTTCAGATGCAGTTGCATGCTAAAAGACAGATGAAGCCATGTTTGTGACACACAAATGTGATTTCTTTTAATCATGCCAGGTTATATGCAGATATCACAGCTGAACAATTCACACACCATATTTCAATGGCATATTGTAGAGTCTTGCATTCCTGAAAAACCCTGGGATTTCTGGAGTGCAAAAGCAAAGAGTATAAAATAGAAATAAAAAGTCCAACAGGTTTGGGTTACTCATCTCCCAAAGTTATATGAGCATTATTTTATTGCAAAGAAAGACTTTGATCTATGCCTTTGATGCACTGTTCACTTTACATCACAGACCCTGTTGCTGTACTGTTTCCAAAGAATAATATTTACTTTGTGTTCCCCTTGTTTCAGAAAGTCAGCCCTCACCGACTCTTATACTATGCTGATAGAGATAATATCAGTGCCCTGTACCGTATTAACTTTCTGGTATTCTTATAGTATAAAATAGCATTATATACCAATCAGTTTCATTTGGGTCATAAACATGCCTAGCATGCTAGGTATGAATTTCCTAAAGGTGCAGTAAAATATCTGTTTTAGCAGAATAGGAAGAAGACATATCAAAATTTTGCAGCTTACAACAACAAAATCCTGGAATTATAATTTAATTTC
Organism: Vanellus vanellus; assembly: GCF_965231255.1. Classification (NCBI taxonomy): domain Eukaryota; kingdom Metazoa; phylum Chordata; class Aves; order Charadriiformes; family Charadriidae; genus Vanellus; species Vanellus vanellus. Next base: position 68,417,717 of record NC_138906.1, on the reverse strand, counting down.
TCCTAGGAAGCTTTTGTCCCAGCATTTAGGTGTAGAAGGACAGAAGCTTCCAATATTTTATTTTCACCAACTCAGAAGAGCTTATTTTCCTTTGCCCTTATCAGTCCCGCACTATTTTTCTCTATATGTCCAATCTGGACTTCTGAATCAGACTGGCTCCCATCTTCTCTGACTGCTTGTTAGACTAGTGGAGTGGAGTGAAATGGAACAGGGATGAAAGCTCCTATAGTGTAAAAGAGGCATAAAGCAAAAGGGAAGAACACAGAGTCTGTAATGCTCCACTCTTCCGACACACATCACTCTGCAGCACAGCACGTCACAGCCAGGGTTGCATATGAATAATCATCCCTCATAAACACATATGTTATAAACTACTGGAGGAACTCCACTGAGGACTATGCTACTCCCTTGCGAACAAGGACACGCTCTTAAAAATCACCTGGACACACCACAAAGTCTCCGGGCTGACATGAAGTCAGTGTTTGAAAACAGCTGCCCTGCATGGAAGAAATCCTCTTTGAAAGGTGATATTGGAAAGTGGGCTGATGCATATTTGTTTTTAAAATGGAGCGGAATAATGACAGATACTACCAACAGATCCTGTTGAACTCAGAAAGAAAATGGCTTTATCTTTTTATAGAAGTGACAGTTGTTCTGTTCTCTAGCGAAGCTGTCAGGATGAAGACTCAGTGGAGTTTGACTGAAGTATGTGAACTCTCTAATCTCTGGTTCAGCTATTTTCATAAGCTGTTTTCCATTGAGTAGTCAAAATGCCAGTTACCTAAAACGCCATTAGGAAAAAAAACCTATCCTTCCTATCCTCCCTGCAACAAAACATTTTCTGTAAAGTCCCTCTTATTTTTAAGCTATGGATTCAGTCAATCAAGAGCACATTTTGCCTTTGGCTAGCAGCTGAAAAAATCTAAATATAGGAGGGTAATATTATGTAGTTTTATGACTACATTATTTTATCCATGTTTCACTTCATCTTTTTGGGACGCATCCATTTCTTTTGTTGCTGTTGGATCCTGCATCCTCCATTGTTTATCAGAATAATTAGATCAAACAATAATTCAGATTTACTGGAGCTCTTACAGCTTATTCAATGGGTTCCCAAAGAGTCTTGGAAATTTAACAAGTTCATATTTTGTCTTTTCCTTTCCCACCGAGGCATGTGCGAGTTGCCTGGCAAACTCACGATGCTGCGCTGAACTGCCATTTGGCAGAAAGAAGTTTGATAGCTGACCACAATTTCCCTTTCTCTACATGCCAGCAGGAGTGGGAGAGCACGGACATTGCTCAGTTTCTCCAGACGACCAAAAGGAACTGACTGTGGAGAGTCAAGTTTAGTTTGCCTTGTCAAGAACAGCACTGTGCACAAGGGTGGCTGGGTATGAAATTAAAGGGGGATGTAATGAGGACGGCATAAGGCTCTCACTGGGGTGCATGCAGGGGACCCTCCAGAGACAGAAAGAAAGAAAAAGACTTAGTTTTCCAGCTGGTGATAGAAGCTCAGTTACAAAGTTCTGCGCGGAGGAGATATCATTAGGCATCGGCACAGGGAGCACAGTACCTCCACTGTGCTCAAAGCTCAGCGCTTCACTAGCTCTCGTGCTGTCACGCTGTATCTCACAACACCCCTGTGAGCAACCTGACAGCACTGTGACTTATGTCACCCCCATATACACATTGTGGCACAGTCTCCTGGAATACAGACCAGGCATCTGACACTGCCTTAAGCTCTTCAAATAAATCGCTGGGTAACTGTGCCAAGGAACACACCACTGCACTTCTGCTATCATAATATTTCTGTTCTACTCCAGCATGGTCTAACACAAACATGCTCAGCCCAGGTTACTACTCCTGGTGGAAAGCCTCCAACCTGGAAAGAAAAGAATGTCGTTCTTGAAGGGTTAAAAGAAGGTCACGCTGCTTCTTTGTAGTACTCTGCACCGTACCAGAACGGAAACTTCTTGATGGCCACCTACACCTTTTTTTTCTTTTTTTTTCTTTTTTTTTCTTTTTTTTTAAGGAAAGTAGGTATCAGACCTGAAATGTTGAAGCTGAATTGTCAGTTTAAGATTTACATAAAGCAGATTTCTGGCAAGGCTGCACATCTCTTCAGCAAGACTTCTCTTGGGAAACAGAATTTTAGAAAAAAGTCTTGAAACTCGAGATATGTAAAATAAAAGAAGATTACTGTCAAATAACTGGTTCATGGAAAGCATCAGTCGTATAAGAGGTGATCTGTAATGAGCTGCGTGATGACTAAAATAAAAGAGCAAGTCTGAACTACTCAGTGCTCATTTTATCATCTACATCTTAATACATCACAGGTTAAATATGTATGGTGACTCTGAGATGATCAGCTGCACAGAATCACAGAATCATAGAATGGTCCAGGTTGGAAGGAACTTTGAAGATCATCTGTTCCAACCCTTCTGCCATAGGCAGGGACACCTCCCACTAGACCAGGTTGCTCAAAACCCCATCCAACATGGCCTTGAACACCATGGGATGGGGCCTCCACAGGGATGGGGCCTCCACAACTTCTCTGGGCAACCTGGTCCAGTGCCTCACCACCCTCAGAGTGAAAATTTTTTTCCTAATACTTAATCTAAATCTACCCTTTTCCAGTTAAAAGCCATTTCCCCTCGTCCTGCCACTACATGCCCTTGTAAAATGTCCCTGCGTAGGACCTGTGTCTCACCTCTCCTAAACAAAGCCATGACACTTCACTACCAGCACACTGGGCAACAAGCCATTCATCATTGCCATCGGGGTCGTAGTTAGCTGACATTTTCCTGCCAGGGAGAGCAGGGTATTTTGCCTTCACCTATTTGCTTGCTCACTGCTGCCACATAGCATTGTTCTTCTCGTTTGGTTGGGAAGTTGTGCTCAGCACATAACAACCAGCACACAGGGCACATGAGAACAGAAGCCGGCAAGACATCAAGATGAAAAAGCAAACCTGTACCAGCAACAAATAGGAAACTAGCAACGTTAGAACGTCCAGAACAGAAAAAAAAAAGAGATAGAAAGAGTCAGAACGAAGCAGCAGATTATACTTTAGTGATGGGTTGATGGCACATACTCATGTTCTGATTTTTTTTCCCCCTTTTCCCAGGAAAGAGGATGTCAGGCCATAGAATCACAATCAAGTGTTGAACAACCAGAAAATTGCAATGGAGTTGTACTTTTTGCATTTCCTTACTCTTTTTGGAACTGGCAAAAAGCGCTCCATTTCAGACACATTTCTGAAATGAATGACAGAACGTAATAGGGACTACAGTGTGAGAAAGTAGAAGTAAAAATGAAGGGAAAGGAAAGAGATTTGGCTTAGAAAATGCTCTACAGGGTCAGGTAAGTATGCTGTTACCACTCCTGACCTGGGTATGTGTCCAGGGAGCTTTCTGAGGTGCTATTGTTTTGATAAGCAGAACACTCAGTAGGTTTGGCTTAAGAAAAAGCCAAATCAGCCAAAGGAAAGTGTCAGGTCCAGCATTTGTTAAACTTGGCCTAAAACTGAACATCACTTGAGGAATAAACCTCTTATGGTTTTCATTAGATCAACATATATGTGAGCCGATATGGAAGCACTTATCCCAAGTCCTAGAATGGCAATGCAGATCCAACAGTCTCCAGAGGGGGAGTGCAGAACCCAGCCTGACCAGCAAGGGCTTTCCCAGAATGGACTTATTTCCCATTCCTTCTCATTACAAAAGATATCAACTGCTCTCCAAAAAGAATAATGAACAATTGGCCGCTGGTATAAAAAAGTAACACCAAATCACACACATGCTCAACTCTTTAGGCTATATGCATTTTTCCCATAAGCAGAAACTTGAGAATTAGAGCAAATCTAAATTTTGCTCTCCTCTTGCTCCATACTAATAGTGCTACCATTTAAATCTTTTCACCCTTTTCCCAAGAGATTTCACAATAATAACTAGCATTATGCTAAATCAGGCAATATAGAATATTCTCACAAGAGAATTGGGTTGAACATCACAAGATAATTTAGTTTTCACAAGAAAATTAGGCAAGATCCTGATGCTGGTGCTGGACATAGATCCTGCTTCCAGCAACACATAGGTGCTAACAACAGCCAGGAGCCCTTTATTTTATAAAACAGTGACATAAAACATATGCATAATGTGTGCTTACTTAACTTTAGCTTGCCACACGTACAGAAAGCATGATCCCCACACATGCCATCTGCAAGCATCCATCTTTCATGTTCTCACCAAAGAAACTTCATCACAGTGAGCTGCCAAACATGGCTAGATCCCAGTGTGATTGGGAAAGTGCTCCACAAAACATAGGGAAAAGGAAAGAACTTTAGGACAAAGCTCTTCTGCTAACCTACAACTTAGAAACCCTAGTTTTCCATGCTAAATAGAGAAGGCAATTATATTTCCTATATATTTAAATCCTATGGAATCCAAAATACTTCAGAAAACTCAACAGAAGAAATTAGTCTCACGTGGGACCCTCACCCACCCACTCATTCAAAATGACACCCCAGAGAATTAATGTCACCCCCCAGAAGACACCACTCACCCATCCATACCAGGCTCTGCGTGCCTACCCCAGCAACCACGAGGGGCACAGTAATAAAGCTGCTTTCAGGATGGCAGGAGGAAAGAATTAAAGAGACTTTTACTTTCACAACAGTTGTGTTTTGCACATCCAGGATTTAGGATAGAGAATTATGCAGAATCAACATGATTTGGCACCATCAGGAGGTTAGTGTGGACCCTAAGCAGAGCCTGAGCCAAGAGTCTTCTGTAACCCATTGCTGCCTTAAGCTGAGTCAAAGTTAGACACCAGCTGGCCTGAAACTTTGTGTCGGAACAGGTAACATTGGTTTTGAATAAACAAATTCCTTCTTAAAACACAAAAGTGATCAAATAAATTCTCAAAGAAAGGACAGATTGCTGTCTCTTGCTGCTGTGCACAGACAAATGGCTATTTCTAGTTTTTGTACGCATAAACAGTATCTGTACATGCAAGGGTTTGGATATGGAACTGCAGGAACTCCCTTTAGAAACTTAGCTGAATGTTAACATAACTGTTAATGTATATTTTCAGGTTTTTTAGACAATGTAAATGTTTCTTTTGTGTTTTTGAAGACATCAAGTATTGTTTGCATGATTTTGTATCAGCTTAGCATTTTCAAAAACAAAATCCAATCAAAAGAAAGCCCTGAATGTAAGTTAACGCCAACTATAAAAATACATAAACACAATCATGAAAAAATTCCCAGGCTGCAGGATACAATTTTTCTGCAAACTGAGCCTCTTCTTCTAAACTGTTCTTTAGCAAGATGGAGTTCATTTTTTTTTGCTTGCTCGGATACTTCTTTCTTTCTTGTGAAATGTAAGGCATTGAATTATGCTCTTCCCATTCAGCGGGTCTCTCTGTTGAACTCTAGGAGCAATATTCCCATCCAGTGACTTACTTTTATCTTCTTTAATATTGATAGAGGTAAAACCAGAGAGGGAAAGCTTTCTTAGCTGCACTGCTAATATTTAGCACGGAATTCACTTGGTAGCAACATGGCTTTAGCCGGGGCTGCCGAGCAAGCAATAAACCTCTTAAATGGCTCGGGGACCACTGGGGCCAGCGCTGTGAAGAATTCATGAAGCAGGGCCTGCAAAGGCTGCTACCTTGATATTACTTTCAACGCCTGGAGCTTTCTATCTGCATCCAGCCGAGCCTCTTTTGTAATCCTTGACATTGATCCATCCTCGAGAGCACGGCTGTGGGCAAGGCGTTTGAGCTGGAGGTTAAAACCAGAGCTGGAAATCACTGCCACCTTCTTCGAGGCGGCCGGGCTGGTGCTTTCTACCCATTCGACTCAACAGAGGGGCCCGCTGCCAGTCAGTTTGGGAAGCAGAGCTGCTCACCCTGTTGCAGCTCACCGCCAGCGAAAGAAGGAGAGGGGGAACAGACGGGGAGGTGACATGAAAAACCAAACAACAATGTGGCTTCACGGAGCCCTGCTAATAAAAGACCAAGAGCACCCTCTGATATAGAGATGGGTTCTGCCAACATATTCAGCACATTAACAATAAAATCAATTTCTTTCCCCATTTCCTACCTCCCTTTATTTATTTTTTTTTCTTACAGGACCTGCCAGGACCCCTTACTGTGCTTCATTTCCATTACTCTTTCCAGTCTAGTTGCTTTAGGACCAAGAAGATTTCTTTCTTTCTTTTTTTTTTTTTTTTTAATATAGTCTAGGGTATTTTTATTCCTTCACGCTTGATAGTAATTTTCTGCAGTCTCCTCTGGCCTCTGTGGTCATTTACAATGATTAGCAGTTTGCAAGAGGTAATGAGTTTCTATCTTTTCCTTCTCCCCCTCTCTCTTTCCCTCTCTGCTCGGTTTTCTGGCACAGTCTTTCAGTTATTCAAAATAAACAGACAACTGCATAATTAAGTACCTTAATGCCAACAAGAAAATATAATTGAGCCTTCTAAATACTAAGGAAAGAGAGGAAGAGCTTGATAAGTATTGCTACATTTTCTTTCAAGTCAAGAGTTTGGGATTTTTTTTTCTTCCCCACTTAATTTCTGTTTAGGAACAAAAGATTTTTGTGTTTGCAAGAAAGAGGAGATGAGTGATTTTAGATTTGCATTTTCTCCTCACTAGAGCCTGGCATTTTATTGAAAATAAAAAAAAAAATGTTTCCATCTTACAAATGAAAGCATCTGTTTAAATAAAAAGCCACTTGAGAAAGAAATCATAAAAAATAATTATTATTATTTTTCCAAAGCAGGACTGAAATATCCAGAGGTCAGTAGAAAATGGCTAGCATTCATTTAAAGGTGTCCTTTTCATTTTTTTGAAGCCTCCATTTAAGCTGTGGATAAAAAAACACATTAAGTGATTTGTCCTCGTTTCACACAAAATATCTTGACTCTTTAAAAAAAAATGCAGAAGCCTTTTAAGTATATCCATTTTCATGAAGCCTATTTATCGAGGTTTGTTGGCCATATGCAAAGTCACAGTCATTGTTATCATTTTTTATTACACCGGTACTCAGAGACAGTAGCCAAGACCGTCGTCCCTGTGCTGAATGGATGGCACCAAAGCAGGCTGTGGTGTAAACAGGGTGGAGGTGAGCAGGAGAGCCTGAAAAAGACACTGTGGGGTTACCTGCCTCAGCAAGTGCACTGGTGGACAACTTGCAGGACTGCAAACAGAAATCTGCAGGGCTCAGTGCAACACCAGTCCTGTCACCCATTATAAAATGGTGACAACAGGTTCAACAATCTCACCCAAGGTTGTTCTGCAGTGGCAATTTGCTATTCTTATGGCCATGATGAACCTTGGGAACACCTCAAAGACATCTGCTGGCCACATTCAGGTCTCTTCATTTCCCTTAAGTTACTGGAAAAAAACTTACATTGTTTTTCATGTATTAGGAACAATTCTTTTTGGAGGGGAGAATATAAGAATAGACAGAAGAAAAAAGAAAAACTTGGATATTGATTGTTCTTACTTGAATTCTGCCACATCTTGACCTAAGAGAAACAAGGAGCCTCATCTTAGGAGAGGAGTTCTGAGAAGCTATTGTCAGACATCTCCTTAGCCTTGGAAGTACCTAGAAGTAATTGATTTCTCCACTTTGACTACTGAGCTCCCTAGGCACCTGAACAGAGACTCCCGAATGACACTTCAGAGCCCAGACTGGCCTGGTTCTCATTAATTCACTCAGACACTTCAATCCAAAAGCCCATCATGATGGGCATACTTCTGCTACTCTCTAACTTTGTGAAATAATTTCTTCACTACAGCATTCACACAGGGAGCTGGAAACCGTTTTGAGGCTCCTCTCAGCCTGACGGGACTTGATGTGATTGCTCCCATATCCCAAGAGGCAGCCAAGACTGAACTGGGATCAAACTGCTTCTATTTCTTGCAAAATCTCATCTTTATGGGGCGAGTGAGAGACCGAGTCTAAGAAAGGCAGAGCCTGACTCTGTGGTCTAGCTAACAACAGAGCCTCTGGTTTGAGGGGATAGCTGGGCTTCTGGTCCCAGGTGAAGAATTTGCTTATGCATTTTTGGATTGGAGAGTCACTGAAAAAAGTACCAAACAGCTAAAGGACAGCACAGCTAGGCTCAGAGTCCCACTTACCCCACTTCCACTTGGGTGCTGAGACCCAAGAAAAATGAGCTTTGCTTTGTGGAAAAAAAAAACCAAAACCAAAAACCTCTCTTTTTTTCTCAGTAACCCAATATTTCCTCAAAATTAATTTTCAGTAAGCTGTACTTGTTTCACATTGTATCTGATATTAGAATCATAGAATGGTTTGGATCGGAAAGGACCTTGAAGATCACCGAGTTCCGACTCCACTGCCATAGGCAGGCACACCTCC